>NW_028255704.1:0-417103 GCF_964263255.1 Lissotriton vulgaris
GCCGTGGTTGGGCATGACTGAGCGTGTTAGTGCTCCGGAGCTTGGGCAAGACGGTCGAGATTGGAGGAGAAGCGGATCAGGCGGAGGCTATACAGGCAGGCCTGATATGCTTTGGGGGACACTTGGGAAACCAGGTGATTTCAAGACTCGACACACATGTGCTCTTGTCAGAAGTACCACCCCCCAGCGAGCGCTTCCTTTTATTAACCCGCGGATGACGTGCAAGTGAGTTCCGATAGGGGCTCCTGGAACACAGGAGCTTTGAACACTACACCCCTTCCGAAGTCATTTTTTTAAAACAAAATTTTAAACAGTCTTTGGACCATGCTTACAGTTCGGGGTACCTGCACGTCATTGGATCGTGTCAGCTCTGGAGGCATCAGTAGGCGAAGTCTCGTAGCCGTTGGTTCGGGCGAAGATGGGCTGCAGGTCATACCTCTGAAGGCAGCTCCTTTGGTGGGTATCCTCAGGTGGTGCTCTGCTTGGAGGTAGACAGGGGAGCGGTGTGGTGTTGACTTCCGGATCTACCATGTTGCTTCCTCTCCCTGACTCTCTGCCTGGGGCCTCTTGAGCTGGGCTTGTGGGGTTGTTCAGGTGACCATCGAGTGGTCCCATAGGGGATTCCACAGGAACTTCCTTGAATCATGATATGTTTCTGGATACCGCTTCACTTTCTTTCTTTGCAGTCACCATGGACCCATTGCTGGCAATGACCGTCCAGGCGCCAGGTTCATAGTTTGTCCTGAATTTCCCTCCTGGTCGGCTATCCCTCAGGATGACGGTTGCACTTTGCTGGAGTGTTCACGGTACTGCCCGGCGTTGAGCACCGGCTTCCTCGATTTGTCTTTCTTGCCGGTTCTGTGTTGCCTGAGCTACCAAGGGTGGAGCCGTCCACCCGGAACAAGTGGGGAGTAGTTCTCTCCTCCGACCTTGTAGCATTAGCGACCAGGGGCTTCTCTGCGTGGTGCAATGAGGGGTGTTTCTATACTCTCTCAGGAACTCGTGAAGTCGCTTCTCTGGGTCAGCCTGTTCCAGCACGGCAATGCAGAACATTTTGTTCAGGGTGCATATGAATCTTTCAACGTTGCCGTTTGCTTGTGGCCACCGGGGCGAAACATGGCGGTGGTGTATTCTTTACTGTCCCAGGAATGTTGTAAACTCTGAACCTTTGAACGGCTGCCCATTGTCGCTATGGATCTCTTGGAGAAATCCAAACATTGCAAATATTTTCTCTAAAGCGAGGCCCACATGGGTGAATGTGGTCGACGTTATAGGCTCTACCACGGGGTATTTTGAATATGCATCCACGACCACTAACGTGTGTTTTCCTCCGGGGAAGCTCCCAAAGTCTACGTTCACTTTGGACCATGGGACGGTGCATGCATCCTCCATGATCACAGGGGTCAGCCTCTCAGGGGCGCCTGTAAATTGGCACGACAGGCATCAGCGGACTAAATCGTCAAGCATGTTCTCCAGCTCCAGGAACCAGACTTTTTCCCTCATCTGTGCTTTCATTTTTGTGGCTCCCTGATGGCCTCAATGAGCCAGTTGGGTTGCGCGGTGATCCAATGCTTGAGATATGACTAACCTTGACCCTCCTAATAATATTCCATCTCCGGTGGCGTTGAGTTCGTTCCTTACTCACCAGATCTTTGGTAGGCTTTCTCTGTCTTCTGGGGGCCCAAGAATGTACTTGTCGCAGGTAGTTTGTCCACAAACCTTCCTGGACGGCTCGGAGGGTCCGGCTGTACACTACGTCAGTCGTGTCTGCTTCCTTGATGTCCTCGAGGGTCATGGTTTGGGGGCATGCGGCTATGGACACCATGTGGACGTGCTGTTCGGCATCTTCTGCGTCTTTATGTACCTCTTGTGGTATTGGGTGTCTCGACAGGAAGTCCGCTGGGTTTTTGGCTCCCGGCCAGTACACAAATTTCAACTCGTAGGACTGCAGTTGAACTGCTCATCGTTCGATCCGGAGGGGGTGGATAAGGCGCTGATCCTTTGAAGAGGGGTACGAGCGGCTGGTGGCTGGTGGCCGGTGACCACTGTGAAGGAATGTGAGGTCATGTATAGATGGAGTGGCTATAGCCCCACTTTATGGCAAGCGCTTCCCGCTCAATTTGAGCATATCTTGTCTTGGTGGGGGTGAGCCCCTTGCTGGCAAACGATAGGGCTGCCCACCGACCGGGTTCTTGTTCCTGAGCTAGCACTGCTCCGAGCTCCACTGTACTGGCATCAACCAGTACTTTGGTTTTCTTGACTGGGTCAAAGTGCGCAAGCGTGGCTTCTTCCAGGAGTGCCTCCTTTATCCCTTGAAATGCATCCTCCTCCTTCTGGCTCAACTGCCACTTAGCATCCGTCAGGGTGAGGGCCCTCAGCGGTTCGGCCAGGGTTGCCAGGCCTGAGATAAATCTCCTGCTATAGGTAGCCATCCCTAGAAAGCTTCATACTTTGGTAGGTGTTGTTGGAGCGGGTGCTTTGTTGATCGGGTGCGACTTCCGCAGGTCCACCTGGAAGCCTTCTTGGTTGAACACATACTCAAAGAATTCCAGGGACAAATGAAAGAACTGACACTTTTCTCTATGAAGCGTCGCCCCGTGTTCGCTCAGGCGTTTCAGTGTGCTGCGTAGATGCTCGTGGTGATCAGCTGAGGCATCTGAATGAATCAGGATATCCTCGCTGACGTTTAGTACTCCTGGTAGGCCTGACAGCATCTTGTGTATCGTGTTCTGGAACACCTCCTCTGCTGAGGATATTCTGAAATTTAGTTTGTACCTTCTCAGTCCTAGGTGGGTGCTGAATATGGTGATGTAGCGGCTTTCTTCGGATAACGGCAATTGGTGGTATCCTGCGTTTAAGTTGATTTTGAAAATCACATCGATCCTTTGACATCTGCGATGACATCTGCGATGATATCGTCCATCGTTGTTGTGATGTCACGTTCTCTCTTAATGGCTTTGTTGGGCAGCCTCATGTCGATACAGAGTTGAATCGCCACCGGTTGCTTAGGTTTCTCCACTCCAGTGTCCATGAGAGCCTTTATCTCCGTGCCGGCAACCTGGATCATGCAGGTAGGCTGCGGTCATCGGCAGCGTTTGAGTTCTCTTGCAAAGGATACCAGGTATAAGTCTTCATCGTCTTCATCCGACAATATATCGATTGGCCCCTGGTATCTTCGGCTGGTCCTCTGGTGGCGCTGTCTCCACCACAGATAGTTGTCGTACTGCCCGTGACGGAGGTCTTAGGCCTCTGGGGTTCTCGGCCCTGGTTCCTTCTTTGTCACACAGTGGCAAAAGGATTGGGTATCCCGCAGTTAGTGCTAGTCTTCCCCTGTGTAGGACAGTCTTTCACAGCATGTGGCTCATGGCCGCAGTATCCGCATCGTGGTTTCGAGACTTCAGGCTTCGGTTTTCGGGAAGACTCCGTACTAGGCTTTGTCCTGAGAGCATCTGCCCGCTCCGTTTTAATTGTGTCGGTCCGCCCTTGGAGTTTAGTGAGAGCCTGGTCCATTTCATTGACTCTGGAGGCAGACAGGTTGTGGGACCTCGCCAGTATCAGGATATCTTCCAAAGCGATCTTTGGTTGGCATAGAATAAGCCCTCTCAACGTCTTGCATCGGCATCCGTGGATGAGCTGGGCCCTGATTTCCTTTGGTTGGTCATCTTCCGTGCATGTGCTGGCGAGTTTGCAAAATCGGGCGTAAAACATGTCCATTGATTCCCCTTTCCTCTGGTGGGCTTGCGGGAGCTTAAAATGTTTGAAGTCCGGGTTAATCTGGTGGTCAAAATGGGCGTCGAGAGCGGTGACTGCGGTGCCGCAGTCCGTCGCCGCCCCTGTGTTTGGTAAATGTTTGAAGACCTTGAAAATCTCATCCCCAGCATAGTGTAGGATCAAAAGTGTTTGAAGGCTTCGTAAGTCTCACGGGTTGCCACAAAATAGTTATTGAGGCGTTCAATCCAGATCTTCCACCTGTGGGACTCTGTTGCTGGGTCCTCCAGCTTGCTAAATGGTGGCAGCACTCCTGAGGCGGCATGCTGGAAAGGGAAATGGGCCGGTGCTGCAGCTTGTTGGGCCAGTGCAGGGGCTTGCTTTTTGTCTCCCATGTTGGTGGTAGGTAGGTGGGAGGTGGGCGCTAGGCTTCAGGCCCTTGTACGCAAAGTGAGAGGTGGCACCAGGGTAAAACACAATTCCTTAATGAGTGCAGCGGCTGGCAGCTCCTTTACACTGTGGCACCCCCTGTATGGCCTCAGGGGCGTTGTTTTAGTGCACTGCACGTTCGGGAAACAGGTGGCTGGTGTGTGCGTGAGAGCGCTATTGTCGTTTGATCTAGGCCATAGGCAGAGCGCGCATGGCAGCTCGAGTGTCTAAACTGCCGGGCGGCTTGTGATGTGCATTGCAGCGCGGGAGCCCTTCGAGGATGGTTGGTAGCTGGCAGGGCAGCGGGCACACTCATCCGCAGGACGTAGCGTGTGTGGGAGCGCGGTATGCAGCGGCTCGCTGAGTCACGGTTCCAGTCAAGGATGACAGCGCTTGGCCGTGACAGGTGGAGCGGGCATCCAGGGGGAGCGAGGGTCACGGCCCCCCTTGTTGCGAGTGTGGTGCTGGCTGCACTGCTCTATAGGCAGGCCTGATATGCTTTGGGGGACACTTGGGGAACCAGCTGAAATCAAGACTCGACACACGTGTGCTCATGTCGGAAGTACCACCCTGAGTGAGCACTTCCTTTTATCAACCCCGCTGGCCACGCCTGGCCTGCGGATGACGTACGAGTGCGTTCCGGTAGGGGCTCCTGGAACACAGAAGTGCTGACCACTACAGAAGGAAGGCAAGCCTGCTAACTTGCCTGCTTCTCTGTGTCCCTGCCGTTGGCCACCAGCAGTGGGAGGGGGAGGCATGCAGCAACAGTTTAACACAGCAGTGTTAGGCCCGGCAAAACTAGGTTACATCCAGGTGGGGGACTTCAGAGCCTCGACTCCGCCCGACCACCAGACCTAGTGGTGGCGGTTTGCTGGTCGCAGTGGGTGCGGTGTGGTCCCCTGCTAGTCCCCACCCTTGTCTGCCTTGGGCGGTCTTTCCACCTACTCCGTCATTGTTTGTGCCGGGTCCCACCGACAGTTCAAACAGCCCCCCACTCTCTGACATCCTGCCCCACTGCCTGGTCCAGAGGAGCAGTGAGGAGCAAAAGGAGTTTCAGTGAATCTAGCCACACAGCCCTCCTCTCTTCACTCCTTCATTATCAGGATTGCTTTCTGACCATTTGGGAAACTGCTGCAGGACCCCTGGACATCCGTACAGTGGGCAGATTAAACTGGAAGGCTTAACTGGGCTAACTTGGCTAAAACAGGCCAAACAGGGGAAGTGCGACCGGCCATCCAGGAGCCATTGATAAAAAGTACATTAGGAAACCTCAACATCAACCCCATATGGGTGAAAAACATTACCTTTCTCCCTTTAGTGGAGTGGACCGCCAGTGGCCGGTAAATAGCGGACTGAATTGTGGTAGCAAGTGGTGGTACTTGAATCAGCCACCACTGTTGGGGGCAGCTTAACCACATCCTGCTAGCTCTAGCTACTACAACCAAAGTTACAATTCCGACTCCCACAACAACAAGCGCCACCTATTACCACAGCCGATACTGCAGCCCTCAGTCTGCCAATCATACTCCACCATAGACAAACTAGCTACACCTTTTATGATTGTTATAATGTCTTCACCAGAGGCCCAGGCCAGCCAGAGAAATTGTTACCATCACAGACCAGCCAAGGACCCATACCATGAAGTAAACAGGAGGGCAGACCTTTTCCTTCAAGGGTGGAAATTATCTCACCAATGCTGAGCCAATGCCATTGAAAAAAAGAAGGACCAAAAACCCAAGACATACATCTTAAGACAAAAACATCTAAAACAACTGAAGTGCTGTTGACCACACACAATGTTCTACGGAAGCTCTTCTCCATGTGTGCAGTGTCTAACCTCAGCCCCAGTAAGATAAACCAATCGACCGTGGAGACCTTAGTAGCTATTAAGTCCAATAAAGTTACAGTCTGTGCAACTCGTTTAACACCAAAATCTACATCCCATCTGCAGCAAGAATCCATACGGACAGCAAAAAGGCTAGCCAAATTAGTCGATGGAAAACACCTTTATAACTGATTACCTCTTAAAAAAATCTTCTCAGTCAGCCCACCTTGACATCTCAGACTCAACTAGGAAAAAGGAAACCAACTGAGGTTCAGCAGCCACCCCTGCCCCCACCATGGCTGACATAATATCGCTCAAAATTCCACCCCCCAGAACAAATAGCATGTACAACCAAGGGCACCAACAACTAATAAACAGCACAGTAATAGATATATCCTCCGGATGTTTTCCATGTAGATTGCTGTCAGACCTTGATCTATCAACTAACATGATGGGAAAAGATCAACGAGGAGAAAGTGGTATTGGCCCCATAACTCACCTTGCAACCCCAATGGATTGTTTGCTGATGGCACAACCCCATCTTAAAATAAGCAGCATTAACATGGCTGCTCAGATCCACAGCACCGGGGAAAAAATAATAGGTGGCACAGGACAGCAAGGCATAGTAGGCCGCAGCCTGGGGCCAATCAACCGTGTAGACCACAACATTCCTAAAAGTGGACAAAGGAGAAATGACTCTGGTCAGGGTCAGTCCAGGGTTCTCCGTTGTAACAAGGACAAAGATATAAGGAACGCCTCAGAGAATGGGAAAGCACCATATCAGCACGAGCTCCAACTTTCAGCAGTTCATAGCTCCCAATTGAGCTCGAGCATTATGGAAAGTCTAACATTATCCACTACTAAAAGATAAAAAACAACAACGAACAAGACTCCCTACTGGTTTCAATAGACGCCACCTTAGCCATTACAGTAAATGCCCTGACATGGCAGTCTGATAAACTGGAATTGCAACTTGACTTAATCCAGACCCTGGCCATCTCAATACTAAAGATTGAGGAAAAAATCAGTTCCTTGCAAGAGAGGTTAAAAAATGGTGAAGGCAAAGAAACTTCTTGTGCATCGTGTTCTTGCCACCAGATTGGGGAGAAACTATCCACCTTGCCAGATGCTTTGAACCTAATGATAAAGGACAACAAATTAGCCCTACAACAACAAGTAAGTAGCTCGGTCAGCATGCCCGACCAAAAAACAACAGATAAGGAAACTGGCCGTATCGTGGAAAGCTTGACCATATCGCCAGAGGCAGCCGACAGGCAAACCCCACAGTCAGGTGCAAATTTATTAAAGAAAGTTCTTACAAAATCCTCACCAGACGCCTTGGTAGGAATCCACAATCAGGTGGCTGTCCTACCCTCTATAGTGCAAGAATCGGCCTTGTTGTGAAGGACAAAAAAATACCAGGCTATCATAATAGAAAAATTGCAACTGAAGATAACAACTGGTCTGTTGCCGTATCAAAAAGAACAAAACGAGACAAAAGAAGGCCAGAAACAAAGCAGAGAAAGAATGTTCTTCAAACCAGTCCTCACCCAAACCACCAAAACCAGATAACAACCTGTCTAACATATACCCAATGTTTAAAGGTAGTGGAAAAATTAAGAATGCACAACATTCTGTCCAAACACTTGCTGCCCACCTCATGAAATTCCGGCCTTTGTATGGACCTCACCCAAATTAAATAGAGACCCTATCATGGTACAAATCTCAGCAAAAAACCCATCATACCTGGAAGACACCTGCTGGGGACACAACCTACTACCAGGCAAGATCAGAAGCATATTCTGCCCAGTAGTAGTGGCAATAGGCCAAAGAAAAATGGAATCAGGTCAATCATCTGTCCCCCATCCGAAAGACCTGTGACATCGGCTCCTCTCAAGAAAAATGTATGTCCTACTATCGACCATAGCCGCCTACTTAGACACTCAGCGTTTACCCTCCAAATGCAGAGGGCACAGCAGCCCTCAGGATGGGTGGCGACTTCTGTCCTGCAATAAAAAAGTGTGGCTACACAGAGAACATTGCCAGGGTGTGATCTGATGAGGCCAATTTCTAATGATCACTTCCCCCCTGCCCATCCGCATAACAAAGGTCTTATTAAAAAGTGACCAGGTGAGGATAGACCGACTAAGCTGGCCCTCATTCCACATTACCCTTCGGAAGAAAGGCATAATGTAGTGAATCGATCTAACATATTAAGTTTGCTTCAGGCTACTACCATTCAGTCAAAGATTGGATATACTCACCAATTAGGGGCCTGGCGAGGAAGATAGCAACTGGACTAACTTGGGGAGTACATCAATCTGACTGGAATCAGGTGCCCTTTATCCTTCTCAGTGAAGCAACAGCCTACTCCTAGCAGTGAGAAGCACCCTTTAGAGACACAACAACTCATAACCCTCTTGTTGTGGAATGTAGCTGGGCTGTCAAGACTCTTAAGTTCAAACACAGCAAAATCATTGCTAATGGCATCCAACGTTCTTTTCTTCCAAGAAACTTGGTCAGAAACTCCAATATACAATCGCCGGCTTCCAAGAGGTCCATCAATCAGCAAAGAAATAAACATCTTTGGGAGGCCCTTAGGAGGTCTGTCAATATATCTCAATCTAAATAGGAAAATAACAACACATTTAATTCCAACTAAAGATGAGATGCTCTAATCGCTTTTACTGGAGAGTCCCAAGACATCTGCATCTCGAATTAAGATCCTCCTGATTAACATTTACTTTAACAGCTTTGGCTCAGCATGAGCCTCAAGACTGAGTCAGCTGTGTGATAATTTGGATCAAATTCTTTGCAATCACATTAATCATGAAACAATAATCTGTGGCGACTTTAATCTGAGACACCTTGGATCTCTTAACACCGCCTGCCAACCTTAAAACTCCTTAAGCACTCAAATAAACAAAATTTTAAGCAAACATGGACTAAAATTCTTGCAGATCATTGCCAACAACCTTGAAACAACATTTCAGCCCTTGAAAACCTTCAGGGTGATAAGCACTATTGACTACATCTTTGCCCCTGATAAATTCATGAACCAACTTGTGAGCTTCCTAGTTTACCCCTCAAAAGATAGAGACCACCTTCCCCTCTGTACAATATTTAATCTCTATCTACCAAAATGCAAAGGTCATATGGCTCTGGGCACCTCCTGCGATGAGGAATCAGTACACCTAATCCGGACAATAAAATGGGGCCATGTCAATCCACGGAAACTAGCATCATGGAAAGCCATCACTGGTCAGTCTCTGTAGGATCAAAGCGGTGAATACCTATTAACCCACCGGGCATCTATAAGAAGGGGTATCCACGGATCCCCGCACAGGCCACGGGCGACATCAGTTAAAATTCTCCATCAAAAATCAACTCATACTGAACAGCGCACAACTTATCCTAAAGCTGACAAAGGTATGTAAAAAAAACTCGGAACAAGCAAGCCAAAGCTGCGCTTTTATTGGAACTTAAAAGCTCAAGAAAACAACACAAGCAATTGATGTGGCAGGAAAAAAAACAGCAGCGGGAAAAGGAATGGCTATACATTTACTCGATAATGAGCAAGCACAACTAGGTGGACTTATGGAGGCATATTAAAAACAAAACAAGCCAGGAAGCTACAAGGAATAATGCCATTAATGAAACTATGTGGTTCTCACATGTAAAAAAACTATACATAGTGGATTACCCAAGAGTCTTCTTGCTTCAACACTCAGACTCCCCTGACGATTCAAAAGCCTGCGTCTCCACACAAATGATCGACAACATTAAAAAAAGCACTACGTAAAACAAGAGCTTCAGGTGCACTGGGCCCAAATGGCCTCCCGGCCCAACTGTTTGGAGAAGACTTAGTAATAGGGCCCGCAATACTTTCTCCACTGTTAACCACCTGCGCCAAGCTCCATCAAGTGCCTGACAGATGGAGAGGCTCCATATTGTTTCCTATATTTAACTAGACCTATTGCATTGTAAATGCTTGTTTCAGTCTCGCCCTTAAAGACAGCATCTCCAAATTAACCATCTCAGTTACAGAAGTTTCTCGAGCTATTCTGGCACACCACTCCCTAAGCGGAAGACGAGCAATGCCCATAAGATTTCTTGCCTTGATCTACCAAGTGAGATAGTTTTTACTCGACTGTGTACTGAGCAAACTTATAACCCATCATCTAAGCATGTTCATGTCAGTACCCAACGCAGCACACAGCCACCGGGAGATCATCTTCACTTAGCATCATCAGAAGCTGGCATCCAAGAAGTTAACATACTCTGTCCCATGCTGCAGAAGACCAGCATCGAGCACCTCCTGCTCAACCCTCTCTGCAACAGCCATCCACCACGCAAGAACCCCGTTTCTTCGAGCATGAGGCATCCACCAAGCGAGCATCTACTACACAACCCCCTTCTGCCAGAGGTAGGCGTCCACAAAGTGAGCAACACACACTGACCAACCGGCAGGAGATATTTACTAAGCTAGCAAAATACACTGACCACATCTGCAGGAAGCATCCACCAAGCGAGTGACACACCCTGACCACATCTGCAGAAAAGTCAATCAAGTGAGCAACACTCACGGATCACATCTTCAGGAGGCAACCAACAAGCAAGCAACCCACAATGACCACATCTGCAGGAAGCAGTTTCTAAGTGAACAGCATGCAGTGATCCTTTCCTGCGGAGGCCTGGCTCGAATACCTCCTGCTTAACTCTTTGGGCAGAAATCATCTACCAAATAAGCACCTGCACCTTTTGATGCAGGAGACACCCACCAAGCAAGCATTTTAAAACCGCTTCTGCAGGAGGCAGGCATCCGCCATGCCACGCGAGCAACAAACAATAAGCAGATCCAGTTATCTTAGCACAAATGCGCTGAACCTTCTTCTGCAGGAGACATTCACCATGTGAGGAGTACGCTGAGAATGCAGTCTGCATGTAACAACCACAAAGCAGCCACCACACTGAGACCAACATCCAGAGGAGACATCCCACCAAGGAAGCATGTGTGTGGGGGCACATTCTGAAGGAGAAATGCACTAAGTGGGTGGCACACTGAGAACAGTCTGAAAGAGACTTGCACCAAGGGACCATTAGGCAGTGAAGCCAGTCTGCTGGAATCCTCTATTAAGAGGGCAGCACAAAATGAACATCTCAATCCACGGCAAGAATGCACCAGGTGAACAGCACAAACTACACAACACCCTTTCTGTAGGGTGCTTGCACTTAGGGAGCAAAAACAACAGTTGATAGACAGAAGGCAGAACAATGTCATACAGTCACCCCGGTACAGAGATCTGGGGCTAAATCCATTGTTTTTTTGCTCACCATGCCATTCCAGTTTGAACCCAGCCATTTGCAAATCAGTCTTGACCCTGTGCCTCATGGGAACAGTCCAGCCCGAACTGCCAAGCGAACTGAGGTGGTGGAGTGACCTAAAGAATGATGATGTATTAAATCCAGATCATTTGACTGGGGGTGAGTGCTTGCATTGTTTAACACTCTGGCCATCATCCCCTTTGGTTTTGCTTTGTTCGCCCTAAGTTGGCAGGGTATGCCCAGATGTGGGTCCCTTGCTCACTTTGCCACTGCATTCAAGCTAGCCTGGATGATGAAGGCTTATTAGCCAGAAACCGGTCCCAGGATGCTTGTTTCCGGTCCAGGGAAGACATGGCTTTGCAGTTCAGGCTGGACTGTTCTCATGAGGCACAGGGTCAGACTGATTTGCATATGGCCATGTCTGAACTGGGGTGGGGGAGTGAACTAAAGAATGATGATGGATTAAACCCAGCTCATTTGACTGGGGAAGAGTGCTTGCATTTTTCAACAGTCCGTCCTTCATCCCCTTTGGTTTCGCTTTGCACTTAGGGAGCAGCACAAAATGAACACCTCCACACACAGCGAGAATGCACCACATGAACAACACACTCTACACCCTATCTGCAGGGTACTAGACTTTAGCGATCAGCTCATCATGAAAATTACCAACCACAGCAAGAATGCACCAAGTGAAGGACACACACAACATCCTATCTGGATGGTGCTTGCACTTAGCGAGCAGCACAAAATTAACATCTAACCCACAGGGAGGGCGTGTCAAGTGAACCACACACTCTACACTATATCCTATCTGTGGGGTGCTTCACCTAACCAAGAACCCCAACATGAAGCATGTGCGCAGGAGGCCTCCACCAAGCCAGCACTTTTTGGTCTTCGTAGTAAGACTACAAAGCGCCTTGGGTCAATGACCTGCGCATGATTCAAGACTGAGCTGCTGTCAGGTGTAAGTCAGGCGGTGCTCTCTACTCTCGCGAGTACTCCTAGGTACTGTTACAAGTGCCCAGCCCTACTAGGAGGATGTTCTTACACTGTAGATTGATGACACGTTGCTACTGGTAGCGGCTAACACGAACGTGCATACAGCAAGCTCTCCACCACCCCTTTTATGCACAGATACGACACAGCAGGAAGTGCAGGTCTGCTTCCAGATTCTAGGAGGGTGGAGGGGGAGGGGAGATATGGAGGATGGAAGAGATCACATACACGCACAAAGTTCTCCTCAGAAGTACCACGTGAACTCTTGCTCACCCCTGCCCATGCGCGGGTGAAGACGGAGGCCATGTGTTGTCTTCGTTACTAAACCACGACTGAGAAAGCAAACCAAAGCTAAACACTGTTGATGGAGCCCAAAGCAAAGCTGAGAGCATGAAATCACCTGACTGCCAGCAGCCAAAACCAGGGCCCGAAGTGACGCCACAGGATGGATACAGAGGGTGTGGGGTATGTGTGTGACAAATTGCAGCACTAAGGTGAGCAGTGGGCCTAGTGTTTCAACAAGAGGGACTGACAGACACACACCCCTTTCTTTGCCCATCGATGTACATAATAAGGAGTTGAACAACGGGGGACCTGCTAAATCCCACATTGCCCATAGAGCTCCGCTCTTATAAGAACACCTCTGCAGGCACCTGGGTTTCAGAACCAGGCTTAGGTGGGCTTTAAAGTGCCGTGACAACAGCTCCCGTGGGACATGATGCTGCAGGTGCTGCACAGTGAGCTTCGCCACTGTGGCCCCTCCACAAGCAGAGTCTCTTAGCTGAAAATATTGGTAGGGCCGACCCCAGAGCCCCACAAACATTGGTGCCTGTGGTTTGCTGTTGGTCCGAGTTCTGGTAACGTTGGCCGTATGATTGTTGGCTTGGCGATGGCGCGGTGTGAAATGGGAATGGTTCTTAGGTGCTTTATCTCTGGCTGCAGTTCTGGTAGCTTTGCTGGTGTTATGCCAGCGTGGGCACACATCTGGGTTCATGTGATTCACCATCTGGTGCAGTCCGAGTTGTCTTGCTTGTGTTATGATAGATCTGAGGTTTGAGTTGGTCAGGTCCCATATTTTTGTCCCTGACTTCAAGAACTGATGACACTGTATGTGTGGCATGGCCATAAAGGTGCCTCGGTCAAGTTGCAGTTTCGCTGACTGACTAGGTTTGGTGGTCACAGTCTCAGGGTCCTGAGCCACACACGATGGCATGACGCTATAGTTCACCATATTAACCTGAGTGACCCAACCCCGAGATGTCACAGTTCAAGAGGGCACATCTATTTCCATCACATAAAAAACAACTTATTTCATGCATCTGTAGCCAAGAACAACGAAGTACTTCAGAGAATTAATATATGCCCACTGAGGTGCAACAGTGCTCTCTTGTATATGATGGAGGAAAGAGAAATTAAAGGCCTTCTAAGCTTTTTTGTGATTTGGTACCTTGGGAAAAAACCACACAAAAACCAGTACTTGGATAACCAGTGGTGCGCGTGCACCACAGAGGAGCGGCCGCTAGGGAGCGCGGCAGCGAGGCGAACGTGCACTGCTGCACTTAATAGCCACCAACAGGAATGGGTGTTGCCCAATTGCGTGGTGGCTTTTTTTTTAAACGCACGCAAAAGCCAATAGAGCCGCGGAAAGCAAAACCACACGCATGAGCGTGTGAGTAGCATTCAAAACCCCGTACAAAAGGGCTCTCTCTGCGCGTGCAGTGCTGCGCACTGCAACGCAGGCGTGAGACCTAAAAAGGGCGCCAGACAGAACCCTATTAACTACTGTTTGATAGCCTTATTGGATATTGAGGCCAAGACCTACTAAACTGTGCTTTTAATCGATCTAGAGTATTGGGCACACACAAACACAATAATTCCTTTTTGTCAAACATGCTTTAGACCCAACTCCTCCACACTAGACAAAATAATTACCTTATCCTATCTTGCCCAATAGGCAATCAGTCAGAAATCTTCAGCTCATTACGCATGCTTTGTGGACTATTTGTCCACATTTGACCTGGTGGACAGAGGAATTTTATGGAGAAAACTCCAGGCGTGGGGTATACCAAGTGGTCTGCTCAATGCCATCATAACACTGTATACATCAACTTGGGTAAGGGTCAAATTGTCAGACACTGCGTTAACCAGGAAGATCTATGCCGACCAAGGACTAAAGCAAGGGTGTGTACTTGCTCCAATGTTGTGTAACTTATGCACAACTGACATATCCCGGGCTCACAACAACGCTAATTCAATTCCCACAAAAATTGGCAAACATAAGATCACAAAACTGCAGTACGCTGATGACATTGTTCTGCTTGAAAACTCAAAAATCGGTCTCCAGAGAGCATTAAACTCTCTTCACTTAAACAACAGAGCAAATAAGATGACAGTGAACACCTCTAAAACAAAGATGTTATCTTTCAGAAAGAAGCCAAAACAAACAAGTAGCAACTGGTCTCTGGTTCCTCTAAAAATCTTAGGAGCCAAATCTTACAACTACCGGGGCACATGGTTCTCTGTAGATGGTGCACCCACAACACGTATGCACCAATTAAAGGATAAGGTAGCATTGATAACAACCAGACTTTGCCAATTACACACAGCTCTTAAAAGCCCAACCTCAGCCCCAACCAGAAAAGTGCTCTGGGCAATATTACCATCTGCAATCACTTATGGCAGTGAGGCCTTACCGGGTCAACTCAACAAAATTACCAAAAAAACTACATCTAAAAGTCTACAAAAGAGAATTCAGATTGCCTCATTACATCAGGGGACACATGGTTAGACTCGAATTTGACCTGGAGGGCATTGCATGGACTAGCATGGGGTCTTTTCTAAAGTACTTTTATAGATGCATCATGGCGATGCCAGGTACCTTGAAATTTATCCTACAAAATATATTGAAATATAAAAATAACCTGTGGTTCACATATTTAATAAAGGCAGCAGCCACTCTGAATAAAACAACAAACCATCTCAGGGGTCCCACTGATACTTGGTCCTTTTAAACCAACAAAGAAGAAATTGGCACAGAAGCTGTAATATAAAAAGAATACATTTATTCACCTCAGATGAGGTCGACTACGTCACACAGAAGCCTTAGCAACTGAATGAGGCAGTCTAAGGAGTACAGAAAACTGGGGCCTTATATATGCTTAGGGTTACATAGTCAGCATAAGACCAAGGAGCAGTCTTGGCTCATGTAAGCATGCAAAATAACTAATATGGACATACAAGCTCTGCTTGCTCAACAAAGTGTGAGGAGCTAACAGTGGCTGTTTTTGGCAAACACATCCTGACATTTACATACAAGGAACAGTTGCAAGGTCAGCTACAAGCTCAACTGAGAATGTGCGAAGGTGGAAGATGTTGACTATAGTTTGTTTCTAGGCAGATTACAAGAGCAGTCAACACTGAGGGAGGACAGAGCACATGGCGAGCATGTGGCAGCACATGGCAAACAAGATGGCTGCCAGAAATAAAAAATGGCTTTCAGCTCATTCTAACAAATCCGTCCAATATTTAAGAAACCTACAAATCAATATGACCATGTTAAGCACCTCATCACTCACGCATACTGCAGTAAAAAGTATATTGAAAAACAGACTCAATTTCTTTTGAAGACTGCGGACTTGGAAAATATTAAGTCCACGCCGATATCAAGGGCCCTGGCATTCCCCTACAACAACTACAGTCAAGTTGGCCTTCACGCGCAACCTTATCGTAATAGTACAATTGGGAAAGCCTGCCTGACCGAAATTTTGGCAGCAAGGATGCTGGCATTACAAATTAAAGACTTCAACCCCAACTGGCCTCTGCTCTCCAAGATACTCAAGTGTAGACTTTGTGGCTACAAATCTGAAACTTATCTACACTTACTTTGAAGTTGTCCGACTTTGCTAGATCTCCAGCGAACTCTTTTAAAGTCACTTTTTTTACTAACAGGATAAGAACATGCAACAATGCAATGAACTGGATTTTCAGTACCATGGTTCCCCTCGAATTGGCAAGAATGGGTAAATTTTTTTAAGCTGTGCAGGACCTTCTTAAAAACATATATTAAAGCACAAAGTTGACCAAGGATTGATACATTTTAGTTCCTTCACCATGGACAGTAGGCGCTCTAAAGCTTATCCTTTATGTAATTGAGTTTTTATATTTGTTATATATTTGCTCCATTTTGTGGTTGATTTTAAACTATTTTCACTGCTTTCCAAAAATCAAATCCGGCTCACTAATAATAGATTTCAAATAGTCAAAATACCCTAAATTGGCTCTCTTTTGCCCTTTGCATATTATGTCCTTTAAATGTCTTACATTGTTATGATTTTAAGTAATCTACACAATAAACTTTATATTGAATAGTACCCTAATTTTATGCCTAGCGGATATAGTAGTTATGGACGAAATTTGCTGTAAAGTGTCTTCTATTATGGAGATCGGTTCGCCCTATTAAGAGTGTGGTGGTTTGACAGACAAAACTCTATCAAACCTTCACCACCATCAACAGTTTTGTGTTTTTCCGTCCATGGAGTAATAGAGCCAAGACAGAGGACAGAGTAATATCAGCTATAACTCCTCCCACCGTTTGTAAACTTCTCTTTCCGTGGATTTAACTATGGCAGTGCACCTCTACACTTGAGATGGTTGAAACACACTATGAAAGGACAGAAATAGACAAAAAATGCACCTTACCATTCAGGAAGCATGTCAATATTTTTCATGGGTTCAGAATAGACCTCGCTTTGTTGGCGGAGGAGCAAGCCAATTAGCCTCAAAATTGGAGGTATGTTCTCATTGTTGTCTTTTACCTTGTGAAGATGTGTGTTTTATATCAGCACCTAGTCATGCCCTGTTGTCAATCTCGATGTATTGCAGGTCGGATACACCAACCAGGCTTATGGCGGGTATACTCCTGTCACTGGCTGTCCTCCTTGGGCAATGCGCAAAGAACTCCGGGAGGGTCCAATACTCAGACAGATGAGAAGTTTAGGGAGGATGAGCAATTGATTGGCATTAATTATAATCTCCTTTTGAGCTTCTCTGTACCAATGGTTTTAGTATTATCAAACTTTTGTTATTTATCTTTTGTGCTACGGCTAAGTATTCCAACTATGCTGTTGGGCAGCTGGATTTTCAGCGTCAGTTTCTAAAGAGTCAATTTTTCCAAAAAAGTTTGTTGGGCCAGTGTTAACCTATGTTTAAACTAATCACAAACCGAGGTGCATTTAGTTTTAAAACGAAGCCTGACTTTCAAAATTATTTACTTAACTTATACTTATATTAATTTTTGTCGCCAGTTCAGCTGGTCAGATACCTCTGACCAGAGGCGCAACTGGAGCCAAGAGTAAAGCTGCAGGAGCCCTAAGAAAGGGTGCAAAACCCCAACAAAGCCTCGTTATCAAATAAATGGTCTATTAGAGACCTGTGAAGTACTCAGGTGCGGCGGCAATAAGATGGTCGCCAGCCTGGGAAGCTGTCTCAGCCAGGCGCACATACACAACAGGGGGGTGGGGCTGAAACCCTTTGAGCCCAATGGGCGCTGTGCGCCTGCCTCTGACTACATTGCTCTAGGTGCAAAAGCTGCTCCTACATTTTGGCAACGGTGGTTTCTGTGGCAACTTTAATTGGGTAACACAGCTTCAGGCAAGGGTGGCGATAATGGGGCCTTGCCTCACTGTAAAAAAAAAAAAAAAAAAAAAACTGCGCATAGCGGCGGGTACGCTAGGTGGGGCCGGGGAGTATACACAGGGGCTGCATGTGTTTGTGTGGCATGAATTTACAGTAATCCCTGCGTCTTGCCATCACTATACTGGGCGCAGTATTAAATGCATGCGCGACGATCTGGAGCTTGGTATGAAGCATGTCTTCATGCCAGGACACTTAAGGTTTCTCCTTGCCCATTCATCTTGAACTGAATAACGGCACAGTAGGGGAAGGCTACGCAGTGGAAATAATAAGTGGGGCAGGATACTTTTACCACAGAAGGCGCAAGGTAGTATGGTGTTTAGGATTGTGCAGGAATCTCTGCATTGTCCACCAGTTAACAGTATGGTTTGAATTTTTTCTCTTGCCGGTATGAGGTCCTCGCTGGGATGGCAGCGGCAAGGTCCCATGAAGATAACAGGCATTTTCGGAGTGGGTGTGGCCAGCCGGCAGAGGAAGACACACAAGTCCATTTAAGGCAGCACACCTGGTATCGGATGCACCAAGGGTATCGGTTGGTATCAAGCTCCATGATGCGATGTACTGAGGCCAAGGTGCTAGGTATTAATGTATGTGCCTTCTGATCACACGTACAATTTTGTGTAAAAGCCCCCAGAAGGGGCTGAAACTAGCATTACAATCGCCCAAGTTCGCAGGTTCTGTGGTAAGTCAGCACACTGCCGGTGGGCAAGGCGGAAAACTGCATCTGCAGTACAGTATATTGTGTAAAACGTGTGAACAGAACATTTCAAAGTTGGTTGGCAGTTTAAATGTAACCTTAGTTACTTCTCCAAGGGAGAGAACGTGGCACAGCAGTCTCGGCTACTAACTTGAGAGCCGGTTGGAACTGCAATCATTTGGCCCCAGGGAACCCTCGTGGGTTCTTGGTATACTTATATTGTGTAAAACGTGTGAACAGAACATTTCAAAGTTGGTTGGCAGTTTAAATGTAACCTTAGTTATTTCTCCAAGGGAGAGAACGTGGCACAGCAGCCTCGGCTGCTAACTTGAGGGCCAGTTGGAACTGCAATCATTCGGCCCCAGGGAACCCTCATGGGTTCTTGGTATACTTAAAAGGAAATAACTCACTGATTCAGGCTCGGGCAGGAAGCAGCAGGGTCCTACAGGATCCGGGATGGCAGCCTAGACAGTCCGGTCTAGGTTCACTCTGCTTTTCACCCTTCCAAGGTCGAGGTAATGCCGGCTAGTGGGTATTAACCCCAGGAGTGACTGTTTTGTTTAAAAGCCCAATTACTTAAGTGTAGAGGTGCTAGTTCTGTTCAAAACAATTGGCCCTGGGGAAAGAATGCATAAAAAAAAAAAAAAGCACTTTCCAATAATAGGTAGCGATTTATTTGGGATATACTCCACAGGTTATGTGGGGAATAGTCCACAGGTCTTGGTAAGGACTCTTCATCTATTCACAGGCAATAGGAATTGCTGAGGAATCAATAAACATTAGGGCGGCTTTTCTATATTGCAAAGCATGGATATGCACAGGGCTGTTCCTTCTTTTTTGGTAGGTGTCAGAAATAACATAATTATCTGCAAAGTTTCTCTCCGTCTTTCAAATTATCAGCAGGACCGGCCTGCTGGTGGTCCTCGATTGTACTGCCCTATCCTGAGATTATGGACCGAGGAGATTTTTGGGGGAAGGCTACCTGTGTTCAGGTACCTTGGAGGGCCAGTGCGCTATGCGGTGCCCTGGATTTCAAGTAATGCAAATGCATGCTGTAGCGCATTGTGGCCTGCCGGCACAATGAGCACAGCAGAGTGGTCAAGAGTATGGACAACTTAAGGCTATGCATAACTATAATGACAATTTACATTTCTTAGTGCCTTTGACATGTGAATGTCGCTAGAGGTTGATGCTATGGTTTAGGTACTTCGGAGGGCCGGTGTGCTATGTGGTGCCCTGGATTGCAATTAATGCCGGCACAATGTGCGCAGCAGAGGGTTCAAGAGTATGAACAACTTAATGCTATGCTTTAATGTGATGACAATTTGGTGTGCAACACAATACAAATCATGCGGGCCTTGGGGAAGAGATATGTTGTAACGCACCCCAGCAACAAGTGATGAGTTATATTGGCATAATCCACAGGCAAAAAGGGTTTTCTAGTACTCTATCAATGTTAGGATGGCTTGACTAAATGGCCAAGCATTATTATGCAGAGTGCTGTGTGCTCCTTTGTTTGCGTGTCAGCACCTGGTCCCTAATGAAGACTAATGGTGCGCACCACGGGTAAGACGGAGTGGCCTGTGGGAAGGATATCCTTTTAAAGTCTCATCCCACTTACCAGTGCACACCTATGGGGTTGTATTTCACTGCCAAAAATACATCTGCAAAGTTTTACTTTCCCTTTTTAAGTATCAGCAGTTCTTAGTGAGGACTTGTGGTGTGCGTAGCACTTAACATGGAGTGGGCCTTCATAACCACACACATTTTAAAGACAAACAACAATCAGAGGGGCTTGCGGTTTATTTGTGGCATAATGCACAACTAATTGAGGTGCTTGAAAATCCTTCTATGGTATGGTGGCTTCATTCAATGGCCAAGGTTTTATAAGCACAGTTACATATTGTTCTTATTACAGGCTGGCAGTTTTAGTAAGGACCAATAGCGTGCTATGCAACTAACTTTCAGTAGGCCGCGGGTTCTACACCGGCCAGTGGCATAATGCACAAATAATTGAGGTGCTTAAAAATTCATCTATGGTATGGTGGTTTCATTCAATGGCCAACGTTTTTATAAGCAGAGTTATATATTTTTCTTTTACAGGCTGGCAATTTTAGTAAGGACCAATAGCGTGCTACACAACTAACTTTCGGTAGGCCGCAGGAGGTACACCAGCTGGTGAAGATCGCGTTCTCTGACTTTTCCTTCCTAATTTTTTACTTTTTGGTTTCCTGGCACCGTTAAAAGGAAATACACTAATGGATAACATTCTGGGGATGGGGTCCTTTTGGGGTCCATTATAGCTGTCTGTTACTGCCAACAGAGAAATAAGCAGGGACATTTGGGGCCAGGGTCTCACTTTTGGGGCTGCAAAGCCATGAACGGGGGGAGACGGATAATTTGATTATGGGATTACTGATAGTTCTCCTGGGTATTAAGCTTTTAGTTTAGGGGTTAATTAACAACTTGGTAGCAAGTCCAACAATAGGCACAATTGGCTCTACTCGTCTACTCAGGAATTTGGCATGGTTCTGTAAAAATATAACATGCAGGTGTTATGGAGTACGGTCAGCGTCTGCGGGGGAAGGGTGAATACGCCGGGGAGCTTTTCACCCTGTGGCGGAGCGCTGACAGTTAACAACAAAGAAGGATGCACAACAATGGAGGTGCAGCCATTCGATGGACCCCAGGAGGAGGTAGATTCCACGTGTGCAGTGGGTCGGCAGGGAGGAGGGACTGACCTGCCGGTAGTCCTGGACTCTACTGCCCTAACCCACAACGTATGGACTGAGTAGAATCTTGGGGAGGAGGCCTGTGTTCAGGTACCCCGGTGGGCCGGTGCGGTATGCGGTGCCCTGGATGTCAAGTAGTGCAACTGTTGGCTGTAGCGCATTGTGGCCTGCCAGCACAATGTGCGCAGCAGAGTGGAACATTGGTGGCCGAGACGATCAAGTTCAAATGTACGGCCAAGTTCTAATGTACAGCCAAGTTAAAAAAGTTAAAGTGTAAAGTTCAAAGGTACGGCCAAGTTGTTCTAGTGTATGGCCGAGTTAAAATTAAAGTGTAATGTTGTGCCTAATTCACTTACTGCCGTTGACATGTTATGCAGCTAAAGTGTGATGCTGTGAATAATTGTAATATATCCAAAAGGATACGTTTCTTTGGTAATGGTCTGTGGTAAATTACTTGGTTTGAAGTAAATAAAAAGCTACGCCCTAGACAACATACCCTGATTCTGAGAGTTCTTGGGCGTAGTGGGCGGTAAGGTGACAGAATTTGGGGAGGAGGGAATGTCACGTTGTGCGCATACTATGAACAGGCGCCACCTGCGCCTAGGGGAGGGGCGGCCTTAGTTGCGCCTAGGGGCTGATCCTCCTCTGGGGCCCCTGGCTAAGGAAGGGGTTGGATGGTGAAACGAAACCTTGCAGAAACGAAACCTAAACAGTGAAATGAAACCTTGAAGAAACGAAACTTAGTGGGTATTTAAGGCTGTGCCCTGGGGGGTTTCATTCTCTTTGTCCCTTCGGACCACAGCCTGGCTACTGGAGCGTCGTTGACCACCCACCCACCCGGCAGATGAGAAGGCTTCACGGAGGCGGAGCGCTGACAGTTAACAACAAAGAAGGATGCACAACAATGGAGGTGCAGCCATTCGATGGACCCCAGGAGGGGGTAGATTCCACGTGTGCAGTGGGTCGGCAGGGAGGAGGGACTGACCTGCCGGTAGTCCTGGACTCTACTGCCCTAACCCACAACGTATGGACTGAGTAGAATCTTGGGGAGGAGGCCTGTGTTCAGGTACCCAGGTGGGCCGGTGCGGTATGCGGTTCCCTGGATGTCAAGTAGTGCAACTGTTGGCTGTAGCGCATTGTGGCCTGCCGGCACAATGTGCGCAGCAGAGTGGAAAATTTTTGGCCGAGACGATCAAGTTCAAATGTACGGCCAAGTTCTAATGTACAGCCAAGTTAAAAAAGTTAAAGTGTAAAGTTCAAAGGTACGGCCAAGTTGTTCTAGTGTATGGCCGAGTTAAAATTAAAGTGTAATGTTGTGCCTAATTCACTTACTGCCGTTGACATGTTATGCAGCTAAAGTGTGATGCTGTGAATAATTGTAATATATCCAAAAGGATACGTTTCTTTGGTAATGGTCTGTGGTAAATTACTTGGTTTGAAGTAAATAAAAAGCTACGCCCTAGACAACATACCCTGATTCTGAGAGTTCTTGGGCGTAGTGGGCGGTAAGGTGACAGAATTTGGGGAGGAGGGAATGTCACGTTGTGCGCATACTATGATGCAGTCAAGTTTCGGGGAGAAGACGACTTGCCTTCTATCTTCGCCCCTTGTGGATTCCGTGGATTAAGGGAAACAGCTGCGGGCATATGGCAGAAGCCGCGGTTCGTTTATGAACATCTGTTGCATGAAAAGGTTCACGAACGCGCTGGAACGCTTCGGTGAACTTTAACCCGAGAACAGCCCTGGGCAGCGCTGCGCGAGTCTCGCTGGAGAGCTGAGAACTGTTCGGGTGATTAGTGCTCCGTGTTGCTGTTAGAAATCCTTGTCGTTTACTTTTGGAAATTACAGAGAGACCCTTTTATTGCACGCTAGTGAAGTAACTAGCGTGCCCATAGATTACTTACTCTTTTTTGGGGTGCTCGACATTTTGAAGGACTGAGGAAAAGCACACGCTTTGATGGAAACGCTACGGAGCCGTTGAGAGGCTCGGATTATTCACATTGTTAAACCTGGCTTTGGACATCAGGGAAATTTAACCCTTTTGGATATCAGGCAAGCACTGCTTCATGAACAAGTTGAAAAGTTTTCTGCAGTTAAGTAACTTCCTACTATAACATTACTTTGTGGCTTCAGATAGCTAAGGCTAGAACTATCCAGAACAATTTCTTTTTTCTTGCTTTAATTTTACCTTTTGTGCCTTTTATATTCAGGATGCTTGTGGCAGCCATAAAAGTGAGTTGGTATTCATAAAAATTCATAGTTTACCTTACATATAGGGGTGGGGGTCATTCTCATGCATGCCCTTGTGTCTTTTATGCAGGAAGCTGAATGCAGACATAGAGTGTGATCTACTCCTCACCCAACACAAGCTGTAGATGGTTTCTGGCTGCCAGACTGTTATATTGTATTCATCACTTTTTTCCCCTTCCCCGTGTGGGGTCCTGCCTGTAGAGTGAGTATACAACTCACAAGTAGCGCCACATATAGGGAGGGAGAGAACTAGCATCATCATTGCTTCTGCTGTACCTGGATTTTCAAGGTTAGTCAACCAGGAATATATGACGTTATTCCGCATACAATCATCCCGAATACCATCATCCCGCATTTTTCATCCCGCATATACTATTAGGCCGCAAACTAAAAGAACTAAAACTTTTAGAACGAATATGCCTTTAGCACGCATGCCTTTACAACGTAAAAGCATGCATGTTAAAAGTATACTCATTGTAAAAGTTTAAAAGGTAAGTGAAAGTACACTACCCTACCATACACTACCCTACACTACAGTCCTTTTACTACATTTACACTACCCAGCACGACCCCCCAACACTACCATTAAGCACTTTACTTCCCTACACAAACACTACAACAGTACCTTAATACACTACCCCCAGCATGACCCTACACAACACTACAATGCTACACTAAACCACTACACCCCAGCATTACCCTACACTACACCACTACCCTAAACCCTAAAACACAACCCCCAGCATGACCCTACACTACACAAACACTACAACACTACCCTAAACCCTAAAACACTACCGGTACACTTTGGTACCGGCAGTGGAAGCAACTTTTCCCAGTGGAGGCCGCTAGAGAGCAGCAGAGCAGAGCAGCAAGCGATCGAGATTGCGAGTTTGGGAGCCGCGAGCAGGAGATAGGAGGCGGCGGCGGCGGCGTTGTCTCCGACAGTTTTGAGGTTCTCGTGGTTCTCGTGGTTCTGTGGCAGCAGAGGAAGCAACAGCACTAGAGGGGCACCGAAAGGAGCGCGACCGGGGCTGCGGATTCGGATTGCGAGCCCCACGCAAAATCAGTGCTGTTTAATCAGCAGGACCACAAAAGCGGGATTATACTGCGAGTCGACCACGAGTGGGCTGAAGGAGGGAGGAAGCGGCGGCTCTGACTACTGGACGGCGTAGCCCCGAACAGCCATGTGAGTGCAGCGAGCAGCAGCAAGCAGCAGTGAGCAGCAGCAAGCAGCAGTGAGCAGCAGCAAGCAGCAGCGAGCAGCGAGCAGCGAGCGCGGCACTGTGCACCACTGCAGGACGGCTACCTTCGAGTGGGATGAGAGGTGTGCTGGGACCCCTGCGGCCGGTGAGTGTCCACCCATGGCAGACACAACAGAGGTGGCTTGACCAGGTCGGGAGCGGCCTCTGTCCTGTTGTGTGTGCCCCGCTCACCTGTACTACAGACCATCGCCTTAGTACACTCTTAGGCGCAGACAGCGAGGGCTTGGGGACTGGCTCAAGGACTGGCTCAAGGAGTAAAGGGCACTCAAAGCAATCTCCTCTGAATCCCCTCTGAATCTACAGCACCAGCAGCAGTAAGAAGGGGGCAGCCCAAACAACAAGAAGGGGGCAACGACCCAAAAGAATAACAAGCACTGTCAATCATAAAACAATCGTAAAACACAATTTTTAGCTCACTATCTCACCTGACCTGACCTGACCTGACTGGGCAGTTGCTTGCTCGCTTGCATAATCATGAGGTCTGGTCGGGTACGGGTGCTGAAGACCGCAGCTCGAAGAAAAAAGGGCAAAGGAGACCCCTCTTTGGACCCCACAGACCAAAGCAACGAGGAACCGGCGCTAATTTCAATAGCAAATGAGCCCAGTGTAGGAGAGCCACATACAGCGAAGCCCAAGCCGCCACTGGTTCAGCCAAACATTTACACAAAATTCAACTTTATAAAGGATGTAGGGGCTGCCCTGTACTCAGTATTAACAAGGAGAAAGGTCTTCAGACACCTCTATTACCAGAACAAGTACTAGATATAGGGTCACTGCAAGGGCAGATAACCCAACCAAAATTACAGACTCTGCAGAAGCAGCAAACACATGCACAAGTACACAATCAAGTTTACACTCACTCTGTGCCAGATAAATTGGAGACCTCTTTACACCATTCAACAACTGCTTTGCTCATCAATATAACCTCACCTATAAGGATGGTCTCCACAACGGAAGGGCCTTCAACAAAAATTAATAACGAGAATCCGTTTAACCAACTTAAAGTTGGGACTCCAACTCCAACATCCACTCCCCCAGACAACCCTTCAGTGTATCAGAAGGCGCAGTGTATAAATTCAACAGGAGATGCAAAACCTACGGGCTCAACCCAAAGAGATTCGGAGGCATCAACAAACATACCAGAACTCAAGGAGCGGCAGCTCCCACCACAATTGACAAAACAGCACTTTTTTTCACCAGCCAGCATTACACTGGCACCAACTTTGCTGATATCAGCAGAAATTCCTGAATCCACTCAGGCCCCAAGGCCAACAAGTGGAGGTCCACAGCCAACTGTAACAAACCTAGAGGCTAACCAGAAAAACCAGGTGGGCTTAACAGCCTCCAGGCCAGACAATGAGTTGACTCATCAGGATTCCCCAGGGCCCACCGAAGGGGCGGCCACTAGTTACGAGTCCTCAAATGTTCATACCAATGAAAGGGCAATTACACCATGTGGCGATGCCGAAAATGTTAGATTCATCAGCCAACCCAATCAAAAGCCTACATCTCCCCCAGACAATACAAACTTTTCAAGGCAGAAGGAAGATAGGACTGCCTTGTCATATCTAGGAACTCAGGAATGGGAGGACATGCTGGCAACATATTCCCCAGCTCAAAATCAGGACCCTCCCCCGTTGAAGCTGAATCACTCACAGATTGTATCAGCAGATTCTCAAGCACCGGGGGGGAGGAGGGAAGGTGGCTCCAAGGGGCAGGCGCAGCGGGACACAGATGCGCAAAACGGAGGCGTCTGGGTCCCCCTTCTAAAAACTATGCAGCTGTCAGTGGAGGCGCTACAATATCAATCTGACAAGATGGACACACAGCTCACACTACTAAACACACTGGCAGTGTTCACATCAGGCATTGATGAAAAATTGGGCGACCTTAATTCATTAATAAGAAGGGCACAAACAGCAGCATACCTCCAATGCGGGTGCAGCAAATTTGTGGATAAACTGTCAACCCTCCCGGCAATGCTCTCTACCATGCTTAAGGAGTTGAAGGAAAAACCACCCGACGCTCCCAGAGACAAGTGCTTTGCTAATGATAGCAACGCACTCTCGACAGCAGAAACAACGTCCGAGCAACCCGGCAAATTAATTGTAACAGGCTTACTGCAAAGGGAAAGCACTTCAAACAGCAGCGGCGAACCCCAAAAGGCAACAAAGACAACTCCGGGAGTGACTACACTGAACGCCAAACAACGTCGCCAGCTAAAAAGAAAAGGCTGCAACCAGAAATCAACATTGAAGCAAGCACAGACATATCCAATTTTCATCAAACAAAGCTCAAACTTAATTACACGTACCACAGAGGATGGAAGCCAAGGAGGAACGACCCTCACAGGTTTACACCCCCAAACAGCAGCATCCCTTAACCCAGATGCTAAGCCAACAAGACCAAAGGAAGCCCTCCCTAAGCAAGACAAAACAGACTTACACTCAGTACATGGAAAAACAACCAGCATAACCAGTCGTGGCCCTCCGCTTCCAAACACCAGCTCTGAGTCATATAGCCACGCCGGCTGCCCTGAGCAACAGGAACCAATGTCCCAAGATGAGAAGCCTCCCCAGGTGAGCACCGGGCAGGAAACTGGGCTAAAAATCACCATCTACCGGGCGGTCAACGAAGTAACGGGGGAAAAGAAGACCGGTACATCACAGACAGCGGCACTCGCATCAGAGGGAAATCACGCAAGGACTGAAGCTGAATCAGCTCCCTCTCCCTAGGCAAGCCCAGATCCAGCAGGGAATAACACCTGCCACAGTTGGATACAATGAATCGGTAAAGAGAAAGCTTCGCACTCCCCAGGAAATGGCATTTTTGCCAGAGGAAAATCAAGCCAGGATAGTCCCCGACCAAATTCTACAGCCCGCTCCCATTGGGCAAGCTCAGACACCTCCGGGAATCACAATCCCGACAATACCCATGAAGAGTGCACCCAACGATCTATGTGCAGCAGTGCAACAAGAGCAGAAAATGTTCTATCACCATGCTCAACAAAATATTGTCCCCTACCAAACAGGCACTCGGGAAAGCATAGTTCATCCGTCAAATGATCAGATGCCGCATAAGAGCTACATATTGCTCAAACCTGAATACATCACGAAAGGTCGCCAAGATTTGCTGAATCGTGGGAATATACTAAAACTACTTCGGGCAATTCCCACCTTGAACGATCTAAATACTTTAGACCTGCTTTCAATTGAGTTCCTCCCCGCCGACTATCCAGGAAAACCGGAAATAACAAGAGCACTATGGAAATCAGCGGTTATAGCACAAAGAGTATTAAATCACCACACCACCTTTAACCCCTTCGACGCTCATGACGAGCTCAGCTCGTCATGATGTACACCTCTCATACACTCATGACGAGCTGAGCTCGACATGAACAATGGGGATCTGAAGACTTCAGCACTGAGCGGGAATTACTATAGCAGTCAAGGTGTTAAGGATTGGGGCATTCAAATCAGCCCCTACCATCCTCCAGCTTACCACCGCTAATAACCAATAGCCCAAGCCAAGTACAACAAAAAAGTTTCCGGCCTTCCACCTCGATTCTAAAAGGGGCCCTTGGCCATTCGGAGCTAAGAAGGGCTGATAATCGAGGTAAACAATTTTCGCCGTTAAGGGCGGAACTTTCAAGCAGATGGAATTTTGGTCTTTCAGACCAATGTGTCAGAACAATAACTCTCACAACAGTGTCACAATGACATACTAACTACGTAACTCAGGATAAAGCAGTGTCGAAAGCAGCAACAATTCGCCTTTGCTCGTGGAACGCAAATGGTTTGGCAGCAAAAACTGAGGACTCAGACTTCCTTCAATACCTGAACGATTTCGATATCATCATGCTACAGGAAACATGGCTCATAGAACCAATGCAAATTCAAGGTTTCCGCTGTTTCGCCCGCCCCGCCACTAAGGGGAGCAAAATGGGCCACGCCTCAGGGGGGCTGGCGACATATATCTCAATATCATCTATACTAACAGCGAAACTAACGGGGCCGGAGAATCATGTAGCACTATCAGTTAAACTCACCCTCCCATGGGCAGAGGCCAAGTCTGAAGTAATTCTGTTCAATGTCTACATCCACCCGAAACGAACATCAACTGACACAGCAAAACTAATAGAACTAATATCCTCACATGCAGACTGCTCAGAAGTCTCAAATTTCATTTTATCAGGAGACATGAATTTATTCTTAATGGGAACATCTGAATCAAAGGAAGTCTCTCTCCAATCACTACACTACAATTTGCTTGAGCAAAGCACCTTTCCCCATGGGAGGCCAAACAAGATAAATCGCCACTTTCTGGAAGACCTGGAACACCTAAACCTGAGGGCCCTCAATGGAAGATCAGACAATGATACTCCTCCAGCGGCAAGCTACCTCACTGAGCGATCAAGCTCGCTTATAGACTATACGTTTGTTAGCCTTCCACTGTGGCAACATGTAACAGGCTTCAAAATGGGCGATATAGGAGACAGTGATCTCCGCCCACAGGAGGCCTCCCTAGTGGGCACAGCTACGAACAACATCCTCCCCGCTCTACAATTAGGCTCAAGTTACACAACCAATTACAAGAGGATTAGGTTCTCAACAGAATCAATAAAGACCTTAACAGAAACAGCAATCAGTCTGAAATTGGCTCAAACACCCGGCGAAAACCAGATAAATTCCTGGGAACGCTTCACAAGCAACCTCAGGTCTCTAAAGGCACCAGCTACTACACAAAGGATCTCACATGGGCAGTCACAACCGATCAATCTATCCATGAGCCAAAGAAAACAATTGAAAGGACTCAAAAAATCATTAAATGGCTCGCTAAGATCTCTACACCACGACCCATGTAATATTACACTCATCTCCAATGTGCGGGAACAGAGAATCAAACTAAAGAGGCTGAAATGGAATATTAACAACAACAATGAACAGGACCTCTGGGTAAAACTCTTGCACAACATCAAGCACAACGCCAGTGATAGATTCTGGAAAACAGTAAATAAGATAACACACCCGAACCGTGTGGGCCCCACCTCCTATATATTAGAAGAAACATGGGCAACCTATCTAAAATCCCACTTCAGTGCCCAAAGTTTCACTGCCTCAACGCCGGGGAAGACCAAAACAGCGGAGTATGTAGTTGACCCCATCGATTGTAGTAGGGAAAGTGCTAGCTTCCCCCCCGCAAACCCTGTAGCTGGTTCATGTGTAAAGGCAATCAGCATACCCGCTGGAGTTAAACTACAAAGCAAAAAAAGCACACCCGTCACTGAACAGCTCTTAATTAAAAAACAGATCAAGAAGGGAAAAAAGGAGGGAGCACCAGGGCCGAATGGTATTCCACCAGCAGTGTTCAAAGAAAAACCGTAGGACTGGGCAAAAATACTGCACTCACTATTTCTTGAAGTACGACATCTGGGCATAATTCCAGACTCTTGGAAAGGGTCGATAATTGTGCCAATCCATAAAACGGGCAGCAAGAAACAACCAGCCAATTATCGATTAGTAGCCCTGATCGACAATGAAGCTAAATACTTTGCGGGTACATTGCTGGAGGAATTGACAACTTGGGCGGAAAACAAAGAAATAATTCCGCTTAACCAGACAGGATTTCGAAAAAGCACCGGCACAATAACTAACATCACGGCAATGTCAATGCTAATGGACATGGCAAAAACCAAGCACATGCAGCTTCACGCTTGTTTCATTGATTATAGTGCCGCGTTTGATAATGTGGATAGGCCCAAACTATGGTCGAAGCTAGCCAGATGGGGTATTTCCAACAATCTTCTATCACTGATTATGCTCCTACATTCCAACACCTGGGTTCAAGTAAAATTGGGCTCAGGAACGCATCTCTCAAGGAAAATACAATCAACGAAAGGGCTGAAACAGGGCTGCGTGCTGGCCCCCATGCTATTCAACCTATTCATGGCAGACTTAACCCTGGCACTTAACAACTGCAACTCGCACCCACCCAGGTTAGGGGGTTCCCCAATATCTAATCTACTCTATGCGGACGACGTTGTCCTACTCAGCTACACGGCAGTGGGCCTGCAACATCTCTTGAATTGTTTAGAGGTCTACGCAAAAGAAAATTGTCTCTCAATAAACTTAAATAAAACAAGGACCATGACAATAAACAAGAAACAAAAAAAGCCCTACCAGTGGCGCCTGGGTAATAAACACGTCGAGTCAGCAGAGGCTTACAAATATCTGGGTATATATATAGACAAAGATGGTCTAGCCAACAGCCAGCAACAGGAGATCAAAAGGAAAGGGATGATTCTTGCACTCTCTCTGAAGGGAGTATCAGCCAAATTACTGGGCCCTACTCTGAATCCACTTTTGATGGTAGCCCGGGCCAAAATATTACCTTCTATTACTTACGGCACTGAGGCACTGTGTGGGAGAGCCAGCAATCTGCTGGACAAAACAGTTGTTAAAGCATATAGAACATTGTTCAGCCTCCCGACCTACACTTCACCGGCACAGATTTGTCTGGAATTTGGCCTTATAAAGCAAACTTGGGCTAGCTACGGCGCTTTCATTAACTGGTGGCACAAAATTAGGTCAGCAAACCCTAACACATTAAACTACCTCCTCTGGCAAGAGATTCAACAGAGGCCGAAATCACCTGCAGGCCAATATCTTGAGGAGGCTTTGACGATCACAGGCCTCTCCCCCTTATGGGACACACACTGCCTCCATTCGGCGTTCAAAAAAACGGTGCGGAAGACGCTGAAGACACTCTCCTTGCTAGAGGATAAGGCGACCTTCTTGCTTAGAGCGCATGCCTGGATGACCTTGGCCACATATAAGCACTTAGCCCCACAACATTACTTTAATCTGGGATATTCAAAAATACTAAAACAAACATTTTTAAAGTTCCGACTTGGAGTGTTACCAACTACGCAGCAGCTCCCACCTTGGAAAAGGGAGCAGGCTTTTACTCTCTGTAGTCTGTGCAACAAGGATCTGGGCGACATCATTCACATAATCTGCACCTGCACGGAGCTGTGTCAAGAAAGGAGACAGCTGCTAAAAACTCCCCTCAATCAAAGAGGTATCAGGACAAGGAGACAAGCTGTCCTGGCATGCTTTGATCCCTCATCACCACAACTGAACACTAGGTTAGTTAAATTTCTCGAAGCAGCTTGCTTAAAAATGCCAAACTGATCGTCACTTTGTAGACAATTGCTCTATGGGGGAAATTTCACTCAGCGACTGGATAAATCTTACAGCGGACTGCTCCTTTTCACAGGCAGTAAAGACAAAAACATCTGGGACATTAAAACTGTATTGACATTGAAACGTCTTTTGCAGCTCATGTTGCGACGCTCATGAGGGAGCATGCACTTTTAAATATGGAACATTTTAATATGGTTGTATTAATTGTATGCATTGCAATGGTTTTAAGTAACTATGCAAATAAAGTTTTTACCTTACCTTACCTTACCTTACCTAAAACACTACCCTCAGCATGACCCTACACTACGCAAACACTACAACACTACCCTAAACCCTAAAACACTACCCTCAGCATGACCCTACACTACGCAAACACTACAACACAACCCTAAACCCTAAAACACTACCCCCAGCATGACCCTACACTACGCAAACACTACAACACTACCCTAAACCCTAAAACACTACCCCCAGCATGACCCTACACTACGCAAACACCGCAACACTACCCTAAACCCTAAAACACTACCACCAGCATGACCCTACACTAGGCAAACACTACAACACTACCCTAAACCCTAAAACACTACCCCCAGCATGACCTTACACTACGCAAACACTACAACACTACCCTAAACCCTAAAACACTACCCCCAGCATGACCCTACACTACACAAACACTACAACTCTACCCTACCCCCTAAAACACTACCCCCAACCCCTATTACACTTTCCCCAGCACGACCCTACACTAAACAACCACCACAACGCAACACTACACTAACACAACACTACACTACACAATCACTACCCCAGCACGACCCCCACCCTTAAAAATTACCCCAAACCCACTTACCTCTCTCATCGTCGTGGTTTACAACGCAAATACATTTACCATACATGCCTTTACAACGTAATTCGTTGTAAAGGCATGCGAGATAAAAGCACATGGTTATAAAAAAATGCGGTATAATGGTATGCGGGCTGAAAGCAATTGCGGGATTATAGTATGCGGGCTAATGGTATGCGGGATAAAAAATGCGGGATAAGGGTTGATTACCGTCAACCAGACTTTGCTTGTGACAGTCACTGAGCCCCCAGCCTGGGAGTTCTAGGCTGCTGTCTGCCGTGCGTGCTGCAACGTGGTAATTGTGCGTTTATCATCTCTTTGTCTCTCATTATGTAATTGTGTCTAAATTTCTCACTTTTTCTGCTCACTGTATTGTGTTCTGCACCATTTGGTTTGCACTGTCCCATCTACTACCCTCTCTCATCCCCTCGCTGTTCCCACCTCCCTGTTCCCATCGCTGCTGACCAGTGGCCACTCCCCCATGCCCTCGCTGTTTCCCGCCTCCCAGCTGAGCGTCCCTCCCCCCCCTACATAATGCCGACCGCTGCGGGAGAGCGCTAGTAAGACCTTGACCTCAGTCACAGTTCTGCACTGTCACTGGCAGCTCATTCTCCTCCGACGTCGCCGCTGAGACCCCAGCCTGTGTGTTCTAGGCTGCTGTCTGCTGTGTGCACCACAATGCGGTAATTGTGCGTTTATCATGTCCGTGTCTCTCATTGTCATTTATTGTGTAATTGTGTCCCGATTTCTCTGTTTTTCTGCTCACTGTATTGTGTTGTGCACTGTGTGGCTTTCACTGTCCCATCTACTGCCCCCTCTCATCCATTTGCCATTCCCACCTCCCTTTTCCCGCCACTGCTGATCCGAGGCCCCTCCCCCTGCCCTCACCTGTTTGCCACCTCCTAGCTGAGCGTCTGTCCCCTCCCCTACATAATGCTAACCGCTGCGTGGTCGTGCAGCAGACACGTGGGGTGGGCGAGCCTAAGGCAAGCCCGAACGCGTATGTCCAGCACCAGGAGCCCTGGCTCCCCAGGACCCCGCCGATATGCCGCCGCCACCCTCCTCTCTTTCAACCCCGGAGACACCCGAACTGCCAGAGCTCCTCACCTAGCCCCCAGCCTGTGTGTTCTAGGCTGCTGTCTGCTGTGTGCACCACAATGCGGTAATTGTGTGTTTATCATGTCTGTGTCTCTCATTGTCATTTATTGTGTAATTGTGTCCCAATTTCTCTGTTTTTCCGAGTCTCCGGCTAAAATAATTCTTCTCCAGGAGACTCACTTGAGTGTCACTGAGGCACGGGAACTCCTTGGAAAGATCAGATGGATAGCTACATTTTGTTGCTCCGGGCAGTCCGTGGTAAACAAAGGAGTCTCCATTTTGATTAAAGTGGGTAGTGGTGGCACCTTAAAGTTCAGTTCAACGGATCAGTCAGGACGATGGGTCCTGGCACGAGCCGAGTTTTGTGGAAGGGAATTAACCATTGTATCATACTGTGGACCGAACATAGACGATCCTTCTAGTCTATTAAAAATACAGTCTAATTTGGCTGAGGTTAATACTCCTTTAGTTATAGGAGGGGACTTTAATGTCCTTCTCGACCCCCAACGGGACCGTTCCAATTATAGCCGCCATATTGTAGCTCAGAGATCCCGACGAGCCATGAAAAACATGATACACGAGCTTGGCCTAATTGATGCCTGGAGGGTCAAGAAGGGGAATGGGCCGGGCTTTACATATTTTAGCAAAAAGCATGGTCATGCCTCTAGACTAGACTATGTTCTCATAGATAGATTATGTCTAGACAGATTAGTAGACATAGAAATATTGCCAAGTATATTATTTGACCATGCCCCTGTGATGTTTATTCTTTCAAAAGGGGTGGCTACTAGAGCGACCACTCCCAGGTGGACTTTAAAACGTGCAGCCCTAAAGGACCCAGATATGGCCACCATGGTTTCTACATCTACTATCAATTATTTCTCTGATAATTGGGGGTCAGCGCCAACTGAAATAGTATGGGACACGTATAAGGCCTATATTCAAGGCCAGTTCCACAGCCTGATCTGTTCTAATAACAGGGAACAGAAACTGAAGTGTAAAATTTTAGAAGACAAAATCTCTAGTCTGGAGAGTTTAAGGCAAAAATCACATGTGGATAACTTACCACAGATCCTGGTAGACCTGGAACGCCTCCGAACTGAATATCGAGGGTTGCTGGACCAGAAGGTCAAAACACAGTGGGCCTCGTACTCTATGGAAAACTATGAGTACGGAGAAAAAGCAGGGGCAATCCTGGCCAGTAAGATCAGGGCAGACCGGGTGAGAAATAATATCAACAAATTAATTATCGATGATCAGGGCACTGTGTCCAGCAAACAAGAGGACATGGAAGAATGCCTCCTTACCATGTTCTCTGAATTATACAAGGAAGAACAGTCTCCAAGTGCTACAAATGCCCTTCGGTGTCTTGAGAGTAAGGCCCTACCTAAATTGACTGATGAAGGGCGCGAGATCTTGAATGGACCATTTACGAATGAAGAAGTTAGTCTTCACATAAAAAAGATCAAAAATAACAAAGCAGCCAGCCCTGACGCCCTCCCTGGCGAGGTATTTAAAGTACTTCAGCATGCTTTACTTCCAAGACTCTGTGAACTTTTTAACTACATATATAGCCTGGAGGGTAGGGTACCACCATCTTGGAAGGAGTCTACAATTGTCCTTATATTAAAACCAGGGAAGAACCCTCTTAAGGCTGACTCTTTTCGGCCAATCTCCCTGTTAAATGCGGACTATAAGATCTTTACCAGTATTTTGGCGGGAAGATTGGCCAAAATGGTTCACCTACTCATTAATTCCGACCAAAAGGGCTTTATGCCTGGTAGGCACATCCATGAGTTGACTTCTCAGCTGATTGGCAGCATTGAATCAGCATTGGCACGGTCGGAGCCCCTGGCAGTAGCTGCATACGATGCCGTGAAGGCCTTCAACTGTGTCAACTGGGGTTATCTATGGGATGTTCTGAACGTCATGGGGTTTGGGACAATCTTCCCCCATGTACTGAGAGGCTGCTATGAAGGTGCTTCGGCTAACATTTTGTTGAACGATCTATTGACATCTCGCTTCAACATCAGTAGGGGGAAAAGGCAGGGGTGTCCTATTTCGCCCCTCCTGTTCAATCTCTATATTGAGCCCCTGGCACAAGCTTTGAGGTTGGACGATCTGATAACGCAGTTCAAAGTGGAGGATTACAGCTGTAAGCTCGCGTTCTACGCGGACGATCTGATGGTCTACACAAGCAATCCGGCTGAGGTATTCCCCAGAGTAGAGGAGATAATGTATGATTTTGGTCAACACTCAGGCTACCTTATCAACACTTTAAAAACTGAAACAATGTGTTGGGGGATTAACAACTGGCACGGACCTCAAAGTAGTCAGTTTAGATATCTGGGCATATTAATAACCCCTGACCTAATCAATATACCCCAGATTAATATAAAGAGGGTGGCCAAGGATATTGATCAGCTGTTTCTGAGATGGCAGAACCTTTCTCTGACGATATATGGCAGAGTCAATCTGGTTAAAATGGTATTTTTGCCCAAGTTAACATACCTTTTTAATACGATACCCTTGGCTTTTCCAGATAAAATGCTTGGTAGAATTCAGGGAAAAATTGGAATTTTCATCTGGGCCAATAAGAACTCCAGGCTATCTTGGAAGAAACTGAAAAGAAGACTGTTAAAGGGGGGTCTTGCTCTTCCAGATGTCCTGGGGTATGCTCTTGCTTTCCAGCTAAAAAACATCTGCAGTCTCCTATCTAACCCAGATGACTCCAACTGGGAAAAGATCTTAGGGATCATGGCTCGTCAGGAAGGGGGAGGGCCCGGTTTTTTGTATAAGTTGGGGCTCCAAAGTTCTATAAAAAGGTACGCCTTAAGGTTCTGAAACTGGCACTTTTGGTTTGGACTAGAGTAAAGGCAAGATGGGGCATGAAATATTATTCTGACTTAGCCTCAATTTGGGAATCCCCTGGTTTACCAATGTGCCTTCAAGATAGTCTTTCTATTCCTATCAGGAGGACAGGAATAACAGTGTGGTCTGACTTGGTAACATCGGAAGGGGTTCTTCCATGGGAGGTGCTGAGGTTGAGGATTGGAGACTCCTTCTCCAGTTTCAAATACATACAACTTTGCTCCTGGTTCTCTATAGAGAAGGTCAATATTTGTGGTAATTGGGACATTGAATCTGCCCTTTTAATACCGGGGTATAGGAAAAAAGAAGTGGGTTATTGGTACAGGAGTATGCTTAAGGTTGAGGAAGGGCATACACCATTGTTGCATACTGTTTGGAATTCATCTCCCTTAGAGGTTGCTTCAAGCACATTATACGAAACATCTCTCCAATATCTCTACAGATTCGTTAGGTCTGCCTCTCTCAAGAAAAACCACTTCTTTGCCTTGAATAGGTTGTATTACACCCCCAAAAAGATAGCCAAGTTTGCCTCATCGCCATGCTGTTGCCCTAGATGTGGCTCACTCGAGGCCGACGATATCCATATATTCTATGAATGTCCCAGCCTAGACCTTTTCTGGGCCAATGTAGAGAGAGCTTTGGAGGGCATCTATAAGGTTAAAATTAATTTGAACACAGTTAGAATGTTTTTTGGGTTAGACACGGATCTTGTTTGTACGTTTAAGGAGACACAGGTGGCTTTATTTTTTAACCTTGTCCTCATTGCTCGTAGAGAGATTTGCAAGATCTGGAAAGACCCGAGCCCCCCCCTGTACGAGAATTGGCTTAGAGCTGTATTGAGAATTGCACGTTTGGAAGTTGGTATGACACAAAATGTAAATAGTACGGTGTGGGAACCCCTGATAGAGTGGGGAAAAGAAATGAGGCTGGTCTAAAGCCCTAGGGTCCTATGATTACACCACGCCCTGAACAAATGGACAGGCCGGGCCGGCCTAAGGCATAAGCAACAACTTCAGCCCGAGGCGCCCAGGACAGAATTAGGGCTGTCAGTGTTTATTTGTGTTTGCCAACGGTGAAATGAGGACCCCAAAAAAAAAGACAAAAAAAAAAAAATCCATCAGCGTGTATGCACAGTATGTCACAACAGACACCAAAAGGAAGTCATTATTATTATCAGCAAAGTGTTCCGCCTTCCAATTTAGTAACAGAAATGAACATACATGTTCTTCAATTGCAGTAGCCTCTAGCACAATCAGAGGACAACTTGCGTTTTCTTCAAGATAACTTCGTTCCAGGAAGTCATGCGCAGCTGCACATATGCCCTAATTTGTCAAAACTCTGTGCACCACCGCGCAAGCCATAATCCTAATTCCGGAACAGGCCAACTCATGAGCCACTAAGGGACTCATCAGATGATCAAAATCTGGAGCAGGAGACACCGTATTTGAGAGACAAAGTTTTAATGCTCATTCGAATTGGAAACATATGCCATGCTCAATGTGGCCAATGGCAGCACTCCAAAGTGTTTAAGCATTCAACCAAGAAGCTGGGTCACACCAAAAATAGTTTGGAATGAGGTCACAAGGCCGGAGCTAAAATTTTTAAAAACGTGGGCCAGACTGTAGTGGTAGAGGAATAAAGATAGTGTGGATCAAAGCGCCAAAATGAAGTGGGAGATCCGTATTTAAAAGCTTGTGTACTTCTGTGCGCGTGTTAGCAACGTGAAGGACAAATGTTTCCCGAGAAGAAGTGAGAGGGACTTCTTTTTGGGACAATAAAGCTCTTATTCTGCTTAAATTGTTGAACTCTGCTTTCAGGGTCGGAACGGTAGGCCAAATAGATATCAAGCCTCCCATGCGGGGCGGGAAAAGCACATTTTTACAGCAAACTACGCGCTGTGAAAGTGACAATGTACGGAATTCCAGCCAACATCCCGCATCAAGCTTCATTATTCAAAAGTAAGTAGGTACTGTTAGCTTATAGTGTGAATGTTGGTATGATAGCTGGCACTGGCATTCCCTTCAATATGCAAGCTACATTTGAAGCCTGAACGTTACAGCCACCTTGTAATTGTAAATTCTTGCACACGAATGAATGATCAGGTGTGGAAGTGCACTCTTCCTCCTTAAAGTAAACCTCTTTGCCATCCCTCAGACATCTGTATGAGAAGGGCAGGGACCAAACTTCATGGAGAAAAGCGGTACCAAATGGTTCAGATCTACCTAGGCCATAGTGTGTCATACAGGAACTAAACTTAAACAGAGGTAAAGGCAATGTTAAACCATGGATGAGCCACACAGCTGAATTAGATTCAGACACAGAAAATGGTAACGGTTCTAATTTTTCATTATGCAATAGAGAATATGTTGCATCCTTCATCGACGTGAACTGTTTTTTTTGTGTTAAATTAAAAAGTAAAAAGACTTACAAAATATTCATGTAATCTCAAGGCACTTTCCAAGATTTTAACGTTTGCAAAGTCCAAGCAAACTGCATTATGGAACGCAATTGATTTTGACCATGGTACAAAACAGATACTTCATCTTGCACAATATCCACAACAGTTTAAACAATGTTATCTAAGGTGTAAATCCTGGAGGAGAGTGTGTTGATGCTATTATCAATGGCAGCAAGCACTTTTTCCAAATGTTCCTAGTCTATTGCTCTTAAACGGGAAGCAGTCTTGACTTGCGACAGATTCCATACTTCATTATCAGCCTGCAATAGCTGCGAAAATGCAATCGCGAGTGCAATTTACTAAATCGGTATTCTAGAAGAAAAAAGCGAAATCGCAAACACAGATTAGCGAAATCGCAAAAAAAATTCGCAGAATCCCAGCAGTAGAACATTAGCGAATCGGAAATTGCGAGAAACCACGGATTCTGCGAATTAAATAGCGAAAACGCAAAACAATCGCAATCGCTAATCATGAAAAATCGCTAATTGCCAAAAAAAACTAAATCGCAGTTTGCGAGGCGCAATTTAAGGACAACCCAAAGCAGGTGGTAACCATCCAAGCCATTGCAAAAAAAAATTTGAAAAACCGTTGCCCAATCAGTAACAGGTGCAGGTCTGACCAAACACACTTAAGGAGATGCAGCAGCAGCATTAGGAGTCTCACAATGCCAGGACTGTACATGGTGGTCAGGCGGCGAAGGCTACAGCGAGCAGCACGGAGGAGACGCAGAATCCAGGAGAGGATATTCTGCCAGCCGGTCACCCTGCTGGGCCAAACCAGAGAGCAAATATACGCAAAGTACCGCCTGAATGGGCCAATGATTATCAAGCTAATTCAGGACCTTGACCCCCTGATGCAGCACCCAAAAAGGCGGACCAATGCCGTGCCCACACATGTCCAGGTATTGTGCAGCCTGCACCTACTGGCCTCCGGGAGCTTCCAGGGAATAGTTGCTGCTGCTGGGGGCATATCCCAGCCCACCATGTCCCGCTGCCTAAGGAGTTTCCTAGACGCAATGCTGACCCAGCTACACCACCACATCAAATTTCCCACCAGCCAACAGGATTTGGATGACACCAAGCATCAATTCTACAATGTTGCGCATTTCCCACATGTGATAGAATGCATTGACTGTACCCACATCCACATCTGCCCACCAGCTGCAACGGAGTACATGTACCGCAATCGCAAGTCCTACCACTCCCTCAACATCCAGATGGTGACATACATCACGGACATAGTGGCACAGTACCCGGAGAGTACACATGACTCCTTCATATTCCGGCACTGCGGCCTCCACACACGACTGGCCAGGGGAGACTTTGGTAAAGTGTGGTAAATATTTTACCGAATCTATTTTTCCGTATAATTATCATTACAAGACAGCTCATAAAAATAAGAGGCAGAGTCCGTGGTATCTGAGTTTTACGGGGTTTATTAGAAAAACCTCGAGGTTGGAGATCATGTTCCGTCACCACTAGGGTTCGGGAAGGGATAGTCAACGTTTTATTAACATTACACATTATATATAGAAGAATAACGTCATTGAATCCTATACAGTAGGCGTAACAGGTGAAAAGGAGAAGATAAGAACACATGTGCGTAACAGGAGGCGTGAAAGAAGGCGTGTAATAGGCGTACACGGAGGCGTGCACTGTACATGTCAGAGAATCGTCACAAGAATCGTCACATGTGGGTGGGTGCATAGAGAAAGTTGCAGAATCAGCAGAAAGTGGGGATGCGCGCGCAACTAGCATGACGTGACATGGATGTGTAACTGGGGAGAACTTTAACACTAGTAGAAGAGACAGAAGTCTGGGATGTCAGAACGACCTGGACCTATAGCATATCTGGTATCTTATGTTTGGAGGACGTATTATCTGGAGTAAAAGGTCTCTCGGGCAGAGGCTAATCTATACTGAATGCTAGTGCGTGCATATGTGTCTGCGTGTCTACGTGCAGAGGCCATTGGCCTACTATGGTAATGGGAGCTGTAAATTACTTGCATGGAGACAGGAAAGCTTGCTCTTTGCTCTGCAGCCGGGGAGATGTTTACCTAAATCACTAGACAGGAATGTATTTTCGAGGAGGCTGAACAGATAACTTGAAGGCAAAATACTGTTTTGGCAGGCAGGCCAGGTTGAGTCAGGCACCGCTTCGCTTGGCAGGAAGTAAGGCAGAGGTCAGGGATACATGTCCATGCTGCAGCTTTCAGAGGCAGGAGGCAGAAAGGGCTCGAAAGCAGAAATCAGGGCCTAGCTCGGCAGAGCCAGAAAAAACGAAAAAGGGTACCATGTAAAGACGTTGGCATGGTATGGTTAGGAACTGAATTATCGATCCATTCATGGTGGATCTGAAAGAGGACATGTTAACGTTGGACGCAAATGTATTTGCGTCTTCATATTTGGTCATAGAGGGAAATTACATGTACTTAAAGCACGTACATGGAGCCGTTGGGGTACACGTTAGGGGACACACTTGACCATAAAAATTTCAATTACCTCATTCCCTCCTTGTCCCCTACGGACCCTTCATGATATATCAATCTTCATGAGTCCATCTATCTGTTCATATAACATCATTTGCTCATCTTTTTTCATTCGAGATTTGGAACGTGGACTTGGATGGGGAATACATGATGTGGCACACAAACCACAAATCGCTGGCCCACATTGTAGACATAGGCAACAACCGAATACTATGAGGAGGGCTATTCCAAGGAAGGATAGGACTTTCCATCCCCAGGCTGATATCACGCTCCAGAGCCAACCGGACCAAGTCCAGGTGCCTGGATTCTGGTGTATCTGACTTGCAATCTTGTGGAGCCGAGTTATGGCTCTATATACTGACGGTGCGTTATCTGGAATGAAAACACAACAACTGGATCCGATGACTCTACAAGCCCCGCCCCTATCTGCCAGGATGACGTCAAGGACGAGACGATTTTGAAGAACGACAAGTCTCATAGCAGACTGTTCGTCTGTTAAGTTACCTAGGGCAAAAGTAGTTTCATTCACTACAGCTTCAAGGGTTCTGGTCAATCTACGTATCAATTTACTATTTGAGACAGTGCCTAAATAAGGAAAGAATCCTTTATTGAAATCTGTGTATTGTTCCCATGTTGTTTCAGTATAATCGACAATCGGGAAATCTCTCTTGGGTCTAACATGAATGAGATGTGAATTTCTATGGTAATCAGGTGGGGCTAGAAAAACAGGTGGCAATAGGAATGCAATGTAACAAGTACCATCCCAGTCTGGAGGCAAACTAATATAAGCTGTATGGCCACAAATGAAATAGGAATGTCGGGAAGCTTTGAATGTAGACTTGCCTTTATCACTGAATTCAATAACTGTATTACAATCGCTGTATCCTAAATGTACTGAACCACTCTTTCTAACGCATAGATCACCTTTCACTGGCAAGACTGTAATTGAAGGTGAGTTCGAACTAGTTTCTGACTGGACATTCAAAATCATGAGGTTAAGTGTAAAATTTCCCAATCCATATACTTCATTTTCTAGATCGGTACCTGTCATTTGGGGAAGACCCTCCTTGTCAGGGAAACATGCCTTATGCATAACGGTATTCAGGTCTCCCCATATCCAATTACCTTGGGAAACTTGGGACTTACTATCTAATGAGGACATTAATGTAAACCATGCACCACATGAACCATTATGTGTAAACGGATAAGGGAAAAGAGGCAAGGCTCCCGTCATTTTCTGGTAGGGAGGGAGTCGGCCACATATCCAGCAGTTAGTAGCCTTGCTGGTCTGGTGAGAATGATGTAACATACGGTTGAAGGAATTGTTACGCAGTGCAAGACGGTAAGAAAGCTCGTGCGGAGGCAGATCACTAAAGGTGTGGTCTGCAGAGTTATTGGAAAAAGAGTGTGCGTGTATAGGAAAATATACATGTAAAACATAGCTTAGGCATATAATCGTAATACTCAGAATAAACATGACAATTAAAGTAACGATACATCTGCTTCGCAGATTCTTGTAATATTTCTGTTTCTTGATCTCCTGTCTATCTCTCTCATTATGGGGGTCTAGCTTGTACATGTCAGGAACCCGTCTAACCGCTTCACCCAGGGGGGACTTAAACAATTAAACTGTCTGACTTACTAGACCTCAATTTCGATTTATACTCCTGTGACGGAGTTTTCTCTACCAGGGGGAGTTTAGTATCAGTCTCTGGTATGTGAAAGTCTTGGGAATCAGTTTTTGGCGGAAGTCCATGGAACCGTTTGATATGACTGGAATGTACCCAGCCTTTCCTCCCCTCTATTTTCACTGCAGTCCTGGTTGTTAACAAAACAATCTTCGGCTCCTTCCAACGGGGCTCCAGAGGGCTTGATCGATCGAAATTACGGACCACAACGACATCTCCTGGAACCAGTTCATGTGGTTTCACCTCGGTGTTGTCTGGGAAGGCTGCTGCAACCTGCGAACGACATGATTGTAGTGCAGACATCAAGGAAGCAAGGTAATCTGTCAGCATGTTACTATCAACATCAGTTATTTTGCGTGGCAGAGGCGTCCCCCACATATTCGGTGGCCGGCCAAAAACCACCTCATACGGGGATAGCCCTGATCTAGAATGGGCTACCATTCGCATATAGAAAAGAGCAACTGGAAGGGCTACTATCCAGTCTACCGCTTTTTCTGCACAGATCTTGGCAAGACGTGTTTTCAGAGTCTGATTGTGTCTCTCGACTAGGCCGGCTGCTTTGGGATGTCGGACACAGTGAAACTTCCACTGATATCCTAACAAGAGGGAAACCTGCTTCATAAGCTCGGACGAGAATGGCTGTCCGTTATCTGAATACACGACACGAGGCAAACCATACCTCGGGAAAAATTCACGAACCAACTGTTTGGCAGTGGTCGGGGCAGTGTAATCTGGGACTGGATATGGTTCTGTCCATCGGGAAAGTGCACATACAACTACGAGGACATACTTGAATCCTCGACAACGTTCCATCTGGATATAATCCATCTGGAGGACTTCAAAAGGGTGATCAGGAGGATGAAATCCACCTTGCTCAACGGGAATGCCTTTGCCTGGGTTGAACTGACAACAGATCATGCAAGTACGCACTTTCTGTTTTGCTGCTGCTCGTAAATGCTTATTGAACCAAAGGTTTTGAATACTGTCTAACATAGCTTTTTCTCCTAAATGGGCAGGACTATGTGCTGTGTTAATGATAACTTGAACCATAGAGTCGGGGAGAAACCAAGTGGATTTTCCCTTCGTCATCCATCCCTGTTCTGTCTGGATCCCTCCTAGTTCTGTCCATTTCTTGATTTCGTCTGGGGTAGCATGTGTCTGTATATCAATTACATCTAGGGCGGGATCCCTAACTGTCATGCAATGTGTTGGAACTACTGTCTTTGTCATATCAGTCGTATGAGTATGAGTCTGAGCTGTATGCTTGGCTGTTCGATCTGCCAGGTCATTACCCTGGGAAATGGTATCTGTGACTTTCGTATGTGCCTTACACTTCATGATGGCTATGGCTATAGGCAAATGTATTGCTTCTAACAGAGCTTGAATGAGGGGACCGTGCTGTATTTTGGCACCGTGTGAAGTTAAGAAACCTCTTTCTTGCCACAGGACTCCGAAGTCGTGTACAACTCCGAATGCATAGCGGGAATCTGTGTATATGTTAACTTTCTTGTTCTTGGCTCGAATACAGGCTTGGGTCAGAGCGATGAGCTCTGCTGCTTGGGCAGACAGGGTGTCAATACGATGTGTTTCTATGACTTCGGTTTCAGTGGTCACAGCATATGCGGCCACTAACTCTCCTGTACTTGTTCTCATACATGAACCATCCACATAAAGTGTCAGGTCTGGATCTGGTAATGCGATATCTGTCAAGTCTTGTCCGGGTTTCGTCATAGTGTTAATGACTTCCACACAATCATGTGCCAAAGGGTCTGTTGTGCTTACCGGTAAAAGTGTAGCAGGATTCAGTGTATTGCAACGTCTGATTTCTATGTGTGGCTGGAATAATGTCAATTCATAACCTGTCAGTCGTGCTATAGTCAAGTGCTGAGTCTGTGTACGGTTTAAAAGAACTTCCACGGAATGTGGAACTTGTACTGTCAATTGGTGTCCTAATACTATGGAATCACTTTGTCTGATTGCTAGAGCTGTTGCTGCAACTGATTTCAAGCACGCAGGCAAAGCCTGGGCTACTGGGTCTAATGTGCTAGAAAAATAAGCACATGGTTTGTGTGAACCAGCTTGGTCTTGGGTGAGTACTGACAATGCAGTACCTTCGCGTTCTGTGACAAAAAGTGTAAAAGGCTTGCTGTAACAAGGTGTTGCTAAAACAGGTGCTTGACATAGGGCTTTCTTCAGATCGTCAAAAGCATGTGTATGTTCCTGAGTCCAAGGGAGGACAGTCGATGACGCTGCCTCCTGGGTTGTCAACTGTATCAGTGGCTTGGCTAGATATGCGTACTGAGGGATCCATTGTCTACAGTAAGAGGTGAGGCCTATGAAGGCCCGTACCTCCTTTTGTGTCTTGGGCAGTGGCATATGTAAAATTAACTGGATGCGATCAGGTGTAAGTTGTCTCCCCCTCTTGGACAGCAAGTGACCAAGGTACACAACTTGCTGAACACAGAATTGCAGCTTCGAAGGAGACACTTTGTGTCCCTTGTCAGCCAGGAAAAATAGGACTGTCAGAGATGCATGTTCACATTCTTGTTCACTTCGAGCGGTGATCAGTAGATCATCGACGTACTGAAGTAGGGCAGTGTTGGCAGGCATGTGGATACTGTCAAGTTGTCTTTTCAGTGCTTGGCTATAGATACTCGGACTTTCCGTGAACCCTTGAGGTGCACGTGCAAATTTAAAGCTCCGGCCATTTAAACTGAATCCGAAAAGGTACTGGCTTTCCGGATCAATGGGAACACTAAAGAAGGCATTCTTCAGATCAATTACAGTGAAGAACACCGCTTCAGAATCAATAGCTGTCAATAGGGATGAAATATCTGGGACTACCGGGAACTGAGGTATGATACATTTGTTTAGTTCTCTGAGATCAATCACTAAACGATATACTGGAGGTGAATTTGGATCAGTACGTTTGAGAATCGGTATGATTGGAGAATTACAAATATTGGAGTCAGTTTCTACAACTACTCCATGAGCGATGAGCTCGTCAATGATTTTCAATAAGGCTACTACAGCCTCGGGTGGCAATTTGTATTGTCGAATTCTGGGTAGAACAACTCCTGGCTTGAGTGTGACACGATATGGTGTGATATGCATGCAACCTACATCAGTAGGGCCTTGTGCCCATAAATGCTGTGGTACTTTCTGTAATCGGGGATCAAAATCTCTCAACACATAGTGACCTTTAAAGTCACGCAAAAACAATCTCACTCCTTCCGGAGAACAACATATTACAGCTCCTAGAGCCTTCAGCGTTTTAATACCTAACAGGTTTTCTGGACATGACTTCGTTAGCAATAAATCTGTAGTACGGGACAATGGACCAACTGCAAGGGGAACTGGTTTCGATACTTCATTAACAATAGGTTTTCCTGAAAATCCAAGGGAAACATTCTGTGAGCCTGAGAGGGGTGCCCCTGGAACCTCGTCATGACTAATGGTAGTTCTGCTTGCCCCTGTGTCAATCAAAAATTTACTGTCTTTCCCCAATACCTGACTATGTACATAAGGACCGTCTTGATCTACAGGAATTTCGATGAGAGGCAAACCCACTTCCCTCTCTAGGCTATTTCATGAATACTGTTGATAATCTGGATACTCTGACTGTGCATACTGGTACATCTGCTGTGTGACGTGTTGTGTTGCGGCAATGGGCTGGGATTGCGGAACAGCTACTGTCTGTTGCTGTGCATGTTGCGGAGCAGGTTGCGGATTCTGTTGAATATTTTGTTGAACATGTTCTGGTCTAGGCTGACGTGGTCTTTCTTTCGTTTTACCTGTAGCAATATTGTGTTTCAGAACGGCACAATCACTAATAAAATGACCTGGCTGTTTGCAATAATTGCAATTACCTTTAACAGGACCTGTAGGACGACTAGTCTGGGTATTCTGTATGTTACCCCTCTTCTGACCATCTGCTGGAACAGACTGGGCAACTAATACTTTCATTTTCGTGTCTTTCATGCGTCCTTGTTCATGATCGTGTTCCTCTCTGATTCTATTCTGGTGGTACTGTAACATCTGTAACATTTGGGAAGGCGTATTTGCTTGCCAAGTACTTTCGACTTTCAATACTCTGTTCTTAACCTGGGGTAAGGAATTCTCAACTAATTTCGTTACAAAAAGATGTGGAAATGATTCGCTACTTGTTTTCAGGCCACTATTAATAATAAAACATTTCTCGAATCTAGAATAAAAATCACTTGTGTCTTCATCTGGTTTCTGTTTGCAGGCTGAGATTGCATCCCAATCTTCCTTTTTAACTGTCAATAATCTAGGCAATACTTGTACTAATAATCCTGGTAAAGCTTTAGTTTTATCCCCAAGACCTAAACCTGGGGTACGTCCTTTGTCTTCGTCCTCTAATTCGGTCCAATTAATCTTTTTATCTCCCACCTCCCAATCCTTCTCTTTCAGTTTCTCGTAAATCCCTGCTGGCAACAATACTTTTAACATTTTAAGAATGTCTGAATAGGTGTAATCGCCCATTAGTAACATGTCTTTTAATTCACGTTGGAATCCTGCAGGGTCTTTATCATGACAGGGTACAATTTTCTTCATTTCTAATAATTCCATTTTAGTCAAAGGAGTGTATACAAATACACGTTCAAGCGTATCATCTGGCTTCCGTATTGGATGTAAGGGGTTCTGTCTGTCTAGGTGATATGGTTGTCTTGCTGGGGGTGGGACTGAAACATGACGTGGAGTCAGGAACGTACTATATTTGTGACGTTGTTCTAGAATGATGTCAATTAAATCGGTACCTAGGCCTCTCCATCATTCTCAGGAGCAAGTCTTGCAGTAAATTATACAGCGGACCTGGATCGGACTGATTGTTTTCATACTGGATAATGAGATGTTGGGTCATATATATACCAGCCAATCGCTGTTCTTCTGGAGTAAGACTTAAAAATGTTTGCACTACTAGATCATCTTTATATACACTGTCATCCTCGGCCCATTGGACTGCTGACCGGGCTAGTTCCTGGTCACGTAAGATAGTGAGTTCATGATAACCTATTCTATCTTTCAGGATTTTGTCAGTAACTTGGAAAATATGTTCAAGAGAACATTGCTCCGGTATCGGGGAAAGGTAACGTTTCTTGCTTTCTGGACGAATGGGTCTGTCAAAAGGATTACCTAAAGGGTACTGTTTAGGCAGTTTCGCTCTACCTACATACGCTATCGTCTCTTGAGTCGCTGCTGGATTCTCTGGTTCTTCCTCCTCTGAGGAGTCTTTATCGTCTGACTCTACTGCCCTATCGGCATTCTGTCGGGTATGTATGGCTATTATTTCCTTACGGATTTTTCTAGACATGACCTCTATACATTTCTCTTTGTCATGTTTACAGTCTGCAATATTCTGACTCCATTTAGTCAATCCATTCATCTCTTCTTGATCAAAACCTGGTCGGTCTCGTTCTCTTATCAAACAATTAATCAAGAAACGTAATATCAAAGCTTGTGTATCAACTTTCTGATATGCCATGGCTTCACTAACACATTCAGGACCTACTCCTGTCTGAATAAAATGATATATCCTGTCTAATTGTTCGGGCATTCCTGGTAATGTAACCAAAAAGTCTGCAGCACGTCTTAATCGTAACGATGCTAGCATCATGGGTCCTGTCTTGCCAGGTACTGAATCATATCTACAATCTGTAAGGTATTCTTTAAGCTTTTCGGCTGGGGTCGCTTTCGGGGTACGCAGCGTAGCTAATTCTCTCAGTGTCTGTCGCTGTATTTGTGGCGGGGTGTGATAGGGACCTCCTGTGGCACCTCCTGAGGCGGAAGCATGGGCATAACCTGACTGTAGCGGGAATGTACCTTGGGCTGCATTCATTGAAAAAGGATTAATAGGGGGAACCATGGGGGAAGTGATAACAGGTGCGGGAACATGCTGACGTGGAGGGGTCGTGGCTTGGGCTTGATCGGCAGGAATCTGCCGTGGCAGATTATTATTAGCAGGATGTACGGGTACGTTGGTATATGCGGGAGCTACATCATCTAAATAGGAAGAAAGGAAAATATCTGCTGCGGTCTTGTGGTGACGTACTTTAGTCGGAACCAATGGCGGTGGCAGGTTACTGGGTACTTCCGGGGTCGCCCTGGGCAGGCCCTCGGCAAGAACTGGATACATGCCTGTAATAAGTGCATTTCTTTGACAATCTAATTGTTCTGATCTGACCTGTTCTCCTTCTTCTAGTAACTCTTTTTCTTTGGCTTTTTCGGATTCTTCTCTACTTCTATCTGCCTTTCTGAGTGCTTTCTCTGTTCTTCTATGCGATTCTTTACGCCACAATTCTATGGCATCTTTCTGAGATTGTCTGGCTTTCTTTTTCCACAACACTTCTTCTACTCTCATGATGCATTCAGCATCCCATGTCCCTGAGACAGGCCATCTGAACTTCTCTTCTAAATGCTTGGTGTAATCCACCCATAAATCTAAATACAACACAGCGTTTAGGCCGTGCTTGTGGTACATAAAATACCCTGGAGTGTCCCTAGGTGGGACAGGCACTGCTTCCTCGAGTATCCCTTTCCTAGTTCCTATCTGGCGTAACTTAGTAAATAACGGCATTGTAACTCTAACTCGAACACGATAAACACAGTAATGAAAAACAAACAGTCATTCATACCACGACATGAAACACATTAAAATATTTCAAATAGGTACTGTCTAGTACATATAAACACAATATTGGGAATCACGAGAAATAATACTTGAAGTAATATTCGAGCTTGAATCACTGAATCACTGAATTACTAGATGCACTGCTAAACAGTACAGACCGGTCCCATAAAGAGACACGTCATACCGCGCTCACCCAAGTGACCACGTACGGACCAGGACTGTGTACCCAGACCTGTCTTGACCGGACACAAACTAATGCACCCGTCTAGATGAGTCCCTAGCAACGGTACTCACCGGGAGCAATACTTGAACTTGAACTTGAAGGCCTCGGACTGGACTGGACTTCTACTGGTACTGCTTCTGCGCATGCGCCTCGTCACATCGGAACAGGTGGGCCTCTGGATACCTCGGACACTGCAACTCTCGGCTGGGCTCTGGTCGGGATCCTCCGCACTCCTCACCGCCTCGTCTGGATGTCGACGCAGTCTCAGTCACCTCCGTAGGCCTGAGGGAGATACAGGAAAACCTGCAGATGCGCATGGATGTCCGTCACGGCTGTGGCAGGGGACAAAACCTGCGACGCATCTCCGGCGCGTGGGGTGGGGGAGGAGTCCCTATTCGGGCACCAAATTATGTGGTAAATATTTTACCGAATCTATTTTTCCGTATAATTATCATTACAAGACAGCTCATAAAAATAAGAGGCAGAGTCCGTGGTATCTGAGTTTTACGGGGTTTATTAGAAAAACCTCGAGGTTGGAGATCATGTTCCGTCACCACTAGGGTTCGGGAAGGGATAGTCAACGTTTTATTAACATTACACATTATATATAGAAGAATAACGTCATTGAATCCTATACAGTAGGCGTAACAGGTGAAAAGGAGAAGATAAGAACACATGTGCGTAACAGGAGGCGTGAAAGAAGGCGTGTAATAGGCGTACACGGAGGCATGCACTGTACATGTCAGAGAATCATCACAAGAATCGTCACATGTGGGTGGGTGCATAGAGAAAGTTGCAGAATCAGCAGAAAGTGCGGATGCGCGCGCAACTAGCATGACGTGACATGGATGTGTAACTGGGGAGAACTTTAACACTAGTAGAAGAGACAGAAGTCTGGGATGTCAGAACGACCTGGACCTATAGCATATCTGGTATCTTATGTTTGGAGGACGTATTATCTGGAGTAAAAGGTCTCTCGGGCAGAGGCTAATCTATACTGAATGCTAGTGCGTGCATATGTGTCTGCGTGTCTACGTGCAGAGGCCATGGGCCTACTATGGTAACGGGAGCTGTAAATTACTTGCATGGAGACAGGAAAGCTTGCTCTTTGCTCTGCAGCCGGGGAGATGTTTACCTAAATCACTAGACAGGAATGTATTTTCGAGGAGGCTGAACAGATAACTTGAAGGCAAAATACTGTTTTGGCAGGCAGGCCAGGTTGAGCCAGGCACCGCTTCGCTTGGCAGGAAGTAAGGCAGAGGTCAGGGATACATGTCCATGCTGCAGCTTTCAGAGGCAGGAGGCAGAAAGGGCTCGAAAGCAGAAATCAGGGCCTAGCTCGGCAGACCCAGAAAAAACGAAAAAGGGTACCATGTAAAGACGTTGGCATGGTATGGTTAGGAACTGAATTATCGATCCATTCATGGTGGATCTGAAAGAGGACATGTTAACGTTGGACGCAAATGTATTTGCGTCTTCATATTTGGTCATAGATGGAAATTACATGTACTTAAAGCACGTACATGGATCCGTTGGGGTACACGTTAGGGGACACACTTGACCATAAAAATTTCAATTACCTCAAAAGGACACCTACTTGGTAAGTACACTTGGCCCACAATGTTACACTCCGATGAAGTAGCTGCGCTGCACAGGCACTCACCCTCTGCTCCTCTCATTTAGGTGACAGTGGCTACGCCCTCCGTGAATACCTCCTCACCCCATACCTCAACCCTGCTACACCACAGCAACAGCGCTACAATGTAGCACACATACGCACAAGGAATTGCATTGAAAGGACATTTGGGCTACTGAAGAGCAGATTCTGCATACTGCACAAGACTGGTGGGGCCATGTACTACAGTCCTGATGTGTGCTGCCGCATTGTGGCTGTGTGTGCAATACTACACAACATTGCTACCAAGCACCGGATACCTGTAGAAATCTCTGGCAGTGAGTCGGAAGGGGATGACTGGCCACCTGCACATGTGCGTCATGCACGCGGGGAGAACCCAGCTGAAGGACACAGACGCCGCAACCACATCACAATGAACAGTTTCTAGTGCACCCACTCCCCTCGCCCAACAAATCACAATTGCATGCCAATGGAAATAATGACAGGAGGCCGATGTATGATGCTAGAATAAATATTATTGTTGAAGGCACAATAATAATGTCATTTTGCTATTCTTTACATGCGAGCAGTATTGCGCCATACTGCTCCAAATAATTCAGAGGACATGCTTGTATCATCAGCATGCCCCTGCCAATGTACATTACAGTCAAGTGCGCCTCCGTCGCGCCGCACCCAATCGCCTCTCTGGCTCTTCCTCTGGGACGGCACGTGACCCCGCAGGGTGCCTGGTGCTGCGGCGTAGCACACTGACCTGTGAGGCAGAGAGGCTGCTGACACTGGAGGTGCCCTCACTGGTGTCGTCCCCACCAACATTTGCTGGGGCTGTAGGATGAAGTGCCAGTACGGCACTGGTGACCTGCTCTAAGACTCGTGCCACATCCTCGCAGCATTGCACCTGCTGCTGCTGCTGCATAGCCAGGGAGCTACGTGAGAGCTGGGAGGTGGCATTCTCAATGACATAGTTTGAGCGCGTGTAGGCTGATAGCCGCGTAAGTAGCTGGCGGTGGCAGCGGCGGGCGGTGTGGCGCTGCGAGATGATCGCAGCAGTGTTGGCCTCCATGGCAGTTGTCATGCGCTCTATCCTGTCGGCCACATTTGCCACATTGCGGCCAATGTTGTGGAGCTGCAGTTGGATCGCCCCTTGCCGTCGTGCCTGCAGTTGGTGGATGCGTAACATCCGGCACTCTATGCTGAGCCCTGGCACGCGCACAGCCATCCCCCTCCTGCCGCTGCGTGCTGTGTTCTGCTGGCGAGCCCTGCCATGCCTGCTGTGCTGGCTGGCCACAGTGGGTGTGCGCACTGTCACCGCACTAGCAGCACCAGATGTAGAGGGTCCCGCTGGTGGTTGAGTTGTGGTTGTCAATGGTGCTGCGCCTGATGGTGCTGGCGCAGATGGTGGTGCCCTGGCTGCGGGGATAGGTGCAGCGCCTAATGGTGCTGGCGCAGATGGTGGTGCCCTGGCTGCGGGGATAGGTGCAGCGCCTGATGGTGCAGGATGTGTGGCTGTTGGCAGCTCCTCTGCATCCTCTGGTGCCTCGTCAATGAGCAGCCTGTCGCTGTCGCTGCTGTTGTCAGCGCCACCTGTGAGGGGAAGTGGACGTAGATTAATTGCATTTATCTGTCACACGTGCAGTTGCTACATGCATGCTGGCTGACATTCCCTGACTGGCTGTGGCATTGCGTACTTTGGGACATGTCTGGCTGCATTGGGGTTCTTGTAAATTGTGGGCAGACTACATGTCCCACAATGCTTTTGGGCATGACCTGATGTGCATGGATTGCATGACTTGGGATGATTATGGGAGGCTATAGGGTCATGGCCATTGTTAGGGGACAGGGTCGCAGTCGCATGCCACTTACCTTGGCTGTCTTTGGTGGGTCGGGATGAGTCCAGATTGATGACCCCTATGCATGCCTCTCGCTCAAGTGTGTCCTCCACGCGGTCCTCCAAGGGGGTGTTGGGAGGGACTGTAGGATCTCCGCCTCCAGTAGCCGGGGTCTTGCCCAGCCTCTCTGCCACCCTCTCCTTGGCACGACCTCGGAGGTCGTACCACCTCTTATTAAGCTCCTCGAGCGACCTGTGTGTCACGCCCACAGCGTTGACTTTTGCGGCTATCCCAAGCCAGAGTCGGCGTTTCTCCGCCTCCGGCACCCTCCTGGAGTCCTTTCCAAAAAGTTTTGGGTGGTTTTCAACCACTCCGTCAATCAGGTGCTCCAACTCCTGCTCAGAGAATTTGAACTTCCGCTTGCGCCCGGTGTCACTGGGGCCTGGTGCTGCATCCTCTGCCATTGCTGCAGTCACAAAAGTAAAGGATTTGGAAGTTTGGAGATGTCCTGGAAGGAGCTCTGTGAGATGCAGCCTCGAGATCAGCCTCACTGTTCTGAATGGTGGTGGGAACTGCCTGCTTCCGGGTTGTGATGTCATCACTGTGCTCGAAATGCGACTTCCCATTTTTGCGATCTCGCTAATTGCGAGATCGCATTTTAGCGATCTCGCAATTTGCGATATCGCAATTCCTTCACGGATTTTGACGGAAATAGCGATTTATCTGTGATTTTTAAAAATCGCTAACGCTTTTTGCGGTCGCGTGCGAATTGCTTTATTTTCTCGCTAATTTTGATGAATGCCGGTCTGCGATTTCTAAATTGCGATTCGCTGTAAATCGCAATTTAAAAATCGCAGAATTCGGTTTTCTTGAATCAGGCTGTATCTCTTAGATCTGCCAACCACAGGACCTTTAACAAAATCAGTCAAGTCAACATTGTCGTTCAACAAAGATAAATTATGTTTAACCGACGCAAGGGTGGAATGTTCCAGCCAATTCTGACATAATTTCCCCACTGAATAGGTGTTAACTGAATGGGAATTTTTTAAATGGGGATTGGTTCTGACCCGTGTAAGGTCAGGGGATAAACCCAGAAGGCAATGTTGACAAGTATCAGAACTAATTGGCCATAACAGCCAGCCCTCAGGATCCAGGGTCAAAATGTCAAATGAGAAGTTCGAAATTAATGATTGCAATTCATCAAGGGACATCTTGGTACAATTGTCCCAATAGGGTAAGGAAGCAAAATACACACAATTGATGAACGGAATGCAGAACAAATCAAAACATTCACCCCAATCAAGAGATCTGGGTTAAATCCATCATTCTTTTGCTCACCATGCCACCCCCGTTTAGACCTGGCCATATGCAAATCAGTCCTGACTCTGTGCCTCATTGGAACAGTCCAGTTCGAACTGCCAGGCCAGGTCCTCCCTGGACTGGAAACAAGCAATTAGGGTAAGGATATAGATTAAGAATTTTAGGGGCGTTCATTTGTTTTGAAGTGGCTCCAAGACCTGCTGTTTGTGAAATCGTACTATTCAAAAATAATATGTGGCCCGGAATAAGACATGCACGGTGCAAAGCTTCAGTGCCCTGCACCTGCCAAGGTTTAGAACCCCAAACAGATTTAGGATCTATTTTATCTTTCCATAGCTCGTAGCCACCCACAGCTAACTGATCCACAAATGTTTTGGAATACAGTAATTTTGTGTGAGTAAGCCTCAACTTAGAATTTGACTTAGAATTTAAACTCAAATAAAAGGAGCCCGGATTAGACCGATCAAAGTCAGTGAAGTATGTGTATTTTTTCAAAAGGGTAATGGAGCTGCCTTCTACGGAAGTAGGACAATGTTCCAATTGGGTATAATTAACCACATTTCTAAATCTATTAGCCTTATGCAGAAAATGATTGCCATAATGTTGGTAGCAAAACAAGTCAACGTAGATTGCGTAATATAAATATAAATCCTCAGCATGAAAAGCAGCATAATATTTCAAATAAGAAAAAAGAGCTTTAATGGCTTGGACATTCCAATCATCAGAGCAGATGTTTTGTTTCACAACATCCCCCATTGAAACACGAAGTACATTTGGAACATTAACCACCTCTGTGGGTCCATGAATTTGAAATTTTAAAGCATCCCATACAATCCCATCTATCACAAGCCAGGCAGTGATGTTGTCAAAAGTCTGGTCTATTTTCATGAAATGTGACAAGGAGTGTGGGGCCAAAGTTCCATCAAATAACCTGATTTTTTATTGTTCAGTTATATAGTGTCCATTTACTAGACGAAAAAATACCATCACAAATCCAATCGGCATGAAAAAAAAAATGGAGATGAGAGCCAACCAGATGTATGTCCAAGGTGGAACTAAAAAATGTTTTTTAAACCAAGTAACAAAAATAGAAAACCTCGATGACACAGTTGATGTTATGGAGTCAGAGTCAAAAGAAAAACGTGACTGGTCAATTGGACTAATCTGCACACCAGGCAAGGACATATCTGTGGGATAGGTGTACTCGGTACCTTCATGTTGATTGCCAGCCGGCGGATTTAACAACAGATTTGTAACTGTGGACATCTCAATGGCAATGTCAGGCCCGTTGGTGATAGCCGAGGCCAAAACATAATTTCTCAGCATTGCTAGACAAGAGACCGCAGGAGTCATACTAAGAAGAATCGGCCACTGTAGTTTGACATTGTCAATGGAGATGTACCTGTTTTCCTTGCGACCAGGAAGTGGTGGTCAAATGACTGTTTTTGTGCCCTTCATGCCAAGCACTGGAACTGGTGCAAGATAAGAGGGGCCAAACTCCTTCTTGTTCTCCACCTTCTGACAGGCCAGGTCACTGACTCGGGGTAGCCAGCCAACTACCGGAATCTGCTGAGCAGCTTTAGCTCCAGAAGTGGAGGGCAAGTGTTCCTTTGCAAGACTGTCTCGAGGCACTTATAGGTTCTGTAACACAGCAGAATGATTATCTACAGCAAAGGGTATGGCTGTCGCCGCCATGTCTAGACCATCAAGGTCCAGAACAAACCTTTTTATGCCAGAGAGCATTTTGTATGGGGTCCGCCCACCCAGAGATCTTCTAGGGAGAATATTTAGTGCATGTTGTACGCTATACAAATGGGTGAACCAGTTCCTGCCAGTACCTAAAATCCTAACTGTCAAAGATTGCGTTAAGTCACGGTTCATTCGCTCCACAACAGAATTGCCCCAGGCCGGTATGGAGACAAATTTTGGCCTGCACCCCCAAAGTCCCATGGCTTCCTTGTACACCTTAGAGACGAACGCTGGACGTCGTCAGAATGGAAGGTGCCACATGCAAAAATTCCCACAAAGACACCAATCCCTGATGACAGTTTGAGCATCGGCACTCCTTGGCGAAACCCATAGAAAACGTGTACACGAGTCCACTGTAACTAAGATATACTAATACGCAGTATCAGAAGAAAAAGGACTGCAGTGATCTAAATAAATACAATGAAGTGGCCTATTAGATGTGTACATCTGAGTCTGTGGCAGCCGTGCAGCAGTCAAAGGTTTAATCTGCTGACATACATCACAAGTAACGACATATTCACGAGTTTGTTTATACAATGCATGCCACCAATAACACTGCTGTAAGATAGATACAGTTGCTGAAATGCCGAGTCCATGCCTTTCTGAATGGCTGTTATCAAGGATAGCCTGAGGTCCGTGTTGGGAATCAACCTGTCACCATCATCGATAATTCTTACATAGGGAACGTTATCAAGAATGATAAGAGTATTTAGAAGGGAAACCCCTAAGGTAATTATCACCCTTGTCTGTAGCAGCAATAGCTGCCAAGATGTCATCATCAATCTTGCCTGTGGACATTGCAACTGCTGCTACTACATATGTTGCTACTGCTGTCTTCGCTGCCTCGTCAGCTAGAATATTGCCAACAGCGTGTACGCCTATGCGCTGGTGACCAAGAGTATGAATTACACTTACGAGAGGCAGACAGTCTTTAAGTTTTGCGACCCAAACCCATAGCATTTTGTGCTTAATTGTGCCACCTTTGGAATCACAATAGTCATCTTGAGTCCAAAAGAATAAATTGTCTTTGAAAGACTGGACACAGTAGTAAGAGTCACTCGCAACCAAAGTAGTCACACGAGGATCAGCAAACTCCAATGCAAGCACTAGAGCATGGAGCTCTGCCAACTGGCCGGTACAGTCACCTAATTTCTGTGTGTGCACAATATCGGACTTGAATTTGCCATTTACAATGGTACCAGCCACTATTGCGCAGGCTGCTGAATAGGAATGCTTAGATCCTGTCTCCGATTGCGCTGAACCGTCAGTGTAATGACACAATGGTAATCCTCAAGCGGGCGCATGGACAGAGGAGCCGGATGAACAAATTCATACTGTAAAAACTCCTGTGTTTGCAAAGAGGGATCAAACATTAATGTGACATCCGGGGATGACAGCAAAGTGGCCCATTGTATCCAACGAGTATGTAAAGCTTTAGAATTTGGTACACTGGCTTTCGTCACTGCTTCAAGTGCTGGATAAGGTGTAACAACCAACATACGTTTTCCTTGTGACAGGGCTCTCTCTTTTAGAATCCCCATCTGTACAGCTGTGAAGACTTTTTTGACAGAAGAAAATTGCATTTCAGCCAAAGTGTACATGTGTGACTTGTAAGCGATAGGTACTGTGTCTCCTTCATTGAACGTCAAGTACGTGAAACCAAAGGTGCCTGGTACAATTCTAGCACCAGGCTAGTGTGGTTGTCACGAGTCAATAAGTGCTTAGATTCAAGAAGATGAGACTGCAAAGATTGCAGAATAGCTGAATGTTCAGGCAGCCAGCATGACTTGGTAAAAGTTGGTTGTATCAAGGCATATAGCGGCTTGATACGCTGGGCATAATCAGGAATGTAAGTACGCCCGAAATTCAAAAATCCCAGCAAGGACTGCAATTTTTTCAGAGTTGTAGGAGATCACAAACGTGTGCATTTCTCTAGGAAGTGAGGTGCAAGACCTCTACCTTCCTTGTTTAGCTCATAGCGCAGGAACAACACTGTGTACTCTGCAATGTGTGACTTTGTAAAGTTAAATTTGTGACTGAAGTCCGCAAACATAACTATGATGCGGTCAACGTGACACAGATGTGGCCCTAATTCGTTGTCCATGAGATAAATAGCATCAGGGTCAATGTCGTCTAGCAAAGAGACGACACATGCGGCAAAGACACCTGTGCTGTTTTTATAGCCCATGGCTAATCTTTTAAATTGTTTTTGTTTTCCGCCACAAGTAAACGATGTCCATTGACTACTAAGAGAGGACAGGTTATGACTAAAAATGCCATTGGAAATGTCTAGTGTTGTTTTTTAATCTTTTTCGCACAAGACTGTCCACAAGGGCAGAAGTGTGGGTGTTCTGTACCGCACAAGATCGACAATGAGAGTTTAAATGTTGATAATCCAAACCTAGGTAGTGTGACCCATCAGGTTTGGTTACAGTGAAAAGAGGATTATTCATGGGTGACACACATGTCTCAATCACACCTTGATATTCTAATTGTTCAAGGATTTCCGAAACGGGAGCTTTAGCCTCTCGCCGCATGGGATATTGAGGTTGTGACTGTGGCATAGACCGCAATGGAATCTCGTGTCTGGGAGAAAGTTTATCCCACCCGACCTGAGTACGGTACAACGCCGGTGCAAGCACCAGAGCCCACTCTTCTGCGAAGTTCTGCACCTACTCCTTGGGCACTGTGTGCGAAAAACTAGGGAGGATCACCTCCTCCCCTCTCGGAGCGGTTAAAACAAAAGGTGGGGGCCAGTCTGCTCAGCTAACAAAATGTCATATGTAGAGGTCAGATTTTCCCTCCGTTTTATTACACGTTATATGTCACCTTCTATTAAAAGAACTATATCATATAGTCTGTCATGAGGAGGCACTCTAGTGTCAGCAGTTTACACTGTGATCAAAGTGTCAGTTGCTGTCACCTTCAGATATGGACGCATTGCTTGTTGCACTATTGTATCCTCCTCTGAGCTGTCTAGCAGCGTTAATGCCCATGCCAGGTTCCGAAGCTGTGTTCTCACTATCTGTGGCATACTTTGCAGTTAACGCAGCAACTTTATTTTTCTGAAACTGAGGGCGTTGACTTGGAAAGTCGTTCTGCTTGCCTTTACCATCAGTCGGGCAAGGCTGCTCTCCTACTTGTGGGGCACCCCGACCTCTGCGGCGTTCTCCGCCACTGGCTAGCGTACACGATGTTTCCTGTGAAGAATGAGGATAACGTTTATCAGGAACCTGAAACCGATCAGGAGACCTAATTCTTGCGCATTCGCGCAAATCATAAGTGCGCTCAGTAGACACTGGTGTCAGTGACGCAGGACGCGACCATGTTTCTGTTGCTGCTTCCTCTGTTTTTTATTCTTCCAATTCAGTTTTGGAAAATTAGGACGTTCGTCTTTATTAGACTTCGCCATCTGAGTTTGCGGTTGTGCTGCTGTTTTAGCAAAAGGCCTAATGCCCAAACTATTGCGACCAATGGTTTTATAAGCCTCTGCAATAATTTTAGGTAACGCTCGGTGTTTTTTGGCATCGTCGACAAGGCGCAAAAGTTAACCGCATCCCCCTTTACATTTGAAAGGATGAGATCAGCAACTACGTCAAACATTCCAACAAGCCTCATACTTTACTCGACAGCCGCCTTCGGACCATGCTCATGTTGAACACTCTTGATTACGGAGGGCAGGACAGCCATAGACGGTGTACCGAAGCACTTCACAAACACTGCCGCAAATACCTTACCCCAATTCTCACAATTGGTTACCTCTGGCACTAAGCCTTTCTGCAAACTAAGTGTGAGGATCCTGTGTTTTTCCACAGGCGTCGTATTATGAAATACTGCTACCAGTTGGTCAAATTTCTCGGCAAGCCAATAAGGCATATCGTCCTTAGTTTGGGGGCACTTGTCTATTACCGAATTAACTATGACAGGACTAATGGTCATCCCGGGAGGTTCAACTGGTTGCGCCGCAACCCCAGGTGCCCCCACTTAGATGTTGCGAGAAATGTATTGTACTATAGCCCTATATACCCCAACCAAGGAGGCATAAAAATGACACAAATCGTCAATTGGGATATTGAGATAATGTGGATGAGGTGTAAACCCGGCCAAGACTGGCCAAGTGGCCCCAGGTATCTAAAAGGGACCTAACCGAACCGAAGTTACGGTGTGGGGGAGGCCATTAAACCAAACACAATGCTGCCATGCCAAAATTGGAATCTCTTATGTCCTATATGGAGTATAGTTCACAGGTATCGCAGTGGGAGTGTATGTATGGAATGTATCATCATCCGTATTTACTGCAGGAAACGTAACCCAGGAGTAGAAAAGCTCAAAGCGAAATGCTGCATCGGCACTCACCACAAAGATTACCAACATACCTTCATCAATCATACAAATTTGTATAGCGCGCTACTCACCCACTAGGGTCTCAAGGCGCTGGGAGGGGGGGAGTCGCTACTGCTCCAAAAGCCAGGTCTTGAGTTGTTTCCTGAAAGCGAGGTGGTCCTGGGTCAGCCGTAGGTGGGTGGGGAGGGAGTTCCATTTCTTGGCCGCCAGGTAGGAGAAGGATCTTCCTCCGGCGGTGGCTTTGCGAAATCGTGGGACGGAGGCGAGGGCGAGGCTGATGGATCGGAGCTGGCGGGTGGGTGTTTAGAATGTGAGGTGGTTGTTGAGGTATTTGGGGCCCATGTCGTGGAGAGCCTTGTGTGCGTGGGTGAGGAGTCTGAACGTGATCCTCTTGCTGACGGGGAGCCAGTGCAGGTTTTTCAGATGGGCAGAGATGTGGCTGTGACGAGGGATGTCCAGGATGAGTCGTGCGGAAGCGTTCTTTATGCGCTGGAGTCTTTTCTGGAGTTTGGCTGTGGTTCCAGCGTAGAGAGTGTTCCCGTAGTCCAGACGGCTGGTGACGAGGGCCTGGGTGACCATCTTCCTGGTCTCAGTGGGGATCCACCGGAAGATCTTTCGGAGCATGCGCAGGGTGTTGAAACAGGATGACGAGACGGCATTGACTTGCTTGGTCATCGTGAGGGAGGAGTCCAGGATGGCTTGGGGGCGGTTCCCAGGGCCGGGGGCCACCAGGAGTCATCTCAGGCAGAGGGGGATGGGCCCAGGATGAGGACTTCTGTCTTGTCTGAGTTCAGTTTCAGACGGCTGAGCTTCATCCATTCCGCGACGTCTTTCATTCCTTCCTGGAGGCTGGCTCTGGCGGTGGCGGGGTCGTTGGTGAGGGAGAGGATCAGCTGGGTGTCGTCAGCGTAGGAGATGATGTTGAGGTTGTGTTGGCGTGCGATGGCTGCAAGGGGGCTCATGTAGATGTTGAAGAGGGTGGGGCTGAGCGAGGATCCTTGCAGAACACCGCAGATAACTTCGGTGGCCGCGGATCGGAACGGCGAGGAATGAGATGATCCACTTCAAGGCCGTTCCTTGAATTCCGGTGTTGGTGAGGCGCTGTATCAGGGTGCGGTGGCATACGTTGTCGAAGGCTGCTGAGAGGTCCAGGAAGATGAGGGCAGCTGTTTCCCCGTTGTCGAGCAGGGACCTGATGTCATCGGTAGCAGCGATGAGGCACTCAAACTGTGTCAGATGACGCCGGAGCGCTGCACGACTATGCTGAGCTACATCAATATCACCCATAAGGACACAGTGAAGAAAAACAATCTATATAAAATGTAGCACTAAAAGGGTAGCAAATTAAAATGTAAGCTGTTTTATAAATCCCTAGCACTCTGTTTTATGCGCAAAAAACCTACATTATGAAATTGTCAATCCCCTTTATTAGCATATTTAACTTACCTAGAAGTCATTAGTATGTGCTACCACAGTGTACCCAGGGCCTGTAAGTTAAATGTCACAAGTGGACTGCAGTACTCAATGGGCCATTCACTAATGTTGCAATGTAACCATGACTGCAACCTCGCGACTAGTAGCCTGGCTGTGCATGTTTAAACATTAAACTCAGAATGTCAAAATAACTCTTTTTGACAGACCTAAACCATCATTTTAAATACTAATAAGTCACCCCTATGTTGGCATTACATGCATTGTATTTTAGAGTATCATATGCAAACGTTTAACGTTAAACATGTCCTTACAGTAAAAAAGGCCTAAAAAGGTTATTTTCACTGTAGCAGGACAAGCTGTTCCATAGGACAGCATTGGGATGCAATATCAAATTTAATATAGGCTAGCTTTCATTAGAAAGCAGCTACAGAGGTCATGCTTGGACTTTTTAAAATATTTGTATTGCAAAGTCATCCTGTGTGCCCTGTGCACCCACATTGTTTGCTGACTGGTACTGGTGGCAGCTGACTTTGACTATTCCTCAACCCTGTCTCACTAGACCAAGGGCTAGGGCTATGTTGAAAACACTCTCATGCACTAGGGTAGACTATTTATTACGATACACTTACAACTGACATGACCTACCCTATAAGTCCCTAGTAGATAATTGGGCAGGGGGATTAAAATACCAATAAATCCCTAGCATATAATAAGGCATGGCTGTTTAGAGGCCAGCGGCCCTTTCTGCACGTGCATGTGTGCACTACATTGGGCCTGAGGTAGTTTTAAAAGCAGCCCTGTGTTGCAGCTCTGCTTTTAAATGTAAATTGTGCCCAAACTCGACTTTGGTGTTGGGGCACTTAAAAAGTGATAATCTACATTACCTTTACATATTACATACCCACAGGGTCCCCCTAGGTGTCTCAGGGGTGAGGGGGTCCTATAATTATAAGCAGGATCCCTATACAATATGTTCTATATGCCTTGGTGATAGACAAATTGTACATTTCATTTTCTCCATTATAGATGCATAGCCACATAGGATAACATAGTGTTAGTTTATGAGCACCTAAACATTGCTAGGAAGTGAATACATGTGTTCCTCAGATATCCACATTTCACTCTCGTCGGGGACTTTAATCTACACCTTGAGTTCAAAACCGATGTACAAGTCAACAACTTCCTTCAGACCTTAGAAATCTTCAATCTCCATCAAAGAGTTAATCAGCCCACTCACTTACTAGGGCATACACTTGATGGGGTCTGCACTAACCTCTCCCCCCTAACAACTCTACCTTCTGTCCCTCAAATATGGACTGATCATAGCCTGATCCCGTTCCATATTAAAACTTCACATGTGCAAACTACCTGTAAACCTAGCTCACACCCGGATAACCTCGTTAACTGGAAAAAGGTACAGGAAAACATCAACCTAAATCCCATCACCAACTCTCAGATTCCTAACTTCACTGGTAACGTCAAACATAACCCCAACCTTTTCCACAGTTGGATTCGTCAGGAAATTAAAGCTCGTGAACCTCCCAGTCGTCCCCGTAGAACAGATAAAAAATCCAAGACCAATGCCCCCTGGTTCACCCCAGAGCTAGCAATAGCCCATCTAGCTTGCAGAAAAGCTGAACGCAAATGGCGTAGAATGTACTGCACGGCAGACAAACTTTCATATATCCACCTGAGGAAAACGTATCATTCCAACATTAAAACAGCTAAAAAAAAATTCTACACAAACGCCATTGAGTCCAAACATAAACAGAAAACATTGTTCTCAATTGTGAAGACGTTCACCCAGCCCAAAGCGTTACAACCTGAAATTCCACCATCCCAAGAGTTTTGTAACCAAATAGCCGACTTCTTCGAGGAGAAAATAGATGCCATCCAAAAAAAATTCCTCCTCCCCAAGTAACACAGACCTCAAGCAAATCCGCCTAGAAAGAAATTCCTGTTGGAAGTCTTAAAAACTTCACTCCAGTTAACTTAGACCAAACCAGAGAAATTATCATGGCATGCAAATCTTGTTCACCCTCTGACCCCTGCCCCCCTAGAATACTCCATCAACTCATTGACTTGGTGAACCCAATTATTAACAAGATTGTTAATTCCTCTCTTAGCACTGGAATTGTACCTCGCCTGTGGAAACAGGGAATAGTCAAACCCCTGATGAAGAAATCTAAAAAATCCCCCTCTGAACTTACTACTCTCCGCCCAATATCTCTCCTTCCAGCATTAGGAAAGATCACCGAACAAGCGGTTTATAGAGAACTTAAAGGGTATCTTGAAGCACACAATGTACTCCATCCCCAACAATCAGGCTTTCGCCCCCACCACTCTACAGAAACTGCACTGATTGAGTTAACAGACTCTATAAAGCTGCTGCAGGATCAGAAGAAGAATGCCGTCCTCATTCTTTTAGACCTCACAGCAGCATTCAACACCATCTCGCACTCCATTCTGATTAACAGACTGAAAGATATTGGTATCTCAGAGGTGGCTCTAGCTTGGATAACGTCCTTTCTAACGGACAGATCGCAAACGATCGCCCTAGGTCCTTTCCTCTCCAAAGAGAAGAGGGTCTCATCTGGAGTTCCTCAGGGTTCCATCCTGAGCCCTCTCCTCTTCAACATTTATCTAATTCCACTCATCTCTCTGATCGAGTCATTCGGCATACTCGTAACATCGTATGCCGATGATACGCAACTCATTGTACCCCTAGAGGAACACTCGACTGAGGCGGAGCAGAACCTCAAATGCTGTCTGAAAGCTGTTTTTCATTGGATGGATCTAAACCATCTAAAATGTAATTCCAGCAAGACCGAGATCCTCCCTATGGGAAAAAATGTCAATTTCTGTCCTAGCCTATGGTGGCCCGAAGACTCAGCTGTTCCCCCCCAGACTGTAACAACTGCTAGGATCCTTGGAGTCCTGTTTGATACTGATCTGTCTTTCGACCAACACGTGAGAACTGTGGCCGGCCGTTGTTTCGGAATTATCAAATCTCTAAAAAAGTTTTTTGACTTTTTACCAATAGACTCCAGAAAAACCGTCGCAGTGGCCCTAGTTCTTTCTCGCTTGGATTACTGCAACGGCCTTCTTGCCGGAGCCAAGAAAGCTACACTTAAAAAACTCCAAAGTGTACTTCACTCTGCAGCCAGATTAGTCCTGAAATTACCCAGAAAATCTTCAATATCTGCCGCCTTAAAATCTTTACATTGGCTCCCACTGCACAAAAGAATATTCTTTAAGATTCTTATTGTAGCATTTCGGGCATTTAATCACTCCGGCCCAAAATATCTTATCAAGCGTTTCCCTCACTACAACCCCAGCAGATCTCTGCGTTCCTCCAAGGACGATCTAATCCTTCCTACTAGGTTCTTTTTGAAAACCAAAGGCGCAAAAACCTTAAATCATCTTGCCACAAAAGCTTGGAACAGCATGCCCAAATTCCTGAGGTCCTTAACCCAAGAAAAACACTTCAGGAAAGAACTAAAAACTTGGATTTTTAATCTTCCCGACGACTACACCATGGCAGCCATCTAACTTTTCCACCTTAGGAAGTAACCTGATCTTTTACCTGAAAATCAGTGCCAAGATGCTCCTTCCGGAGCGACCGTTGCGCTCTACAAATACCCCCACACTCTTGGCGGACCACCACCACTACCCTTACCTCTGAGGCGGCAGGAATTGTACTGGAAGCAGCCTGGTTTCTGCTTCACTACTCGACATCCATCTACAGCTAGCGGTACCCGCTGCGCGGGTCCCGCGTCGCAAGGGAGGTGAAATCAAGCGTCCTGTTGCTCCTTTGGACGCAGAGCGATCCGAGGCTCCTGGACTCTGCAGGGCTGCGAGCAGGCGGGGAGGTGCAGGACTACCTGTCCCAGGAGCGCCCGTCCGCCCTAACTCACACCACCTGGCAAGCTCTCCCTGCAGGCTCCTCCCCCTTTTTGCCGATTGAAAAGAGAGCTGCACCGGACTACTGGTGGGACTCTTGGCGGACCACCACTACTACCCTTACCTCTGAGGCGGCAGGAATTGTACTGGAAGCAGCCTGGTTTCTGCTTCACTACTCGACATCCATCTACAGCTAGTGGTACCCGCTGCGCGGGTCCCGCGTCGCAAGTGTGGTGAAATCAAGCGTCCTGTTGCTCCTTTGGACGTGGAGCGATCCGAGGCTCCTGGACTCTGCAGGGCTGCGAGCAGGCGGGGAGGCGCAGGACTACCTGTCCCAGGAGCGCCCGCCCGCCCTAACTCACACCACCTGGCAAGCTCTCCCTGCAGGCTCCTCCCCCTTTTTGCCGATTGAAAAGAGAGCTGCACCGGACTACTGGTGGGACTCTTGGCGGACCACCACCACTACCCTTACCTCTGAGGCGGCAGGAATTGTACTGGAAGCAGCCTGGTTTCTGCTTCACTACTCGACATCCATCTACAGCTAGCGGTACCCGCTGCGCAGGTCCCGCGACGCAAGGGAGGTGAAATCAAGCGTCCTGTTGCTCCTTTGGACGTGGAGCGATCCGAGGCTCCTTGACTCTGCAGGGCTGCGAGCAGGCGGGGAGGCGCAGGACTACCTGTCCCAGGAGCGCCCGCCCGCCCTAACTCACACCACCTGGCAAGCTCTCCCTGCAGGCTCCTCCCCCTTTTTGCCGATTGAAAAGAGAGCTGCACTGGACTACTGGTGGGACTCTTGGCGGACCACCACCACTACCCTTACCTCTGAGGCTGCAGGAATTGTACTGGAAGCAGCCTGGTTTCTGCTTCACTACTCGACATCCATCTACAGCTAGTGGTACCCGCTGCGCGGGTCCCGCGTCGCAAGGGAGGTGAAATCAAGCGTCCTGTTGCTCCTTTGGACGCGGAGCGATCCGAGGCTCCTGGACTCTGCAGGGCTGCGAGCAGGCGGGGAGTCGCAGGACTACCTGTCCCAGGAGCGCCCGCCCGCCCTAACTCACACCACCTGGCAAGCTCTCCCTGCAGGCTCCTCCCCCTTTTTGCCGATTGAAAAGAGAGCTGCACCGGACTACTGGTGGGACTCTTGGCGGACCACCACCACTACCCTTACCTCTGATGCGGCAGGAATTGTACTGGAAGCAGCCTGGTTTCTGCTTCACTACTCGACATCCATCTACAGCTAGCGGTACCCGCTGCGCGGGTCCCGCGTCGCAAGGGAGGTGAAATCAAGCGTCCTGTTGCTCCTTTGGACGTGGAGCGATCCGAGGCTCCTGGACTCTGCAGGGCTGCGAGCAGGCGGGGAGGCGCAGGACTACCTGTCCCAGGAGCGCCCGCCCGCCCTTACTCACACCACCTGGCAAGCTCTACCTGCAGGCTCCTCCCCCTTTTTGCCGATTGAAAAGAGAGCTGCACCGGACTACTGGTGGGACTCTTGGCGGACCACCACCACTACCCTTACCTCTGAGGCGGCAGGAATTGTACTGGAAGCAGCCTGGTTTCTGCTTCACTACTCGACATCCATCTACAGCTAGCGGTACCCGCTGCGCGGGTCCCGCGTCGCAAGGGAGGTGAAATCAAGCTTCCTGTTGCTCTTTTGGACGCGGAGCGATCCGAGGCTCCTGGACTCTGCAGGGCTGCGAGCAGGCGGGGAGGCGCAGGACTACCTGTCCCAGGAGCGCCCGCCCGCCCTAACTCACACCACCTGGCAAGCTCTCCCTGCAGGCTCCTCCCCCTTTTTGCCGATTGAAAAGAGAGCTGCACCGGACTACTGGTGGGACTCTTGGCGGACCACCACTACTACCCTTACCTCCGAGGCAGCAGGAATTGTACTGGAAGCAGCCTGGTTTCTGCTTCACTACTCGACATCCATCTACAGCTAGCGGTACCCGCTGCGCGGGTCCCGCGTCGCAAGGGAGGTGAAATCAAGCGTCCTGTTGCTCCTTTGGACGTGGAGCGATCCGAGGCTCCTGGACTCTGCAGGGCTGCGAGCAGGCGGGGAGGCGCAGGACTACCTGTCCCAGGAGCGCCCGCCCGCCCTAACTCACACCACCTGGCAAGCTCTCCCTGCAGGCTCCTCCCCCTTTTTGACGATTGAAAAGAGAGCTGCACCGGACTACTGGTGGGACTCTTGGCGGACCACCACCACTACCCTTACCTCTGAGGCGGCAGGAATTGTACTGGAAGCAGCCTGGTTTCTGCTTCACTACTCGAAATCCATCTACAGCTAGTGGTACCCGCTGCGCGGGTCCCGCGTCGCAAGGGAGGTGAAATCAAGCGTCCTGTTGCTCCTTTGGACGTGGAGCGATCCGAGGCTCCTGGACTCTGCAGGGCTGCGAGCAGGCGGGGAGGCGCAGGACTACCTGTCCCAGGAGCGCCCGCCCGCCCTAACTCACACCACCTGGCAAGCTCTCCCTGCAGGCTCCTCCCCCCTTTTGCCGATTGAAAAGAGAGCTGCACCGGACTACTGGTGGGACTCTTGGCGGACCACCACCACTACCCTTACCTCTGAGGCGGCAGGAATTGTACTGGAAGCAGCCTGGTTTCTGCTTCACTACTCGACATCCATCTACAGCTAGCGGTACCCGCTGCGCGGGTCCCGCGTCGCAAGGGAGGTGAAATCAAGCGTCCTGTTGCTCCTTTGGACGCGGAGCGATCCGAGGCTCCTGGACTCTGCAGGGCTGCGAGCAGGCGGGGAGGCGCAGGACTACCTGTCCCAGGAGCGCCCGCCCGCCCTAACTCACACCACCTGGCAAGCTCTCCCTGCAGGCTCCTCCCCCTTTTTGCCGATTGAAAAGAGAGCTGCACCGGACTACTGGTGGGACTCTTGGCGGACCACCACCACTACCCTTACCTCTGAGGTGGCAGGAATTGTACTGGAAGCAGCCTGGTTTCTGCTTCACCACTCGACATCCATCTACAGCTAGCGGTACCCGCTGCGCGGGTCCCGCGTCGCAAGGGAGGTGAAATCAAGCGTCCTGTTGCTCCTTTGGACGTGGAGCGATCCGAGGCTCCTGGACTCTGCAGGGCTGCGAGCAGGCGGGGAGGCGCAGGACTACCTGTCCCAGGAGCGCCCGCCCGCCCTAACTCACACCACCTGGCAAGCTCTCCCTGCAGGCTCCTCCCCCTTTACGGTAGCTACCTATAAACACCCAGGGCAGACCCGCTGCGCGGGAGCGCGCGGGAGAGACCAGGAGAAGCCCGGGACAAGGGCGGGACCGTCTGTGGCCGTCAGGGGCCGGTAGAGGTCGGGTCGGGCTACCCCCCTAACATCATCTTCCCATCTTTACTGTAGTACCTGGTATCCACTAGCTGGTGTTTTTAAAGTGTAATACCAAGCCATTGTCACAGTAGCTGCTACACTGTTGGTAGAATTCATTTCATTTGACTGTGGGATGTTGAATTGATTGTTTGTTTGCATATTGTGATTAGTGTCAGATCTGCTGGTGTACGGCTCAAAAAATGACCTTACGGTCAGGTAAAGAAAGGCAAGTCCAGGTTTCCACTTCCAATGGTACTTTTACAGGTACGATTGACCAGTTTTTTAAACGCACCACAACTATATTGGAGAAGGAAATAGCTCTTGCCGAAAAACGTCTATCGCTTGACCTAATCACAGGCAAGCGATCCTCACTTGGTAAAATTAATGAGGCTGTTTCTCCTGTCCCACTTTCCCTACTGCATGAAGATAGCCCCGATGTTAATGTGGATTTAGTGGTAGTAACTGCCCCCACAAGTCAAACACTGGATTTAGAGGGAGCTAGTAAAGATAATGCATCTGTCACGGCCCACGATAATATGGTGGACGGAGGGACTATTTACCATGACCTGTCTGGTGAAGAAACAGGTCTATCAGACTCCCCCAACCTTGCCTTAAGCAATGAGCGAGCAAATTCATCTATCCACTCCCAACACCCACCCACTCACAATCCTGGGAAACGCAAAAGGGTAGATTCGCATGATTTAGGGGAACATACTGAGGGTTTGAGAACTACCTTTATATCCCCCACACAGATACCCACTTCCATGGCAGTGGTTCATTCTGAGGAACATAACACACAGTTAAAATCGTAGAAGGAATACTTCTGGCTAAAATAGAGTTATTGATTAAATCCTTACTCTTACCGTTATTCGAACGGACCAGATTATTAAACACAAAAATGGATTCTTTAGAGACACTGGTAAAAGACAATATAGCGGCAACCAATAGAATTCACGCCACTATAGCCTCTAAGGGTACAGGCCCAATAGCCCCGACCCTTCCGTAGACTAACATTGTAAATAATAAAGATGGGGGTAATAGATTGAAAACAGGACCACCTATCACAAAAGTTCCACAGCAAAAACCTGTTCCTGTCATAAAGAAAAAACCCACTACTGAGAGTATACCCCAGCAAAAAGTCACGGAAGGCTCTACAACACATCCCCCTGCTAGGAAACATCCTATCCCTACCAGTCATCATGACCAAAGTACACGGCCCAGGATTAAATCTGTTCCAAGAAAACAATGTGTGAACCTTCCCCCTGAGTCACTACCCTATACCATCATCTTAACTGGCGTGGCTCCCCTAGGGGATGGTAAGAGAGAAACACACAAAGACCTTTACAATAAGGTAACATTCTGGTTAAACAAAAATCGCCCTCTCCCTCCAAACTCGAATATTGAAATCCTTAATGTTAGGAGGGTGGACTGGGTAGGTTACAGTAAAAAAGATCTTGAGGGGGATTGTGTGGTAATCAGCTTTAGAGAGCCATGGGTTGCTGAATACATTAGTAGGGAACCTAGATATGGCAGACTAGGGGATGTACAGACTCTATCTCTGCATTATTTTTATCCCGCACTACATTCTAATAGAGCCCAAATACCGTACCATCACTTTAGAAGGGAAAGACCAGGAGACAGATTTCATTTTGAAACACCTATCTACCCACTGTTTCAGCCCCACCTCTCGAACCGGTTTGCCCCCTTATCTGGTCTGGATGGTGTGGACTGACTTGATAATGAGCCTTCGGTAACTGGGTTGACTGGTGACATAGTGAATTGTTCCCCCACCAATCATATATCTAAAACGGACAGGATCGTACCAGAGCATAGAGAAAGCACCCAGGGGAGGATAGGTAGGGGTGAAACCACAAACTACACTCCTAGACCCTTGACCTTTGGGGAGAACGTGGATCCAGTTGATATTTTGCCAAAGACATCAACACATACCCTTACGGTCTCATCCTGGAACATTGCGGGGTTAAAGGGGAAATTGCCAGAGGCTGACTGGGGGTCTTTTGTGGATCTACACGATGTAATCATACTACAGGAAAGTTGGTCAACTGATGCCATTTATCGAGTTGGTTACCTCAATTATTATAAACCAGCCTGCAAAGGGTTAAAAGGCCGCCCCTCTGGAGGCCTTGTTATTTGGATTAGACAATCCTTAGGCTTTAAAATCATAGACCTTCCTACTCCTAGTAATGATATATTAGTCCTGAAATTAACCAGCAAAAATAACCAAGACCTCATCCTGATTAATATATAAGTCAATGAGAACGGCAGATGACTTAGATTCCCTACTGAATAACATTGACAGAGACAAATGCGTAATGGTGGCGGGGGATTTCAACTGTTCATTTGAACCGATTCCCAATTTGGAAAATGGGGGATATGGGGAAGTTGATCAAATTTGGAACATTCCCCATTTAACTATTCCACCTGTCAAAAAAGTAACAGAGGCTGTTATGCAGTGGTTAGGTCTTTGTCTTGAATGGGATCTACGAGCAGTGAATGGGAGGACAAAATCAGACCAGTTGGGAAATGCTACATTTGACAACTCCCATTATTCTAGCCGCATCGATTACTTCTTAATTAGGATGGAGTTCTGGAACCTACTAGAGGATATGGAAATAGTCTCAAGGCCAGAAAGTGATCATAATCCTCTGGTAATAAACCTATTATTAAATGGTGATCCACACACAGATACTGTAACCAATTTTGCTACTGCCGAGGCTGTTCTTACTAACGATTGTAGAAGGGTACGTTGGGCTAGGTTTCTGGATAATCCCACTATTATTGATAAGGTGTCAAAAGAGGTCTTAGCAGCTACGAATCTGATAGCGCCCATATTAAACGAAGGTACATCACTGGAACAAATTGGGATGATTCATGAGTCCCTTTTTAACAAAATCAAAACTTTTTTTATTGAACCAGTAAAAAGAAGGGAAAATGGCTCGGCTCTAACATGAGCGAAATGGTATAATAAGACTTGCCGCCTTGCCCATAGCTCCCTGATAGCTGCTATTAAATCTAAGTCAGCTATTGATATCAAACAAGAAAGGGTTAATTACAAGAAGGTGCTTAAACAGGCAAAAATAAACTGGGATGAACAACGTTGTTTAGACTTATATAATGCTAGTACTTCCACTAACCAACACAAATTCTGGGAGGTTGTGAAATGGGGAGGGACTGGGGATCAGCAAGTACCTGTCAATTATGTCCCTGCTGAGAAATGGGTCAAGCATTACTCGGCACAGTTTAGTAACACGGAACGGATCTCCCTTAACACTAGGGAAGATACCAGTGTTCTGACTGTGGTACCCTCACATGACCCGATTGTCTTCACAGAAATGGAAGCTATTAAAGCTTTAAAACAAGTACAGAATGGTAAAGCTCCTGGAATGGACTGTGTCCCTGCGGACCTTTTTAAGTATGCTCAAGTACACTGGGTCCCTTATATAACCATCTTAGCGAATGCCATAGCTAGAGGGGTCAGAATACCAGACTCGTGGAGAGGGGCGGAGATATTACCCGTGTATAAAAAAGGGGATAGGACTGATGCGGGAAACTATCGACCCATCAGCCTTATCGACGCCCTACAAAAGATAATCGCCAGAATGCTGCTAGGCAGAATCCAGCTCTGGATGACAGAAATCGACATCCTGTCGCCATTGCAGGCTGGCTTCAGGGCCAATATTAGCACAGTTGACCAAATACTTAGATTTGCTATGATTTACTGGAAGACTGTGTTTTTAAGAGGAGGCACTATATTCGCAGCATTTGTGGATCTCAAATCTGCGTTTGATTTGGTCCTCAGAGGAAAGATGTGGCCAGCTTTAAGGAGAATGGGTGTTCCTACTGCCCTTCTAGAACTTACAATCAGGATGCATGAGGAAAATTTTGCCAGAGTTAGATGGGGTCGTCAGGGTCAGGTAACGGACTCCTTCCCCGTGACCCGTGGAGTGAGACAGGGCTGTGTCTTGGCCCCCACCCTATTCATACTTTTCATCAACCAGGTGATCAAGTTCCTCTCAGCTACCCCGACAGATGCACCAACACTGGGTGGGACCAAATTTCCCCTTTTAATCTTCGCTGACGACACCCTAATTCTGGCTAAAACTCAGACGGGTCTTCAGGTGGCTATTAATAAATTTGTGGACTTTTGCAATGAAAATGACCTCGAAATTAATGTTTCTAAAACCAAGTTCATGGTCCTGACAAAAAACAAACCATTGAGGGGTCATGTAACGATGAATGGGTCTAGCCTAGAACAGGTTGAGGTTATGACATATTTAGGTGTTGCAATAGACTATAGGTTACGCTGGAAAGAACAAATAGCGGCACTTAGTCTAAAATTTGCTCGTTTATCTGGTTGTTTAGTGAAAGAGCAACGTTGTTCCTTGACCAAAAGAGTTTTACCTGCGCTTAAAATTTATAGCGCCAAAATCAGCACTGCCATACTTTACGGGGCTGACATATGGGGGAGTGTGGATCTGGCTGTTCTAGACAGGATTCAGAATAAATTCTTTCGCAACCTAGTCAGTCTCCCCCCTTCCATGCCAGCACTACCACTCATGCTGGATATGGGCTTTTATTCTATTAAACATCAAGCCCAATATAGGATGGTGGCGTTATGGAGACGCATATGGTCTACCCCGGAACTTGCAATGTTTGCCCAAGAGATACAGGACGTAAGAGTACAACAGGGGGCAGGGGATATACCATGGTTTAAATCTATTAAGATCACTCTTACTAGAATGGGTCTTTATTCGCTCTGGTCCGAGCCGGGTGCTCACATCTTCCCATCAAAGAAAGATTTTAAACTTCTCTTCTGGTCCATGGTTAAAGAAGAACATGTTGTGCTCTCGGAGAAACCCAACCTGACAGGCTTGTTTTAGATTCACAAAGTAGTTCCGCATACAGAGGCCTACTGGGACATTATCCTAAAAAGTTTAGACAGGAAACTTTATCATCAGTTTCTTATAGGTACCTTGCAACTAAGGGATTTTACTAGTGGATGGCAGAACTCAGAGTCTGCATCTTGTCCTTGTTATTCTGAAAGCAAAGAATCAATAGGTCATTTTCTATTTGTATGTACTGCTTACCACGAACCACGCCATAAGTGGCTGAAGCCAATTTGTAAAAGATTAAACACTCGGGTGAGCAGGGAAGCGCTGATGACCCTGAGATACAACACAGCCGAATGGCTATCCATAGGGCTGGCAAAATTCCTTGGGTGGGCATGGTTAATTAGATCAAGGTGTGTTCGTAGCACTTTAAGTTGAAAAACTAAAATAACCTGCCATAGCCTATCTATCATACTGTTTTTTTATACATACTTGTTTTAATCTTTTTATGGACGTCTTCATATGTACATTTAATTGAGCTTTTTAAACAAATTCCTTTTTGTCTGTTTAATATTTTCATATTCTTGATGTATATCTTGTATTATTATGCTTGTCTTTTATGAAGAAAATTCGAAATAAAGACGTTAAAAACTGAACTGAATACCCCCACAAATTACAAATGACAAATTACAAATACTTAAGAGAATGGTATTGATAAATCCAGCAATATGCCACTGTTGAATTTATCCTGGACTGCACAGTAAAGAATTTATAAGATGTTCTACAATTCAGCCTTCCTGCAGTCTTCCCTGATTGGTCAGAGTAAACCGGATTAGTGAGGCCGCTTTGATGAAGTGATAAGTGGCTCACCAAAGGAGATGTTATCTTCTAGAGAGGGCTCTGCTACATAGAAATGCCAGCACAGGGGTGAGGGGTCATAAAGCACGAGACGTCAAAGGAGAAACAGGACAGGCAGGGAATGCCAGGTCTGCCTACTCCCATCTCCTCTGACCCAGTCAGACAGGAAGGAATCTGCAGATGTTAGGGGGTAGAGAGCTATGGAAATGAGCCACAATGAGATCTGGTTAAGTTAGCAACCTACGCTCTGCTGAGATTTCAGCCATGATGGATTTTGGAGGAATAGTGCTTTCTGTGAGAAGATTATGCCACACTTTGGAGGAAGTGGTCATGCTTTGGAGTGCTGCCATCCACCGCAGTGGACAGGGGTGCTCCCTTGTTTGACCCCACAGAATAAGGAATACATATGTGAGAGGTGCTGAGCCTCTCAGAGCTGCTGCTTGAAACTAAGAGAAGAAGGAATCCCATGCTGGAAATTTGATTTGCACTACCAGGCACTGCATTCTGACTGACTGCGCCTGCTGCGATGAGTGATTAGACTCGTTAACATTTTTGGATTTAGTATTTAAAAATTTGCCAATGATTATGGGTAGGAAAAAAGTGTGAGATAACGGCTCTGTCACAACCCTTTAACTAAGCTCACATCAATTGACCTGATGTTGGAATGAGCTGTCAGCATCATCCTCAATGAAATTGCCCGAACTGAGAAGATGCTTTCTTTAAATCCAGGTGGTGAGAGCGGGGGTCCACCCTGCCCTTCCCCTCATTCCCTTCTGAACATGTCCTCTGTTCTTCCATCAAATGGTGTTGTTTATCCATCAATTCAAGGACCTACTGAAAATGACGAGGACATTTCCCTTCCCCCGGATAGTACCATGCCTGCCACTGTATCAAGTAATAAGGCCACCCTCCAACAACCGCCAAAGAAATCCAAACGTGGCAAGGGGAGTAAGCAGACAGTCAGCCCTCCTGCATCCTTCTGTGACACCCCAAAATAGCCAGAGACTGTATTAATTCCAAGACCAAGATCTCTACCATCACAGAAAGAAAAGACCTGGATCACTAATTCTATCAATGAACCTTTGGCCATTCACTTAGAGACTCCTTTCAGAGAAGTTTCATGCAATCTTCAATACAGTACTTTCCCCTCTGCTTTCACACTTGGACATCATAGAATCTAAATTGGCCTCTTTTTCATCAGTCTATGGTCATTTACTATCTCAACCAGGTAACATTACCAACAATCCTGACAAGCAGGACACCGTACCCAAAGCACATGTTGCAACCCCAGTGGAATCCTGGCAATCAACTTATGCACACTCTGTTTCTTGTAACATGCCATTTCCCACTGACCAACTGAGTAAAAAACATATATCAGTCAGGCAAAGTGTAGAGCAACTGCCTATCTCAGTTACCAGATTTTCATGTTAAATGCAGGGAGCCAAGGGTAAAGTTTTAATAGTGCAGCCATTTGCCCAACTTCCGGTTAATCAATCTCCTTCCAGCTACTTGTCTATATGTGGCTGTTTTGTTGGGCGTACCTTCGCTAAGAAATGATCAGCGTGAAACTTATGAGGAACTTTTTAACAATACCCTAGATTGGCTGGTTAGCCACAGAAGCATGTTTCCTTTCCATACAAGAGAAATCTTGCATGTAAGGAAATGTGCATGGATAAGGTCAAACCTCCCAGAACTCCATGGAGACTGTATTGTGTAAATTTTTGATCCCCAAATTTGATGCATTATTTGCTTTTTAACCCTAGGCATAGTATTTTAGCAAGCAGTTCAATTACACTGGTTCTGCTTGGCTATTTTTATATATAGGCCTCCTCCTTTTTTGAGGCAACAATCATGTAATTTTCCATTTGATAATGGACAGGGTGTGTTGGACTCACATTCTTTTATCTATCTTGGGTCTGTTAAGCCATGCTCAATTAATTTTAATCCACCAGGCACAGTCGGCATATCCCCAATAATGTTTTAGCCAGTGCCAAGCCGCATCACACACATCGTGTGTCCCGTGCTCTATACCTACTTTTTTAACAGGTTCAATGTGCTTTCTGATTTGGATTGACATGCGGGCAAAAAGGTCCATACAACACCTTCTGTCCCCCTACTACATTTCTGGCTGATAAGTCACCAGTAAAACCTATTGTTTCTAATGCCACATAGCCACTAGCAAATACTTCACACGGTCTGACCAAACAGTATAGAGCTCTTTCAATTCTTAGCTGGAAAGTAGCAGGTCTTCTGGGGTAGATTAACAATAGTGAATGGCGAGCGTTTGAGTCAAAGTACAACATAATTGCATACAAGAAACTTGGCTTACAGCTGCATCATAATTCAAGGGTGATGCCTGTTACTCGTGCAACACTATTCCAGCAACTCGATGATAGGCTAAGACGGTCTAGCTATTTGGGTCAGACTTAGACTCCAAGTAAAGGTATTACAGGTCAACTCTGGGTCGCTCTCCTTTTTGGTGATAATAATTTATGTTCCCAAGACAAACTTGGCTTTTTATTTGATAAACTTTTATAATGACTTCATTAATGCTACTTGTACACATTTTAATAGTTTGTTCCATTTCCTATCTGACATACATACTAAGACCGTTAATAGTCACCTGCAATTATATTTTTTTATTGGTGGGGATTTCAATGCAAAGTTAGCTGGGGGTTTATGGATCCAAGATAACCGTGTAGATGGACATGTAATTACTCAGTATTCAAGGAGGGCAGAGCTTTATAAGTACCTCACTGCACATGACCTGGTTGTCTCACTTTAGATACTAGGAGGTGATAACAGTACAGTCCCATCTTTTAGAGGGGGAGGACTCATTAACAGACTATGTGTCTGTAAATTCCAACATTATATCTTGGATCTATAAAGGGGAGATCCTACCTACAGAGTGGGGAGAACATAAGGCTTTGTGCTCTTTCATGCTTCTACCGATCAAGGGTCTTACATGTAATAGCAACTTTGTATCCATCACACAACATTCATCGGATGGTTTAAGACTAGTTTGGTGCCTAAAAACCCATAGAATCTTTATAAGTTCTTCTCAAATTCCACTTTGATGTATTCCTCAATTGCTTAACTGAAAATTGTCAAGATTTGATGATGCTGCATTACCATAGGTTAACAGGTAGAGTTAGAGAGTCTATGCCCAAGATGATCCAGTCATGCAGAATGGACCCCAGATGTTTTGATGCACCCTGTTCTAATGCTAATCGAAAGTTGAGGAAATCCCTAATTGCACACTCTAGGGTTAGGAGCGAGATTTCATTGGCACTTACAGAGTATAATATTGTGCTCTCAAAAGAGGAAGAGGGAACTTCATAAGTGTGATTGGGAGCTGCTAAGAAATGCAGCCCTGGGGAAGGATAATAAATCCCTCTAGAGTGTAGTAAACTAAATGAGATAAAGAAACTCCCCATTAATTCACCTCTGCAAACCAATATTTTAGCCTCAGATTGGGTTACTTATTTCGTTTCCATCTATTCTGTTGAGGAAGATTCGAGAATGCTGTCTTAAGCAATAGGTTACAGAATTCCTCACCCTTTTTAAATATTGTTGCAGGAAGTAGAAAAGGCCTTCCAACACAGCAAGGGTGGGAAAGTGCCGGGCCCAGATGGGGCTACGATGGATTTGTTGAAATCCATGCCTGAGATTTGGGTCCCCTTATTACCAACCCATTCAATTCTTGCTTAACAACTAACATGCCCCCTTCCTGGGCTAACGCAACGATTGTACCAATATTAAATAAGCATTGGAAATGCAATAGGTCTCGGATTTATTTGAGTTAGAGCTAATGGCATTGTAAATGGCAATGTCTTTGAGCCATGCGTTATGGAGTGGATGCATGTGGTGTGTAGTGGAATTATGTGGGTTGGATTGAAATTGTTGGAATTGTTAGTTGTGGAATTGTGTGGCGTGAAATTGTGTGGTGTGGAGTGTATTTGTGTAGTGAAATGATGTGGCATGGTAGAATGTTGTGGGTAGTAATTATGTGGTATTGAGTTTACTGGAATTGTGTGGAGTGGGATTGTGTGTTATTGGGTGTAATTTTGTGCAATGGTATTTTGTGTTGTGGAATGGTATGTGGTGGAGTTTAATTATGTGGAGTGCTGTAGAATTTTGTGGCATGATGTGGAATTCTATAGTGTGGATTAGAAGTATGTGGTGTGTTGTGTTATTGTGTTGTTGAGTTGAATTATGTGGATTAATGTCAAATTATGTGGAGTGGATTTGAAACGTGTGGACTTGATTGTGTGACAAAAAAACATTAGGTAGGAGCTCATCTCCAAATCGTTGTCTTTTGAGGTAAAAAAAAGAATAACAGATGGCAGGACACATAACTGGAGCCCTTATAGGGCTTCTTGTCATCACGTTCATGGCCAGGTTGGAGTAGCGATGGAGGGAAAAGGTGCCACCAACCAGAGGAGAGAAAGATTTAGCACTGAAAGAAGAGGCATATGGTCCCACCTACCAGAGAGAAGCTATTTCAAGAAGGCTGCCAGAGAAAGGCTGGTGCCTACGGAAATCCACAAGCAAAATCACAAAAGCCTGAATTAAAGACTGCAGCAAAATAGTATAATGTGAAAATCAAATTGCATCTACATGGCATCCCTCTGCATAGCAAATTACACACTAAAGGCTTGTGAGATTCTTGTAACATTTGAAAACCTTTGGTCTCCTTATCATACAACTACAACCACCACTCCTTGTATATAAAACTGGAAATAGATATGGCATTCCTTCAAATGTCTATGGAGAGATCCTAGAGAACCCCAAAAAGGGGTTCAGTTGTTTTACTATTTTGCTCGTTTATTTGACTGGTCTTAGCACCTGCTGACGTCAAACGCCTTCCTCCCTCCATCACCATGTCACCCATTGGGGAACATTGATGGTCACCTGCTGTGGAGCTGCAACAAAAAATTCTATAAATTGTAGGCCAAAAAAATGTTTATTTATTTTTGTAGCAATGGTGGCATGCTGCGCTTTAGATTAATAAGTTTAAAAGTAAAGTGTGCCATACTGCGATTGCTCCAATAGTTAATTGTGGATGCGTTAACAATTGATGTTGCACTGATGGCTGGTGGTGTGTGTGCCTGTAGAAATTGTGCACTGATGCTGTGTGGTTGTGTGTGTAGTTGTGTGTGTGTGGTTGTGTGTGTGTGATTCTTTGTGTGTGGTTTTTTGTGTGTGGTTGTGTGTGTGATTGTGGTTGTGTATGTGTGTGTGTGGTTGTGGTTGTGTGGTTGTGTGTGTGTGTGTGTAGGTGTGTGTGTGTGTGTGTGTGTGTGGCTGTGTGTGTGTGTGTGTGGTTGTGTGGTTGTGTGTGTGTGGTTGTGTGTGTGTGGTTGTGTGTGTGTGTGGTTGTGTGTGTGGTTGTGTGTGGTTGTTTGTGGTTGTTTGTGTAGTTGTGATTATGTGGTTGTGTGTGTGTGTGCATGTGTGTTTGTGGTTGTGTGTGTGTGTGTCTTGTGGTGTGTGTTGGGGTGTTTGTATATCTATATTTATGAGGACCAGAACATGTTTGCACACCAACGCTATGAGGACCAGTGCGCTATGAGGACCGGAAAGCCGGTCCTCATAACGTTTACAGTGCTTACATACTGAGGGAAGCTCTCTCAGCTGTCTGAGTGAAATTTTGAAGAGGGCTTCATAATTCCTATTTTTCAGACAGTGTGTGTGATGAATACCCTCCTATACACACAAAAATATCCTCTCTCTACACACACAGACAGTGCGGTTGCTAAGGACAGAAAGCAACCAATCAGATTTCAGGGGTGTGTCTTCCTGGTCCTCATATTATCAATAGAAGTCTTAAAGTGTGTGTGATGCTGCAGGTTCCCATACCGTCAGTAGAAGTCTAGGAGAGTTTGAGTATATCCTTCTAACCTTCAGAAAGTGTATTTTAATTTATCATTTTTGCAAAAAAAAAAAAATTTATAGCTGGAAACCCAGCTCTAAACATTATAAATCCTAACAGCCAGAGTTTAAAAAGGTTTTTTTTTTGTGTGACATAGGCTCGGAAGAAGAAGGGGTTTTGAAGACTCCAATGATGTGTGTTTTTAATGAAAAGTACTAACATAGGGCCAACCATAAAAAAAGATATGTTTTATAAATAGTCATTTCAACTTCTCAAAATTGGGACTGGGAATGTCCCTCCTACAGTGAGATAGCTGAAGGTGTACACGCTTCAGAATTTCAATCGAAGTGCTATTTTCTCACTGGAAAGCACCTGCCAAAGGTTTTGGAGTGTCAAAAACGAAAATGTGATCATTAAAAGCACAGGCTCGATTCTGCACACAACAATGTGATGTGGAAATGTCTCAGTGGTTTCACTGTTTTTCTATTCAGTTCCAAGGATGAATTCTGGCCGGCCAGTGCTCACATTCTTTCATCTCCTTACCATAGCGGTGCTCACCTCTGCGCAGCTGTAGCAAGAGAGGAAAGTACTAGAGCTTAGCGTGATCTGAAAGTGCTTGGAATGGAGGATAGATCTGGGATGATCTGTCAGAGACTGGGATGATCTGTCAGAGGTAGAAGAGAGCTGTCAGAATTATAACAGTTTAAGGATGAGGAGCACAGAAGACAGTAGGAAGGATGTACATGACAATGATTAGTGTAAGAAGTGGCAACTGAGACTCTGGCTCACACACCACATAGACATTCAGTCCATGGACATACAGTAGACCTCCATGTTGTAATAGGCTGACATTTGAGGTGTAGCCATTATTTCAAACCATATGCAATATAAAAACTACACCCCCGCCACCCCCCAGTGGATCTGGTGATAACTTGTACGGGGATGGTCCAGTCTTGTATGCTACCTGTACGTTTGGGACATAAACTGCAAATATATATATCTTTTGTCCTGGTCAGCAGAGTCCAGGAAACTTACAATATGAGTCTCACAATGGTGCAATGACAACATCAATAAAATATGCCAACTGCAATCCTCAGTAAGGTTTTTTTTATCATGTCACAGCAGAAAATAAGCAACTCAGCTTATATATAACCCATAGCTATTTGGCAAACCAGATACCATAAGCAATCTTGCAGGCAGGAAAGCATCATCATATCATTCAATGCAAACTTGCCCTAGGGTATCAGATATCACTTTGCACTCATTACACGTCCATCACCCATTTGTAATAGTTATGTGTATCATCATCAACTGGACTAAGTACTGATGACAGTGAGCCAGGTAGCAGTAAACGGCGCAATAAACAGTGAGGGGAATGTTTCAATTTGAAATCTTTCTTTCCAAATTCATCTCTATCACCAAAGTGCTCGACCTGCGAACTTTTACTTTCAATTACAAATCAGGCTAATTCCAAGTCTCAGTAAACATTTTAATCAAGAATCAGAAAACTCAGACAGAAGCAGAGTCCGGATATGCAATGATTTTGAGGAGGCCTAGACGCAGGGAGAAAATTGTCCCTATGCATTTTCCCCACATATTAATGCTGTAACTAAGCGAAAACCAGCATTGGCATAGCCAATAGGTCTCGTCTTTGGGACCTTATAAGTGTTTAGCCATGCAACAGTTGATGTTGTTGCACCAAGGATATTGTGCTGGATAACTAAACACTTATAAGGTCCCAAAGGCGAGATCTAATGGCTATGCCAAGGGAAGCTAAACCCCCACTGTACACTCATTACAAATGTGGCTATTCATTCTATGCCAAAACTGAAAATAAACTTCTGTAGCCCAAGGAGAGTCTGGAGAGAGATTTAGAGAGAGAGAGAGATTTAGAGAGTGAGACATTTAGAGAGTGAGATATTTAGAGAGAGAGAGCAAGAGATTTAGAGAGAGAGATTTAGAGAGAGAGATTTAGAGAGCGATTTAGAGAGAGAGAGCAAGAGATTTAGAGAGAGAGATTTAGAGGAGAGATTTAGAGAGAGAGAGATTGAGAAAGATTGTGAGATTTAGAGAGAGAGAGAGAGAGATTGGGAGAGGACTTGTGGGTTTCAAAGAGCTAGTTGGAAAATAATGAAAGATTCTGGATGAGTTTGAAAGCAAGAAAATGCCGACAGGGGGAGGAAAAATTGAGAAGAGGGGGAAGCTGAGGGGGGGGGGGGAAGAGAGAGAGAGATTTAGAGAGAGATTTTGAGAGTGAGAGTTTTAGAGGGAGAGATATATATATTGAGAGAGAGATTTAGAGAGAGATTTAGGGAAATAGATTTATAGAGAACGAGAGATTTAGAGAGAGAGATTTAGAGAGAGATTTAGAGAGAGAGAGAGATTTAGAGAGAGAGAGAGATAGAGAGATTTAGAGCGAGAGAGATTTAGAGAGAGAGAGAGATTTAGAGAGAGAGTTTTACAGAGGTTCAGAAATGAAATGAATGAAATGAAAAGTAGATTTATAGAGCGCGGTTGCTGCCCAGAGGCGTCCAAGCGCTAGAGACCAGAATAGAAATTGCTTGAAGAGGTAACTTGTTGATATTACTGAGGGGAGTTAAACAAAAAAGTCTTCGGCTGTTTTCGGAATGAGGGGAGATTAGGGTTGGATCTAAGATGAAGAGGAAGTGAGTTCCAGATCTTGGAGGCATTATGGGTGAATGTCCTGCCACCCGCCCTTGCCTTTTTTATTCTCGGAACTATCGCCATAAAGGCCTGGCTAAATCGAAGGTTTCTGCTGGGGTGGTACTATTTTACTAGGTCCCGGGTAATCCTAGGTCCTGTGTCCCAAAAGGCCTGATGGGCAATACACATGGCCTTAAAGATGATTCTCTGTCGCACTGGCAGCCAGTGCAGGCTGATCAGACCAGGTTTGGCTGATTGTCTGCGTGGCAGCTGTAACAGTGTGCGGGCTGCACAGTTCTGCACTATCTGTAGTCTGCGCAAGGTGTACTCCGGGGCGCCAAGGTAGAGAACATTATTGAAGTCGAGGCGGGACTGTATAAGACCTTGGATGGCCACCTGCTTTGCCTCCACGGGTAGAAGAGGGAGGACTTTCTTTACCATCCTAAGAATTCCGAAGCAGGTAGCCGAGAGTTTTGTAGCCTGGATGTTAAATGAGAGGGTCTTGTCCAGCCACACCCCAAGGCTCTTGATATTATCCTTGGGTACTGGGGGGGGTACCTAGACAAGAAGGCCACAAGGAATTGTAAAAGGTGGGGTTTGCAGGGCCCAGGAGCATCAGCTCTGTTTTGTCCCCACTGAGCTTGAGAGATGAGGCGGTCATCCAGCCCTTTACCTCCTGTAAGCACTTCATTAGCCCACCTGACGACGGCAGGTCGGCCTCCTGCGCCAAGGAGACCACCAGCTGGGTGTCGTCCGCATAAGAAATGATCTTAACCCCAAATGGACGAACGACCTCAGCCAGTGGTCTCATATAGATGTTGAAAAGCGCAGGGCTTAAAGAGGAGCCTTGTGGGACTCCGCACCTCAACGGCCTACTCATGGACACTGTTTCTCCATCAAAGAATTGGAATGATCTGTCGCTCAAGAAGGATTTGAGCCATAGCCAATCACTATCTACTATTCCGACACTCGAGAGGCGGCTCAGCAGGGTGTCATGGCTGACAGTATCGAATGCCGCGCTTAGGTCAAGGAGGATCACTGCCACTGACCCCCCCGATCTAGGATTTTTCTGGTTTCCTCATTGACTGTTAGAAGGGCGGTCTCTGTTCCGTGTTTGGGTCTAAAACCCGCCTGGGTGGCATCTAACAGCTGGTTATTTTCAAGGAAATTCACCAGCTGGAGATTGATGTACCTCTCAAGGATTTTGCTCACCCAGGGGAGCAGAGAAATCGGCCGGTAGTTGCTAAAGTCAGAGGGATCTAGATTGGGTTTTTTCAGCAGAGCTCGGACCATGGCCCGCTTCCAAGCGGGAGGGACAGTACCAGAGTTAATGGAGGCATTCAGGAGGTCCACAATGGTTGGTAAAGTGACCTGGGGTGCCAGCATCATGTCTTGTGGAGATGCTGGGTCGCATGGGGACCCTGATTTTACCTTGCGGTCAATGGAGTCCAAGGATTCAAGGTCTAGGGGGGGAAGTGGTCCAGTGTAGGACGGGGTTCTGATAAAGTGGTTCCCAGATTTGTTTGATCCTGGGCTATGGGGACAGTACCTGTAGAGGGGAAGGATGAGTAGATTTTATTGACTGTTTGGTGGAAAAATTCTGCCAAGTCATTACAGTGGTCTGTTGTTTTTTCCTCGTGCAGGTTAGAAGATGGAGGTTTATGAGTTTTTTCAGAATTTGAAAAATGTCATTAGGTTTGGATTTTGCTAGTATGATTTTGTCCGAGAAATATACAGATTGGGCAGATTTGACCTCGCCTTTGTAGAGTTTGATTGCCTCTGGGTAACGGGTTTTTTCCTCCTTAGAGTAGTCTAGACGCCATCGTCTTTCTATTTTTCTGCATTCGCATTTCTTTTCCCTGAGAGCCTCTGAATACCAGAGGGACGTTTTGTGGGAGTGTTTCATCGTTATTTTACTCAGGGGGAGAATGGTTTCAAGCGCTTTTGTGATCCAGTCAACGTGATCCAGGTTGGCCAGGCATGGGTCCTCATTGTAAGAGGGTTTGTCAATCGCGAGTCTGCTAGTCCAGTCATCGACTGGTAGCCGCGCCCAGGATCTGGCATGTCTTACCGTGGGTCTCACGGGGGGTGGCTTAAATGTGGTCCAGGTGAAAGGCACTAGTAGATGATCAGTCCATGGGAGGGAGATTGGTAGCCCAACCACAAGGTCTGCACAGTTACTGAACACAGGGTCCAGTAAGTGGCCCTTAGCGTGAGTCGGTGCCTTCACTCATTGTAGTGTAGCTAGGTCGTCTGTAAGTGCTGTAGCTGTATGGTCCAGGGCAGTATCAAAATGAAAATTGAGATCCCCTAGCAGAGTATAATTAGAGGCAGTGCTAACACGGTCAGCCACAATCAATGGGAGGAGATTGTGAAACTGTTTGGGGGGGCCCGGGGGTCGATATATTAATGTTCCTGAAAAGCAGTTTCTAGGGGAGAGTTCTAGGATAAATGCTAAGCTCTCACAGTCTGGAATTGCTTCAGAGATTACTCGACAGTGGTATTGTTCTTTATAGATGATGGCTAGGCCTCCTCCTCTCCCATCAGGGCGGTCCTGTTGGATAATTTGGAAGCCTGGAGGGAGGGCGGTCACTAATGCAGGGTCGGAGTCCGACGTGAGCCATGTTTCAGTGAGAAACACTGCGTCTGGCATGCGTTCCTCTAACAAAAGGGCAATTTCCACCCTATGTTTGGGAAGGGATCTGCAGTTTAATAAGAGCATACAGTAATCCTGTTTCGCATCTAGGACCTGCTTAGGTTTGAGCGATAGTTTACATTTTGGACAGATCTCTGGGAGCTCTGTAGTATGATGTAAATGCAGGCCACAGTTCGTTCCTAACGGCCTTATGCTGAGGAGAGCTTCCATGCTATAATGCCTGGTCTTTTGTGGCCGAGATGTAGGGGGCATGGCCCTCGGCCGCAAACGGCAAACTCTCAGAGAGAGAGAGAGAGATTTAGAGATTGATTTAGAGAGAGAGAGAGAGAGAGAGAGAGAGAGAGACAGAGATTTAGAGAGAGAGGAAAAATAGATTTAAAGAGAGAGAGATTTAGAGAGAGAGAGAAAGAGAGAGAGAGAGATTATCCAGTCTGGCGCCTGAAGAGTATGAAGGTGATGAATCTCACATTAGAAATGGACGAGGAAGGCTTGTTCTTATGATGGATGTACCACTCCCCATCGTACCCTTTCAATCTGTGAATAGTGGACTTGTAACGAATGTTATGTTTGACATGTGCTAGGTGAGCTATTTCTTTTCTTTTGCCCTTGCATGCATCTTTAATATATGATTAAAAAAAACTGAATATTTAAAAAGGAAAATCCCAAATGCTACACTTGCTATTCAGATTTCTGAGCTAATGTCTGGGGTGGTGTCTGTAGGACAAATAAGTGAAAAAACAGAAAAATACTCCCATTCAACCCACATTCAGAAGTTTTCTAAAAAAGGCAATAAGGAAGTAAACACAGCACAGGCGTTGACTGGTCCAAATGCACCACATGTTCTGCTCCTCAATGGAGAAGAGCGACAGAAGGGACACTTGAGGAGACTGTTTCTAGAATATGTTTATCCATTTATGAGCAGTGTCTATGCAGGTGTTTTGGCAAGGCATTCTAGTCACTCACCATACCATCCTCAAAATGTAAATGAAAAGTTCTGCACTTAAATCGTACAAGAAAAGCAGGCCATTAAGTCTTCCAGCGCTGCAGCTTTCACCATTGTTCGAGTATAGAACATGGATTTGTTGTGCTGAAAGACTGCTGTATTCGAGGGAAACTATTTTATTGAGACATTAATTAATTACCATGGGTTCCCTTTGCATATTTAGGCTGCTTCATTAACAATTCCAAAACATATGTGAAGGTCGCAGTGGCGGAGGTAAAAATGAAATGGAGCCATCTTTCCCAACATGGCGAGTGGACAGAAAATGATTGAGGAGGACGGAAGCATGAAGGTTAGGAGATGCTAAATGAAAACCGCATGTAAAGAGCACAGACTTCGGTCCAACCACACAGAAACTGAATGGGTCACTCTTTTTATTCTTATAAACTAGCGGGAGCAGTGGCGCTTGGCCCATGTGCGCGCGCTATAAGAGTGCCCGCAAGCCATGCGCTTAATCAGCCATGACGATGGAGTGAGTGGCGCGCGCGCAAGAGCGAGCACCAGACCATATGTTTTGAATTATCGCATCTGTGTCTGGGCACCATAATTCAAAACATATGGCGCATGTGTGGGTAATGGCAAGCAATAGGCCACACACGCACGAGCCTGTGGTGAGCTTTTCAAAGCCCCTTACTAAAAGTCTCGCCAGTGCAGCGCATGTGCGCTGCTGCAGGCTCAACATAAAAATGAAAGTAAGAAGAAGAAAATTGGCCCGTGCAAAGTGATGACTCCTGCCAGATCTGAGCCAGTGACGTGAAGATAGAGATAGGGACTTTCCAATCATGTGCCACAGGAATTTTACGAGCACTCGACTGCCAGATAGGAGACCCTGCTGAAGTGACTGCAACTCTACTGGAATATTCTGCCTTCACGAGAAAAGGAGAGAGTGGTAAAATTGCTAAATACATCTTTTTCTGGAGACAGGTAAAATGCACATATCTAGACAGCCCTCTCCTTCACGCTGCAGTAGTGCAATGGCGAGCAGACAGGTGGGATTAAAGGCGTCTGTGAGGCTTGGAGGAGGACGATCATCCAGGGCATGAGAACCACAGCCCTACTGTGAGTTGGATCAAATGGTGGGGTCAATCTGTGAGAAGAAGCCAAAAGCCCAGTTTACGCACTGAACCATGGATCTCAATTGGACAAGTCTAGGCTGAGCCCGTGATGGCACATGGACCTCGTCTCATCGACTCGATCTATCGAGGTCCAATGGCTGCATACAGAGCTGATGTATTCTGATGTTCTCGTGAATATGGGATGCTCCAAGAATACTAGTCTACCTAATTGAACAATGGCGCAGAAACCAAAAACAGGCTGAAGATCATACACTATGGAGGCAGTAGTCATAGGAGGACCAGACTAATGCGTGTACAAGGATTCCACACAGACCAATCCCAAACAACAGCTGGAAATTAAACAAACATTCACATGAACATTTCCATAATAATGAACTTTTCAAAAGTGACAGTTTTCCGTCTGTCCACCAGCCTAATGACTGTGAAAACTGCAAGGAAGATAAAGCAGACAAAGTGATAGTTTGTACCAACCAAAAAGTTGCTAGCGCATCACCACTCAATGGTGTGTGTCCAATAGAAACAGATGGTCCATGGTGTGTTTGCTACTCAAGGGCTTTCAAACATGAGGAGGACATGTGGTACCACCAGGTGAGATGAGGGAGACTGCTGGAACAAGCAGCAACTGCATCCATCCAGTACAGAAAGCGCCACTTCAGTAGCCACCCTGTTGGCCGTGCTTTCCGGACAATAGTGTTTCGTAGTTACTATTTTATGCCCACCTTCACAGGTTTCTAAGTCAACTACACGCATGCAAAAAGGGTTCTTGGTGGCTGGTAGTTCAAAGACTCTAACGGATTCTGAAGTCAGGGCACTAAAGCGTGCTCTTTAAGTCAAAACAGAGGCTGCAGATAACAATGATTTTTACAAAAGGGAAATAAGTTAAGCCCTCACTGCTGATAGCTGGAATCAGCAGATCGCCCTGGAATACCTGCATGGCCATCTAAGCCTTTCATCCTTCAGATGTTAAGCAGCATTGACAATGGCCTCAGTAGAAAATACACCATTAATGCACCCTGAGGCCACAACAACTATCTTGGACATCACTTACATTTTCTTAGCAAAACAAAAAAATCCACACTTTACCCCATTGAGGGGGGCGCTAGAGAGCGCGCAAGCAGCATGGCCGCACTGATGTGAGGCTCCTGCTTCCTGGAACTGATATCCTTCACTTATCCTGAACAATTGGCCGCTAATTGGGGTAAATTGTCGAGAGATCGGTGGCGCTACCCTGCGGCTACAAGTGGAGTGAAGTGCGGAAGGATCGGCGGCGGACAATCGGAGCGGCGGGCGCCTGAAATCTGAGCCGCGCCGCCCGCCTGACCTGCATGGAGCTTTGACTCGGCTGCAGTGACTGGGAAAGGCCGGGGATTACCACGAGGCAACCAGGCCGGGCGTCCGGCAACGACACAGTGAATCAGCGTTATTGCTAACAACCGAGTCACGGCGCAGAGGCGGACTGCCGGTGCAACAGGACGCCAAGGAGGCATTTGTGGAGATTGTACTGCTGGGGGTGGCGGCGCAGTTTTCCATGAGGCCACTGCGCAAGAGACTTTGCCGAGAGCCATAATGGTGTTGCGATTTGATTGATGGATGCGGACATACTGACGGAGGCGGGGAGGACTGTGTAGGTGAATTTGTGGGGAGCCCACATAGCGCAGCGGTGGAGGATTGGCGCGTGTTCCCCCCCCGCTGTGAAGATCTAGTGAACACCGGGGCAGGATAATAAATATACTGAGGAGGCCGGACATACAATGGCGGCTGCGGGGAAAGCGCCTTTAGCAGGAGAGTCGTTCCGAGGTGTGGGGACAGGCTTCGCGAAGATACTGAGCAGTGTTCTTCCCCTACACGCCTCGGTTACGGTATGGAACAGTCTTTGTGATGCCCGTGGTGAGAGGGGAGATGGGCAGTGGCAGTGCGTGGATAGCCGGCTGAGACGAGAGTGCAAGAGGAGTGAGACCCTTACTGGCCGGTGTGGAGCGCCTGAAGCGACCTGCGACAGGTGCGATCAACCCCCTTGGAGCGGCGGAGCATTGGGTGGTGGTTTGACAGGGACTGTGACTGCCGGGCCGCCACGAGTACTCCAACCCCATATTGTGGGTGCTGGATGTCACAGGCTGCTGCGGTTTTGCGGACTTAGCAACCTGCTGCCGTTGTGCCCTACAGGGCTTTAGAAGGGGCTCAAGTAGCTCCGTGAATCGCCATACATTGGTGGAGAAGGCAGCTGGCGATTATGAGGTGATGCTTCAGCGGGACACAGTCTTGGGCAAGTAGCTGACCCAGTGAGGTGAGAGCTGCTGAGAAGCGCTGGACAGAGCAAGCTGACGCGACAAGAGTGCGGGGCAGGATCAGCTGTTGACGACGAAAGGGCCATGTGGTGACTCGGGCTGGCCCTCACACTTCACCCTAGACTGGTGGTTGCCTTGATTACTCCTGATACATACGCAGAAGGCGTCGCACTCTTGCTGAAATATGGGGAAGACCGACACTCGTCAACCGAAACTAAATTTTGAAGCTGCAAAGAAGGGAAGCAAATCTACTGCTGACGACCAGGAGCAGGACTTGGCTGAGTGCGCTGGAGGGGGAGCCAATTCACAGGCCTCGGACATGGCCAATATACTACAAGAGATGCGGCAAGGATTTGCAACAGTGGTGGACAAGGTGGACCGGATGTCCTCTAGGATGAATGCCATTGCACATAAGCTAGATGGCCAGGAAGACTGCATTAAGGAGGCGGAAAGACACATATCAGAATCAGATGCCGTCACTGCAACCCGTACAGTGCAACTTATGAGAATGGATAAACTGCTACCCATCATAGCCGCAAAAAATGAGGACCTGGAAGCGCGCAGTCGGCGCAACAACATACGCGTCATAGGCTTACCAGAATCGACAAATACTGGTAGAATGGAGGACTATATAGAAAAACTACTGCTGGAGTCCATAGGCAAAGACGCCTTTTCCTTGCAGTTCATAGTGGAAAGGGCGCACAGAACCCTCGGTCCACGTCGGGTGCCGGGAAGCCCCCCACAACCTATAATTGCACGATTACTTCATTATAGAGACCGGGATGTAGCCCTCAGAGCTGCGAGAAACAAGCAGAAGTTGACATATGATGATAACACCTTTTCCATATATCCAGACTTCACACCTATCATGCAAGAAGATAAGAAGATTGCCGCAGTGTTTGTGGAAGTCAAGCGGAAGTTGCGATCGGAGCAAATTGATTACGCACTCCTCTATCCAGCCAAGGGAAGCAGCGATTCTTCACGTCTCCCCAGCAAGTCGAAGACTTCCTCCGAACATTGAAATGAGCAAACCGGGGTGGAGAGCGACTGGAGGCCTCGCAGTGGAATGGTGACATGAATGAAAATGAGGATCTGGAATGACTGACTCCAGCAAAGTAATCTGCACACATCCAAGGAAACTATTACGGATTGGTAGGCTTGGTCGGACAATCTAGCTGATGCGAGATGAGATCCTTCCAGTATGGCTCAATTGTTTACATGTTATTGTGGTTCCAGGCCTGCTCCCCCCTCCTCATGATAGGGCCGGCAGCGCCTTCGGAGGAGAACTTAAGGGGAGTGAGGAGACTGCATAGCTGTCTAGAAGGTCCCCCAACGGGTATTACCCCATAGAAGTACAAGTTCTGAACTATGAGGGGAGGGTAACGGAAGTGGGGTTCCAATTTGGAGGTAGGGTGGGAGGGTGGACGTGGGATTCTGGCAAGATTGGTTTGCTTCAGTGGGTGGGGGGAGGGAATTTGCAGTTCTTGTTGATTAGACGTAGGTCTGTGGGGGGTTTGTTCGAGGGGGTTATTTGGTACATGTGGTTGTCAATAAGCACATCCAAGGGATTTACTGTATGGTCGTACACAAAGATTAATATTACTTTGAAATGTCGTTGTTGTACTGGAGCCGCAGTTGTTGAGTGACTAAAGGTGGTGGATCTGGAACAGAGGCGATGCTATCCGATGGAGCACTGTAGAGATGTACAAGGCCTAGCTCATGACCCCCATTGACAGCACTAAACTAAACATAATTACATGGAACGTACGGGAGCTGCGTGACCCGCGTAAGAGACGTCAAATACTATCCTATCTTGACAGACACCAGGTACACGTAGCAATGCTGCAGGAGACACACTTCAACCCAAGACGTAACATCACATTTGCTTGTAAATGGGCTGCACACAGGATCTTTTCTTCTTTCTCTTCCTATGCGAGAGGTGTGGCGATTCTGGTTAAGAGGGGCACTCCGTTCACACTAACGGGAGCCACGTGGGATGCCCAGGGGAGATATTGCCTGACTTGGGGGAGGTTGGGGTCTGATTCTGTTACCCTGGCCTGCTGTTATGGTCCTAATGTGGACGACCCCCAGTTCATTACAGAACTATGATTGTGGACATTGGGTCCAACCATATTGTGTGGGGAGGTGACTAACATTGCGCGGAGTCCGGATATTGATAGGTCCCACCCAGCTCCCCATCATTACACAAAAGCCCGTGCCATGCTGCATTCCACACTCACGGACCACAATCTGATAGATGCGTGGAGACACTTGCCCCCTAACGACCTAGAGGGAACCCACTTTACTGCGCATGCGGCTACTGGGGCGAGACTGGACTATATTTTCTTGAGTGTCGGGCTATGTCCAGCGATTTTACAAGTACAACACTTAGCCAGGACTTACTCGGATCATGCACTGGTACGGCTTACATTGTCCTCCACAGATTATGGTCCTCCCAGAAGCAGCTGGAGGTTGCAACCTACCATACTACTAGACACTGTGTTTCAGGAGGAGCTCAGAGAGGAGATCAAAGATTTTTTCATACGTAATAAGGATTCGGTAGATAGCGTAGAAATTATCTGGGAAGCTTTCAAAGTGACGTTACAAGGTTTTTGGATAGCAAAGGGTGCTGGGATGCTTAAAGATATTTTGAACACGTTAAGTACACTTGAGACCAAACTTAAGTCATTGGAGAGCAGATTAGCTACTAGGCCGGATGGCATATCCAAAAACAATCTCAGTTTAGATCGAAACTCACAGCCTACATGGATGAGGCTCGCAGAGAGGCGAGATTTCGAGGGAAGTATTGGACGGCCCGCCGCTATGGCCAGGGGGAGAGGCCTGGGAAGGCGCTGGCAGAGACGATTCGGAGGTCATGAGGCTCTAATGTAATCCTAGAATTGGAAGGGTTGGACGGCATTGTATATAGGGACACTGCGACCATACTTAATGCCTCCACTGAGCACTACACGGCATTGTATACAACCACTAGGACGGGAAAATTGAACCTAGACGCATATTTGGACGATATATCGCTGGGGTGGTTGAACGATACACAGCAGACATTTGTGTGTGCCCCGTTTGAGCTTGACGAGGTCAGGAAAGCCATCATGCATATGCAGTCGGGTAAGCCCACGGGGTCGGATGGTATCCCAGTCGAGTTTTATAAAACCTATATTGATATGATGGCTCTGTAGGAGAGTAGGGTCTGCAATCCTATGATCACCCAGATTTTTTGCTTTTGTTTCACTGGTTTACGACTTTCTCTGGCTGTGGGCCTGCTAATCAGACCCACAGCCTAGCTGTTCTCTCACTAAATTACAACGTGTACCTTAGGTGCATTTACCAATTGGTACTGGGCCACCTTATCAGACCCTGCAACTCAGGGCATAGGTGTACCCAGGGCCTACCAGGGGCTGAAGCATGTATTATGCCACCCCTGGCTGGCCATCTAAATCTGACACAACTGACTGCATGACAGCTGGGACAAGGTGGTGTAATCACCCTTTGCTTAAGATATAGTATACCTATATCTAACCCTAAAAATGGACACACAGATTCCTATCAGTCACTCCTATGGCAGGCCTTGACAATCCTGAAGGCAGAGTGCTTTGAATCGTGTGAGATGGTGCTCTGGCATGAGCTGAGCCCGTTTGCAGCTTGCGGAACCAAGTCCTGATAACGCGTACCATATACTCTTAAGTGCATTATAATCCTCGCGGTTAAATGCTATCTTTGGTATCGCTTTATCAAAACATTTCGAGTAAGGTGTCATACGAATTGGAATACTAACCCCTCGCCAATTCTGGTGATGGGGTTTGCATTCCACCGTTCTAGAGGGTTACAACATGTATGTAACTGTGAACCCCGGTTAAAGTTAACTTTAGCCTCAGCATCACAAAATGGATGCTGCCACCACAGACACGAGTCTGATCCCCTACAGCTGGGAGTCCTTCCAGCGAGGGGAGCTTGGACAAAGGGTTTCCTGTCAGGGGCGGTGCTCGCACCATCCCAGACAGGGTTTTGTGTATCCTGGGTAGGCAGGGCTTTTCAGGAAGGTGACTGCAAGTGGCACCCCGGTGCTCACTACGCATCTGCCGGCTAGAACCAGTTCCAGGGGCACACCAGCCCCTGGCCTGGGGAAAGTCCGGCATGGGAGAGGGGTGTAACCACCCCCTTCCTGGTCCCACCCCTAGGGCAGGACCTAGTCGCATACCCACCCCTTTCTTTAGGATAAAGGCAGGAGCGGGGACCCTTCCAAATTAGATCATCTTTGAATAAAGAAACTCCACGAAAGGAACTCTCGACTCTTCTCAAGATTTCTCCCTTGTGACTAAGGAGTAGTCACCCTGCATCCGCAGGCACCATCTAAGAACTCTGCGGTTTGCTGCACGTCCTTCCTCCGGAATCCGACTGACCAGCTCGACGAGACCCGGCTTCCCTGGCACCTCTGACCTCTACCTACCTCTACAGCTAAGCTGAGAACCGTAGGTGCGACGAGACCTCGAGGGACCGGCCATCATCAGAACTGCACGACTTCTATCCAGCACGACCGCCGAGGGATACTTCGGTGAGTGCTGTGGGGTCTGAGAAGCCCCGACCCTGAGCAGCTCCAGCCCCGAAGTCCAGCCCCCCAGCATCCAAGAGATCTGCGTGGGGCCCTTCTGCTTTTTGGCTGCTCACTGCGTTGTCTGGCTACTAGCCCGCTGGCTTGTGGCCTTCCCGACGACGCCCGACGACAACAACGCTGCTGGTCTGGTTGCTCCAGACTGGCCCTTGCTCCCTTCCAAAAGAGGAGCACCCCGGACCCTCCTGGTCCACTCAAGATGCCATTTTAGGTCCACCGCGTGGGCTTGAATTTGCCAAGACTTGTTGCCCCAATCCTGGGTCCAGCGACGTCGACAGCATCAACCATTGTGGGACAGCTCGCACCTCCATCCTGGTCACCGACAACGCCTCCTGGTCCGTGAGTCTGCAGAGCCCAGCGTCGCCCACTCACCTGGTCGAGGTGACTACCATCCGGTGCCCTCCTGGTGCCATCTGATCACTGGCTAGTGGTTAAGAACTTGGTCCCCTCTGCTTTCAGGTGTCATCCATCTTCGATCCAGGCTTGGATCACTTCGAACAATCTTCACTGGTCGCCTGCCAGCAACTCTTTCTTCAGGCTCCTGGTTCGTCAACGAGGATTCCCGACGTCTGTACATACCCATGCAGCCGCAGCCCCTGGGCTAGGTAACTTCGGCATTTCGGTGCCCCAGCATAGCCTCACTATCCAAGGGTCCAGAGTCACTGTCGTTTTCGACCTACCTTATCGGGTTCGCCCGAGAACACTAACTTTGCTTTTACTAACTCCCATAGACTTTGTCCCGCATCCCGCGTGAGAGTGCACACTCTGCACCCGAGTCCCCTAGGCCTCCTACTAGTAATCTGAAGGTTCAGTAACGTTGTCCTAGCGATTCCAAAGCCTATTAGTCCAGTACTTACTTTCTAGTAATTTCGCATTCCACTTTCATAGTATATGGTTTTTCGTGCCCCTCGGGCATTTGTGTAAATTGTGCAACTTAAAGTATTTTCGTAAGAGTTTTGTTGTGTGCTTAGTACCCTGTCCTCATAAAGAGTACAGGGCTGGTGTGATCTAAATAAATACACTGTTTATTTTCATAACACTTGTGTGGTGTCCTTTCACTTGGTGTTCAAGGGGTATATGTGATGGTATAACAGCTGGCTTAACACGCCCTCTAGAGTTTAGCCCGAAGACTGCTCTTGTCCATGCCACTAGGATAGCTGGTCTATCAGTTGACTTACAACCAATCACCATAAGGGTTGTTTGGACTGATACATAGTGATCACTAGAATAGTGAACACTGAATATCAGGCCAACTTCTCACATTGGTGAGCAGCGGTTGGGATTTGAGCTTGCTGTTGTTTTACCACACGTATCCTAAGAATATCTTTGTGAAAGATCACATAGGTTAAGGTACATATAACTTAGCTTAGAATACTCTGAGTTCTACTGAACCAGCTGTTGTAGTTTAACAAAGCTTAGCACACCTTGACTACAACTCTTAGCAAGGGATCAGTAGGCAAACAAATAGTGTAGGTAGGTGCATCACTCACACCACACTAGAAGCATGTCTAACCACGGAGAGTCTTCAGAGACCCCTCTTGTGGTTGTGGACCCTCCACAGGTCCCTTCCAGATATGCTACTCTTAGTTTCCAGGAGATGAGACAAGTGTGTACCTCCAGGAAACTAAAACAGGGTTCAAACCCTACCATTCCTTTTCTGATTGGTCTCTTAGAGACTTATAATGCTAGGAGGGCTGCTAACACAGATCCTTCTCATCCAGATGGGAACATGCCTCCCCTAGAGGGAACCCAGGGTGACCCTGACCGACACCTCCAGGCAGCAGACAGTGCTGAGGAGGGAGCGGAAGATGAGTTATCTGGGGATGAGGCAGAAACAGGTCAGGTAGAAGTCAGCAGACTCACTAGGACCAACTTAAGTAGGCACTAGAATGGATTTGGGGGACCCCCAGGGCCACTCTCAGGCAGACTTAACATTGGGAATGGATGAGTTAGATCTCTATCAAGAGGTTCTAATAGATCCATTCGAACCAATGGCTCTCAGGCCTCTTCTCATAGAGGGATGTCCTCCCCTAAGAGAAGGGAGCACGAAGTTAAGATGAGGGAAGCCAATCTGAGGATTGAAAGGGAAGAACTTGCCCTGGCCAAAGAGAGGCTTGCCTTTGCTAGAGAGCAAAAGTTAAGTGGACTAGATTCCGCTGGTGGTAGCATTCTCCCAAGAGAGAACAGGAGTTTAGACACTAGACACCTGAGTAATATAGTGCCCCCTTTAAACAAGGGGATGATATCCACAAATGGATAACTGCTTTGGAGAGGGCTTGCACTGTACAGTGTGTCCCCCAGAGTCAGTGGGCAGCTATCTTGTGGCTCTCCTTTGAAGGTAAAGGTAGAGACAAGCTCCTCACTACTAGAGCTGAGGATGCTAATGATTACCAAGTCCTGAAAAATACACTGATAGATGGGTTTGGCCTAACCACTGAGCAGTACAGGTTGCTGTTCAGGTATACCCAGAAAACTCAGTCTCAGGATTGGTCTGACTTTGTAGATTGTGCCACTAAGGCTTTGGAGGGCTGGTTGCCGGGCAGTAAGGTTACTGATTATACAGGATTGTACAATCTGATCATGAGGGAACAGATTTTAAACAATTGTCAGAACCAGTTGTTGCATCAGCACCTTGTTGACTCGGATCTGACCTCTCCCCAAGAATTGGGAAAGAAGGCAGACAGATGGGTCAGAACAAGGGTTAAGCAGAACCAGGGCCAGAACCAGGGTGGTCAGAAGAAAGCAGACCAGAAGGGTAAAGATACCAAAGGTGAACAAAATGACCAGAAGTCTTCGACAGGTCCCCAACAATCCAAAGAGGGTGGGGGTCAGGCTTCCCAGAAGAAGAAGAATCAAGAAGGCAAGTCTAAAAGGTGGTGCCAATACTGTAAAAGTAAAACTCACTGGTTTAGTGAGTGCACCAAGAAAGGAGGGCAAACTCCTGCCACTGCAGCCCCTAAGGCAACTGCACCCCCTAGTACAGCCAGCAGTGGTAGTGCACCTCCCAAGGGATTAGTTGGGTTAACCTTGGGTTCTGAGGTGTATGACAACTTAGTTGTCACACTCACTCAGGCTGTCCTTGTCTGTACAGGGGGTGTGGATATATCCCCTGATGTCAGTCCCAATACTTTGGGCAAATACAGACAGACACCTTTGATAAATGGCTAAATGGCTCAGGCCTATAGGGACACTTGTGCCAGTATCACCATGGTGACACCTAACTTTGTGGACCCTGGACAGATCATGCCAGGTACAGATTTCCTGGTGACCAATGCCAGCAACGTCACTACCAGTCATAGTATGGCGATTGTTGATTTCTCCTGGGGAGGGGTAAATGGCCAAAAGAAGGTTGTAGTTAGTTCAGACCTCCCAGTGGAATGTTTGTTGGGCAATGATTTGGAGTCATCACAGTGGTCAGAAGTGGAGCAGAGGACTCACATGGAGATGTTAGGCTTGCCAGCACATGTGCTTGCTGTGACTAGGTCACAGGCCAGAAGATGCCCCATTGAACAGGTGCTGGATCCTGGAACAATGGACCAGACACTTTCCAAGAAGAAGAGCAGGAGGGTTAAGGCATTGCCTTCCCCCATGCCCCAGGTTGAGGATCAAGTCTCAGAGGAGGCTGACCTACAGGAACTGAGGGAAACTGAGCCTAAGGAATTTGAACTTGATCAAGTTGAATTTCTGGGCTCAGGGGGACCCTCCAGAGCAGACCTGGGGAAGGAACAGTTAGCCTGCCCTTCTCTTGAACCCCTCAGACAGCAGGCTGCTGCTGAGGCTGCAGGGAACGCCACAGGTGCCCACAAGGTATACTGGGAAGATGGACTCCTATATTCTGAGGCAAGAGACCCCAAGCCTGGTGCAACCAGGAGGCTGGTCATCCCCTTGTCTCTGAGAGGTTTCCTTCTCACCTTGGCCCACGTGATTCCCCTTGCAGGTCACTTAGGCCAGAACAAGACTTGGGACAGAATTGTCTCACACTTTCACTGGCCTCACATGAATGAAGATACCAAGGAGTTTTGTCGCTCCTGTGTCACTTGCCAAGCCAGTGGTAAGTCAGGTGGCACCACAAAGGCCCCCCTTATACCAATGCCTGTGGTGGGGGTGCCCTTTGAAAGGGTGGGGATTGACATTGTTGGACCAATGGAACCCCAAACAGCATCAGGGCACACGTTTATACTGGTGGTGGTGGACCATGCCACCAAGTATCCTGAAGCTATTCCCCTTAGGACCACTACTGCACCTGTTGTGGCAAGAGCCCTAGTTGGAGTGTTCTCCAGAGTGGGCTTCCCTAAGGAGGTTGTCTCTGACAGAGGTACAAACTTCATGTCAAGCTACTTAACTGCTATGTAGAAGGAATGTGGTGTCAACTACAAGTACACCACACCCTATCACCCACAATGCAATGGGCTTGTTGAAAGGTTCAACAGGACCCTAAAAGGGATGATTCATGGACTACCTGAAAATTTCAGGCGTAGATGGGATGTCCTGATACCCTGCCTTTTATTCGCTTATAGAGAGGTCCCACAGAAGGGGGTTGGTTACAGCCCTTTTGAACTTTTGTATGAACATCCTGTAAGAGGACCTCTGTGTTTGGTAAAGGAAGGATGGGAGAGACCTCTCAAAAAGCCTGCAACCAGCATAGTGGACTATGTACTTGGTCTCCGCTCCCGGATGGCTGAGTACATGGAAAAGGCATCTGAAAACCTTAAGGCCAGCCAAGAACTCCAAAAAGCTTGGCATGACCAAAAGGCTGTCCTGACTGTCTATCAGCCTGGACAGAAGGTGTGGGTGTTGGAGCCAGTGGCCCTAGCAGCACTCAAAGACAAATGGTCTGGGCCCCACACAATTCTTGAGCAAAAGGGAGAGGTCACCTACCTGGTGGACCTTGGAACTCCCAGAAGCCCCCACAGGGTGCTTCATGTGAACAGGCTCAAAGCATATGTCGACAGGAAGGACATGAGCTTGCTCATGGCCATAGATGAGGGACAGGAGGAAGAGAGTGATCCTCTCCCAGACTTGCTCACTCAGAATCCTGATGATGGATCAGTAGATGGTGTTGTCTTTTGTGGCAGCCTCTCTGAACATCAACAGAAGGATTGCAAACAAGTTCTTCAATCCTTCAGGCATATGTTCTCTCTAACACCCAGTCAGACCAATTGGTGTACCCATGAGGTTGACACTGGTGAAAGCTTGCCAGTTAAGAGTAAAATCTACAGGCAGCCTGATCATGTTAGAGACTGCATCAAAACAGAAGTGCAGAAAATGTTGGAGTTGGGAGTCATTGAACCCTCAGATAGCCCTTGGGCTAGTCCCGTAGTTCTAGTGTCAAAGCCTCACACCCAGGGTGGTAAGAAAGAGATGAGGTTTTGCATAGACTACAGAGGTCTCAATGCAGTCACTAAGACTGATGCCCACCCAATACCAAGGGCAGATGAACTTATAGATAGATTGGCTTCTGCCAACTACTTAAGTACATTTGACCTGACAGCTGGGTATTGGCAAATCAGGTTAGCTGAGGATGCCAAGCCCAAGACAGCATTTTCAACCCCTGGTGGACATTATCAATTTGTGGTCTGAAAAACTGCACCTGCCACCTTCCAAAGGCTGGTGAATCATGTTCTCACTGGGCTGGATGACTTCTGTGCAGCGTATCTTGATGATATAGCTGTCTTTAGCTCCACCTGGGAGGATCACCTGGTCCACCTGAGGAAAGTGTTAGAGGCACTGCAAGCAGCAGGTCTCACTATCAAGGCCACAAAGTGCCAGATAGGGCAGACACAGGTTGTATACCTGGGCCACCTTGTAGGTGGAGGCCAAGTTCAGCCACTGGAGAGCAAGATACAGTCAATCAGGGACTGGGCTCCTCCAACCACCCAGACTCAGGTTCAAGCTTTCTTGGGTCTGACTGGTTACTACAGAAAGTTTGTCAGGAATTATGGATCAATTGTGACTCCACTTAATGAACTGACAAGTAAGAAAATGCCAAAGAAAGTTCAGTGGACAGCGAGCTGCCAAAAAGCATTCGATGACCTAAAGCAGGCCATGTGCACAGCACCTATCCTCAAGAGTCCAGACTACTCCAAACCATTCATTGTCCAAACAGATGCTTCTGAGTTGGGTGTGGGAGCTGTTCTATCTCAACTGAATTTTGATGGTAATGACCAGCCCATTGCTTTTATAAGCAGAAGGCTGACCCCAAGAGAGAAAAATTGGTCAGCTATTGAGAGGGAGGCCCTTGCTGTGGTTTGGGCCCTGAAGAAACTGAGGCCATACTTGTTTGGCACTCATTTCAAGATTCAGACCGGCCATAAGCCCCTCTTATGGCTAAATCAGATGAAGGGTAAAAACCCCAAACTGCTTAGGTGGTCCATTTCCCTACAGGGGATGGATTTTACAGTGGAGCATAGACCTTGCACTGATCATGGCAATGCAGATGGGCTCTCCAGGCATTTCCACTTAGAGCAAGAAGACTCACCTGGTCAAGGTTAGTTTATTGTCCCAAAGTTTGGGGGGGGGGGTCATGTAGGAGAGTAGGGTCTGCAATCCTATGATCACCCAGATTTTTTGCTTTTGTTTCACTGGTTTACGACTTCCTCTGGCTGTGGGCCTGCTAATCAGACCCACAGCCTAGCTGTTCTCTCACTAAATTACAACGTGTACCTTAGGTGCATTTACCAATTGGTACTGGGCCACCTTATCAGACCCTGTAACTCAGGGCATAGGTGTACCCAGGGCCTACCAAGGGCTGAAGCATGTATTATGCCACCCCTGGCTGGCCATCTAAATCTGACACAACTGGCTGCACGACAGCTGGGGCAAGGTGGTGTAATCACCCTTTGCTTTAGATATAGTATACCTATATCTAACCCTAAAAATGGACACACAGATTCCTATCAGTCACTCCTATGGCAGGCCTTGACAATCCTGAAAGCATAGTGCTTGGAATCGTGTGAGATGGTGCCCTGGCATGAGCTGAGCCCGTTTGCAGCTTGCGGAACCAAGTCCTAATAGCTGTTCCATGATAACGCGTACCATATACTCTTAAGTGCATTATAATCCTCGCGGTTAAATGCTATCTTTGGTATCGCTTTATCAAAACATGTCGAGTAAGGTGTCATACGAATTGGAATACTAACCCCTCGCCAATTCTGGCGACGGGGTTAGCATTCCACCCTTCTAGAGGGACACGACATGTTTGTAACTCTGAACCCCGGTTAAAGTTAACTCGAGCCTCAGCATCACAAAATGGATGCTGCCACCACAGACACGAGTCTGACCCCCTACAGCTGGGAGTCCTTCCAGCGAGGGGAGCTTGGACAAAGGGTTTCCTGTCAGGGGTGGTGCTCGCACCATCCCAGACAGGGTTTTGTGTATCCTGGGTAGGCAGGGCTTTTCAGGAAGGTGACTGCAAGTGGCACCCCGGTGCTCACTACGCATCTGCCGGCTAGAACCAGTTCCAGGGGCACACCAGCTCCTGGCCTGTGGAAAGTCCGGCATGGGAGAGGGGTGTAACCACCCCCCTTCCTGGTCCCACCCCTAGGGCAGGACCTAGTCGCGTACCCACCCCTTTCTTTAGGATAAAGGCAGGAGCGGGGACCCTTCCAAATTAGATCATCTTTGAATCAAGAAACTACTTTCCACGAAAGGAACTCTCGACTCTTCTCAAGATTTCTCCCTTGTGACTAAGGAGTAGTCACCCTGCATCCGCAGGCACCATCTAAGAACTCTGCGGTTTGCTGCACGTCCTTCCTCCGGAATCCGACTGACCAGCTCGACGAGACACCCGGCTTCCCTGGCACCTCTGACCTCTAGCTACCTCTACAGCTAAGCTGAGAACCGTAGGTGCGACAAGACCTCGAGGGACCGGCCATCATCAGAACTGCACGACTTCTATCCAGCACGACCGCCGAGGGATCCTCTGGTGAGTGCTTTGGGGTCTGAGAAGCCCCGACCCTGAGCACCTCCAGCCCGAAGTCCAGCCCCCCAGCATCCACGAGATCTGCGTGGGGCCCTTCTGCTTTTTGGCTGCTCACCGCATTGTCTGGCTACTAGCCCGCTGGCTTGTGGCCTTCCTGACGACGCCCGACGACAACAACACTGCTGGTCTGGTTGCTCCAGACTGGCCCTTGCTCCCTTCCAAAAGAGGAGCACCCCGGACCCTCCTGGTCCACTCAAGACGCCATTTTAGGTCCACCGCGTGGGCTTGAATTTGCCAAGACTTGTTGCCCCAATCCTGGGTCCAGCGACGTCGACAGCATCAACCATCGTGGGACAGCTCGCACCTCCATCCTGGTCGCCGACAACACCTCCTGGTCCGTGAGACTGCAGAGCCCAGCGTCGCCCACTCACCTGGTCGAGGTGACTACCATCCGGTGCCCTCCTGGTGCCATCTGATCACTGGCTAGTGTTTAAGAACTTGGTCCCCTCTGCTTTCAGGTGTCATCCATCTTCGATCCAGGCTTGGATCACTTCGAACAATCTTCACTGGTCGCCTGCCAGCAACTCTTTCTTCAGGCTCCTGGTTCGTCAACGAGGATTCCCGACGTCTGTACAGACCTATGCACCTGCAGCCCCTGGGCTAGGTAACTTCGGCATTTTGGTGCCCCAGCATAGCCTCACTATCCAAGGGTCCAGAGTCACTGTCATTTTCGACCTACCTTATCGGGTTCGCCCGAGAACACTAACTTTGCTTGTACTAACTCCCATAGACTTTGTCCTGCATCCCGCGTGAGAGTGCACACTCTGCACCCGAGTCCCCTAGGCCTCCTACTAGTAATCTGAAGGTTCAGTAATGTTGTCCTAGCAATTCCAAAGCCTATTAGTCCAGTACTTACCTGCTAGTAATTTTGCATTCCACTTTCATAGTATATGGTTTTTCGTGCCCCTCGGGCATTTGTGTAAATTGTGCAACTTAAAGTATTTTCGTAAGAGTTTTGTTGTGTGCTTAGTACCCTGTCCTCATAAAGAGTACAGGGCTGTTGTGATCTAAATAAATACACTGTTTATTTTCATAACACTTGTGTGGTGTCCTTTCACTTGGTGTTCAAGGGGTATATGTGATGGTATAACAGCTGGCTTAACACGCCCTCTAGAGTTTAGCCCGAAGACTGCTCTTGTTCATGCTACTAGGATAGCTGGTCTATCGGTTGACTTACAACCAATCACCATAAGGGTTGTTTGGACTGATACATAGTGATCACTAGAATAGTGAACACTGAATATCAGGCCAACTTCTCACAGGCTCCCATACTGCGTGAGGTCTATGAGGATGCACTGGAGGTAGGGCGTCTCCCCCCTTCCATGAGAGAGGCGATCATCGTCTCCCTATTAAAACCAGGGAAAACACCGCGCCACTGTGATTCGTATAGGCCCCTGTCACTGCTCAATTGTGATGTTAAAATATTAGCTAAGCTCATAGCTAATCGTCTCAGTCTACTCATGGAACATTTAATACTGCCTGACCAGTCTGGATTTGTGCCCGGACGTGCAACATCCCATAACTTGCGGACCATATTCACAATATTGAATAACGTTTCTTCGGAGTTACCTTTGGCAGCAGTTTTCCTGGATGCCACAAAGGCTTTTGACTCCATTGAGTAGGACTATTTGCTTGGTTTGATGTCCCGAATGGGGTTCCTCCCCTTTTCCTTTCCTGGATATGTTTGTTGTATTGCTCACCTACAGCTAGAATAGTGATTAATGGCAAAACTTCGGAGGGTTTTTCAATAACGAGAGGTTCAAGGCAGGGTTGCCCCCTGTCCCCCCTGTTGTTCGCGATCGCGGTGGAACCACTGGCGGCTAAATTGCGTCAGCACCACCGTGACAGAGCATTGTAATGCAACATGAGGCAGATATTGGTTTCCCTCTATGCGGACGACATTACACTCTGCATACGAAACCCCCAACAGAACTTAAATATTATCCTTCGAGAATTTATAGTGTTTGGATTGCTTTGAGGGGTCCAGATAAACTGGGGTAAGTAGAGCATCTTTCCCCTTACTGATACAATGAGTCGCTTTCCCTTGGACTATCCGATGGCATGGTGCGAGGATGAAGTGAAATATTTAGGCATCCGTGTGACGAGGGATAGAGATGAATTGATGTGTCTTAATTACTGGACCGCTATGGTTCGAATTGTGGATAATATATCAAAATGGATTACCCTCCATCTCTCCATGGCGGGCGTGTCTCTTTGATAAAGATGGTTATATTATTTCAACTATTGTATATGTTTCTTAATATACCCTTTCACCCGGGGTCATTTTTTTTTAAACAGTTGCGGTCAGAACTAACGCGATTAGTGTGGGGGGGGGGTAAAACCGCAAGATTACGGTGGGATGTATTGACGAGGCCTTATTCTCAGGGTTAATTTGGTGTACCTAATTTTGAATTAAACTATTACAGCCCACAGGCGCATTATGCCCATTTTTGGGTGCATCAACCACGTTATATGCCCCTGGTGGCGGCGGAGCATTGGCTCACTCTTCCCGTCCCCATTGAGGCGGCGGTGTACATTCCGCCCCTCATGCGGGATAAGACGCCGACCACGGTGAGTTGCACGGTGGCGGCCTGGGCACATGTGAGTAAGATGTTGGATGCGCCTATGATTTACTCGCCATTGTTACCGCTGGTATATCATTCCGCCATGCCTCTTCTTCAGGAGACACTTTTCCACAAGTTTGAAGATCACACTAGGATACACAACTGGGGGGACATGTATCAAGAAGGGTCATTCCGCACAGTGGCGCACGTGTTCCAGAATATAACACACCCCTAGAAACCTTCCTATACATTCGCGTGCGGCAGGGAATTCGCTCAATTACTCCTGATTTCCCTTCGGAGCCACCGACCTTTACACCGCTACAGCTGACACTTCAGAACGAGATGGCTAAACGGCTGGTGTCAATACTATACAAAGCAGTACACACACAGAAGATTGAGCAACCTGCAAAGGCAAGGAAAAGGTAGGACCTCGAACTGGGTATAACTCTGACGGATAAACAGTGGGAATTCTGCTCGCTGCAGACTGAGCGAATTTCAGCTAGCAGTAGGCTTAGGATTATCCACTATAAATTCCTACATAGACTGTATTATACCCCAGCCAGAATGTATAGATACAAATTGAGGGATACCGACTCGTGTGATAGGTGTCATGCTGAAGGCGCTGACTTCCTGCACCTGGCATGAGGCTGTCCCGAGATATATAAGTATTGGGCGCAGATTTTTCAGGCTCTGTCCACTATGATTAATGCCCGGATTGACATGTCCCCACTGAAGGCTTTATTGGGGTATGTGGAGCAGCTAAGGGCGGAACATTGTAAATGTGTGGCCTTGACGTTGCTTCTAGCTAAAAGGAGAGTGGCATGCCGCTGGGGAAGAGGGAGAGCACCCAAGTTTAAGCAGTGGCTTCATGAGCTAATATATTGTCAGGAACAGCAGGCGATCTATGCTATCACACCAGCTGGATTAGACCTGAGGGAGGGTTTGGGTGCAAGCTGCCTCACTAGTGGTTGACCTGTTGGGTTGTGGAGGAGGTGCCCCCTTGCCCGCCTACCCTTTCCTCAATATGACCTGTTCTAGTCCCTGGGTTTCTATTGTTTCATTTCTTTTGTAATGGGTGTGTAATTTATCTGACTGGTTTGCTCTGATATAACAACATTGAACAATGTAACGGGAAATAATTGATTTGCAAGACGAACACTAAATGTATGTTTATGACACATTGAAATAGCTGTATGTGTATGACAACATGTGTACCACGTTTATGGTTGTTTTCTAAAAATCAATAAAAAGATTTTCACAAAAAAAAACACTTTACCCAAATGAGCATCCCATGACAGCATCATCAAACACCTTCCCTTCCAGCGGAAATCTCAAACATGACAGTCGCTGGAAATCTTCCAGACAGCAACTTCGTCTTCAGGCCCAGCTCCAACCCTAGGAATCGGGGTCTCCCTGCTACTGTGGTAAATAGACTTCCACCACACTGTCAGCAGACACACTAGATATCATTGCTTATAGCAGGAACACAGCCCACTGTTGGAAATGGCAGACACGCTATCAACCAACGGTAATGGCAGACACGCTATCAACCAAAGGTAATGGCAGACACGCTCTCAACCAACGGTAATGGCAGACACGCTGTCAACCAACGGTAATGGCAAACACGCTGTCAACCAACGGTAATGGCAGACACAATGTCAACCAAGGGTAATGGCAGACACACTGACAACCAAAGGTAATGGCAGACACGCTGTCAACCAACGGTAATGGCAGACATGCTGTCAACCAAAGGTAATGGCAGACACGCTGTTAACCAACGCTATTGTGGTAAACAGACTTCCACCACACAGTCAGCAGACACACTGGAAATCATTGCTTATAGCATGCACACTGCCCACTGTTGGAAATGGCAGACACGCTATCAACCAACGGTAATGGCAGACATGCTATCAACCAAAGGTAATGGCAGACACGCTGTCAACCAACGGTAATGGCTGACACGCTGTCATCCAACGGTAATGGCAGACAGGCCGTCAACCAACGGTAATGGCAGACACTCTGTCAACCAAAGGTACTGGCAGACACGCTGTCAACCAAAGGTAATGGCAGACACGCTGCCAACCAAAGGTAGTGGCAGACACGCTGTCAACCAACGGTAATGGCAGACACGCTGTCAACCAACGGTAATGGCAGACACGCTGTCAACCAACGGTAATGGCAGACATGCTGTCAACCAAAGGTAATGGCAGACACGCTGTCAACCAAAGGTAATGGCAGACACGCTGTTAACCAAAGGTAATGGCAGACACGCTGTTAACCAAAGGTAATGGCAGACACGCTGTCAACCAACGGTAATGGCAGGCACGCTGTCAACCAAAGGTAATGGCAGACACGCTGTCAACCAACGGTAATGCAGACATGCTGTCAACCAACGGTAATGGCCGACGCGCTATCAACCAAAGGTAATGGCAGACACGTTATCAACCAAAGGTAATGGCAGACACGCTGTCAACCAAAGGTAATGGCAGACACGCTGTCAACCAACGGTAAGAGGCAGACACGCTGTCAACCAAACGGTAATGGCAGACACGCTGTCAACCAAAGGTAACGGCAGACACGCTGTCAACCAAAGGTAATGGCAGACACGCTGTCAACCAAAGGTAATGGCAGACACGCTGTCAACCAATGGTAATGGCAGACATGCTGTCAACCAACGGTAATGGCAGACACGCTGTCAACCAACGGTAATGGCAGCCATGCTGTCAACCAAAGGTAATGGCAGACACGCTGTTAACCAAAGGTAATGGCAGACACGCTGTCAACCAACGGTAATGGCAGACACGCTGTCAACCAACGGTAATGGCAGACATTCTGTCAACCAAAGGTAATGGCAGACACGCTGTCAACCAAAGGTAATGGCAGACACGCTGTCAACCAACGGTAATGGCAGACACGCTATCAAACAAAGGTAATGGCAGACACGTTATCAACCAAAGGTAATGGCAGACACGCTGTCAACCAACGGTAATGGCAGACACGCTGTCAACCAACGGTAATGGCAGACATGCTGTCAACCAACGGTAATGGCAGATATGCTATCAACCAAAGGTAATGGTAGACACGCTGTCAACCAACAGTAATGGCAGACACGCTGTCAACCAACGGTAATGGCAAACACTCTATCAACCAAAGGTAATGGCAGACACGCTGTCAACCAGTGGTAATGGCAGACACACTATCAACCAACGATAATGGCAGACACACTAACCACCGCTGGCAATGGCAGATGCGCTATCAAACAGTGACAATGGAAGACACGCTATCAACCATTGGTAATGGTAAACAGACTACCCATTATTGGTAATGACAGACACACTATCCATCATTGGTAATGGCAGTCCATGCTTCTTGGGGCCACTAGGCAATATAAGATTCATTGATATCATAAACCAGTTTTTCTTGCTTAAAAATTCTCCCTTGAAATGTGCTCACCACTGGCTTAAACATAAATTGAGGAACCTCCTACCTCTTAGGACAAAAACTATTTGCACTGAAATTCCTATACATCAGGAAACGAAACCCCTGCTCATACTATAAACATCCCTGCATGACTCTATATCCTGGGTAATTGACAAAGTATGATGTTACAACATTCATACAGGGTGTTTTTATATAAAATAAACAAAACCATGAAATTGGACTCTGCCTGTTCAGGCTTCTGTCCTCCCTGCTGCCTGATCCATCAACCCTACTCTTCCGCGTGGGCTCCCTGCCTGCTCAGCACTCTGCCTGCTCCTTCTCTGCTGCCTGCTTCAGCCACCTTGCTCATCCGCTTGCGCTCTGCCTGCCCAGTCCTCTGAGATCTCTGTGCCTACTCGGCCTCTAATGTCTGGGTGCCCGGGTGAGGTAAAGTGCGCATCAGAGAAGGCAGACACTTTGAGGAGTTGTGTGCACGGGGTTAGCAACACTTAGCAGATTTTCAGCCTTCCTCGCTCTGAAATTGTCGCTGCAGTTACAAAACTACAAATGAACCGCAGGCGCCCTTCGCAGGGACCCACAGCAGCAGCGCAGCACACTCTGTGCAGGCACACAAAGTAGACGCGCTGACAGACAGACACAAACCTATCCATGCACAGTGTGCCCAGCCCGCATGTACGCTGCTGTCACATTGGATAGCGCTCTCTACTTCTGTTTAGGTGCAGAAGAGCTTTGTACAGAGCTGTGCGAATGTATGCACACTGGTACAAACTGCATCATCCGTATGTAAATGCAGACCGCATGCATGAACACTGCACAGGGCACTAGCACACATAGAGACGTGTATTTGTACATAGACACGCACATGTATGTACACACCTAGATATCCACACAACTTGTAAATCACGGTCCAAAGACCACGAACGTGTACGTATGGAAACGCATTAGACATCCACATTTTAAAGTTCAATCGTATCATAGCAGTATTCTACGGACGCTTACACGCACAGCACCCCCCACACATGCGGGCAATGCACATGTATGTCACGTATGCCCTTCCGCAGGGAAGATGACATAGCAGGAGCGGGGCCTTTGACATGAAAAGTTTTGTGTTTGCAATAGGGTACAGTGGACAGGACTTGATTAGAATCAGCATTCCGGGCCGGAGGGCCACATGGGTATGAATGTTATGTTTTGAACAGATGGTGTTTGTCAACGGTGCGCTAAGGTCGGTACCGACCTTAGCACCCCTTGTGTTTTCCATTAGTCCATTAGGGGTAGGGTGTTGTTAGGTCTTTAATCTCGTACCCCCCTCAGACCCTTTCCACTTTTTGTCTTTTCCTCCGTTTGTCAACGGTGCCCATTGGGAAATACGTGACTTGCTATCAGTGACTACAAGTATCAGCATGCCGGGAGAACAGCACACCTGTGTGCCATGAAATGAGTGCATGCGCATAAATACTTTCAAGCCGTTTAAGCTGTTGAACACCATTTTCCTCTGATGAAGGAGCCGTAGTGCTCTGAAACGCGTCAGGAATAAAGGACATTACTTTGAACTCTAAAATGGTATGCTGTTTTTATATCCCTTGTCCTGGTCAGCAGACTCCAGGAAACCTACAATATGAGTCTCACACTGGTGCAATGACAACATCAGTAAAATAGGCTGACTGCAATCCTCAGTAAGCTTTTTTTTTATCATGGCACAGCAGAAATTAGGCAACTCAGAATATAGGCCATGGTCATTTGGCAAACCAGACACCATAAGCAATCTTGCAGGCAGGAAAGCATCATCATGTCATGCCAGTGCAAACTTGCACTAGGGTTTTAAAATCTTGCACATTTTAGGTAACATTACAGATTCAGTCATTATAGGCAGGATCACCTACTCTTTCACTAGTGATAGTTGCCGAAAAATGTTGTGCACCTCCTCTGGGGTGTATAACTAGAAAAGGTAAGGAAGCAATAAGTGCCTATTGTGCTGTTCCTATTGAAGCAGGGTCAAGATTGATTTGCATTTGGCTTGGTCCAAACAGGTGGCATGGTGGGCAAAAGAACAATGGGTTGGAAAGCTATCCAGAACACTTGCCAGTGGTTAGATATATTGCAAGCATCCTCTCATCACCTTTTGTGAGTTTGTTGTAATGGTCCAAGTGGCTATATGTATGCTCAGTCATGGGTCCTCTCTCATGGTGCACTGGAGTCAAGCTAAACCTGACTGAAGAGCCACAAACATGGTGATACCGGTCTTGGGTTGCAAATGGCTGGGTCCAAACTGGGATGGCATTGTGGGCAAAAGTGATTAGACAGAACATTATTTTCATCACCTTTTGTGCTTTTCCGATCTCGGATGTTCATGTCCTCTTTGTTCTGGTTCCCCTGGTCATCTGGTTCTCTTTGCCTTGGTGTGAGACTTCCTGAGCCTGCTCCTCCTGGGCTTCATAGTGATATTCCTGGTCTCCTTTGTCCTGGTCCTCCTAATGCTGGTCCTGTGCAAATGCCTATGCATGTAGGAATTGGAATCAAATTTGTCATTCCTTAACATTGGCTAATAGCGATTCTGAAGTTGCCAATCGCTATTAGCTAACGTGACTCCTTTCTTTCCTATGGGCCTGCAGGCCCATAGGAATGAATGGTAATGCATTTGCAAAGTGCAATTACCAAATTGGTAATCGTAAATTACAAATGGAAATCCAAGGGTGCCGGGGGCTTAAGGCCCCCCTGAAGCAACCCCCAAAAAAAGTAAGTGTGCGCATGTGAAGCAAAGTGCGCTACATGGCATGCTTCGAAAAATGCATTTTTGTGCATTTTTCGAAGCATGCACAAATTGCCATCAACTTGAAGTTTATGGTAATTAGCGTTTCCTAATTGCACAGTTTGTATTTAGGAAAGGCATAAACGCCTTGGCATTACGGAATCGCAAATTGCGATTCCCTAAATGCATTCGCAATTTAGATAAATCTGATGACCTAAATTGCAAATGACAAAAGGTACCTGCATTGGAAAAGGCCTTTTTCCATTCGCAAACGGGCCAATTCTGCGAATCGGCCAGTTTGCGAATGGGAAAAGGCTTGATGCATGTCCCCCTAAGGGAATAAATTAAATGCAACTTTTAAATCCAGTACCATGTGCGTTAATTGAATTGCTTTCTGATAAGCATGACGTGAAAACTTCACTCCCTTCTTTTCAGTTGACCCGATTTGGGGCGTGTGCTAAATTTACTAAAATCTGCTGTGACAGGGGGCGGAAATCGGGACTGTCCTGGCAAATCCAGGACATCCTACTTATCAAGTACTGGGAAAATAAATACTAGACGTAAGGAAGCACAAATGCAGTTTCCATCTTCCGAGCATATTACTGATGTAGCTGCCTTTTATTTATGCTGAGGTTGTTGAGAATAATGAGAAAATCAACAAAACAGATATTTTTCCCAATTCACTGTACATATCAAAAACAAATACATGAAGAAAACACTTCAAAAGAATTTTAGAGCTATCTATTCCTAAATTATTACCAGCGCACTCTCAGTGTTGCCAAGCTAACAAATTAACAGAAAATCATATTTAATTATCAGCTCCATGCCTTATTAGAATCCGGCAACATAAATAAAAGAGCAATATTTTTCTTCTGCGGCCTTATTATATTACTGATCAAAAATGGGGCAAACATGCAAAGCAGGTGTAGATGAATGCCACATTTAAAATAGTTTAACTTAGCCACTTGCACAGGCGGTACCTCACTGCTTTTTGGCTACATAAAACACTTCCAGTCTAAGCAGATACACACTTTTAAGCCATCTTTGTGTAGGTGTGCTCTTAAAAACAAAGATTCATTATGCTTTTGCCCTTTTTTAAGAGAAGCAATACAACATTAGCTGTAAAAAAAAAGGTATAAACGTGTAGCCTTACGTATGTTATGTTAAAAAAACACTTTACAGTTTACGGATTGGGACTGAAAATTCAAAAGCAAAATAATATTCTGTTGTCACATTAGGTTTTTGGAAACATCTAGTGGTTGATTTCAAGATGGCCACCCCTTTTGTCCAGCAATGGGAGCCATTTGGTAGTCCTTTCTCTATTTACTGATGTTGTAGAATTTTCCAGAAGCAGAAGACATTCAGTTGTTGTACTGACTTGTGAGAGATTCTACAGTTGTTACATCTCCATTGTACAGTGAGTGCATGTTTCATTTTTATTTATTTGTCCTCAAAGATAGAAATCTTAATTTTGAAGAACACCTAGCTGAGCTTTTGATGCAGAGTGCAGGATAGTGAATTTTGCTGTGGGTTCAGATTTGAGTGCAGGTTTCAGTAGTGAATCTAGCATGTGCTTTAAGTTTTGAGGAAGCAGTTGCATTGACTTGTATTGCAAGTGCTGGAATGTAGAGACTGCAGCACTGCTGTTGAGGCACAACCTGGATTTAAGCTCCATTGTACAGTGGGTGCATGTTTCATTTTTTATTTAATCGTCCTCAGATAGAAATCTTTATATATATTTGAAGAATACCTAGCTTTTGATACAGAGTGCAGGATTGTGAATTTTGCTATGGGTTCAGATTTGAGTGCAGGTTTCAGTAGTGATTCTAGCCTGTGCTTTAAGTTTTGAGGAAGCAGTTGTGTTGATTTGTATTGCAAGTGCTGCAATTTAGAGACTGCAGCAGAGCTGTTGAGGCACACTCATAGCATGATTTCAAGGTGCAAGTTGATGGTTGCAGTTTATGGTTGCAGGGACCATGTTGCAGTACTCGAGTGTAATTCATTTTCAAAGTAGTCAAGTATTTTGGAAGTTACAATTCAGCCATGGGTGCAGATGTCTCAAACTAAAGTGACATGCAGTTTTTCTTCTCAAAGTGACTACAAAGCAGTGCTATTTTGATTCAAACATATGATAGGTAAATTATATTGCAATCTCTGGTTGCATCTTTTGTGCAGGGTACTTTACAAAAGACCTCCATATTATGCCATGCAAACCCGACAAGCCTCAACCTTTTTAAAATAAGTTAATAATAATAAAATAATTTAAGGAATCATTCCAGATTCTCTGGGCTGCCAAGTTCTTGACCTGCTTTTACAAAACATATTTTTGCCGCTAGTGGGCTTATCTTTTTATTCATGTGAAAATACACTTGTAAACTAAAACTCAAAGCGCATAAGTAAATGTCTACCATAAAATAGATCCGTCATCATTTGTCTGAAGTGTGTTTTATTTAAATTGTGTATTTCTTTCCTGCTCCTCTTTCATGCTAGAAATCTGTGAGCACTCTTACCCCAGCATTGATCACCGTTGCTTGGATGGTGCTCTTCTGTGCGTTTGTCAGAGCTCTGTCGCTAGGACTTGGCAGTGTTCCTCAGCCAATCACAGCAGATGGAACATTCTGTGTTGATGCTACTGTTTAGCTGTCACAGACATAACCCATTCCTTAGCCCACAGTCAAATGATATATCGAACCTAAACCTCCCTTTACAGAAAGATAATTTGGATGTCATTATTTAAACTTTGAGGTAAAACTATAATGAAAGGAATAATCAAGACCATTAAAATACAAAGTGCTTAAAATGAGTAATTTGTCAACCTCTGGTATGTGTTTCATCAGGGCACTGAAATTCTGTGGCAGGGAGGGGCCAAATTATCTGGCATGGTTGGCTAAATTATGTGGCAAGAAGATACAAATTATGTGGCATAGTATGGCACATTGTAAGGCAGTTTTATTTTGACTTTTGTAATATTTAATACATTTTAACAGTGTCTTACAGAAGTTTTCATCTCAGAACTACCAATTTAATACTGAGAATCAGCAGTTACCAACTGAATGGTGACCAGTCTTTGCAACTTGCATTTCAATGCGCAGATGCGCGCGTTTCCACACTAATATTTTTTGTTAAAATCTGCAAACATGCAGCAGATAAAGGATTATGTACAAATGCTACGAATCCATAACTATGCAGAAGATGCTGGAGCTTCTGACTCACATAATTCAAATGGCCTTGGTTTGAATAGGGCTGTACACTTTTCATCTCACAAATGAGATTACATGTGTATGCATTAGATTACAGATATTAGTATCCGATTCCTACCACATCCTTCAGTATTTCACATCTTATTCTGCAGCAATAGAGGATGAGGTTACAACTATAACAATAATCATAAGGTTATTTATGTAAACCTTTATAGAAAGGCATACCTTGAGGGCAAAATCTCGTTTAAGATCAGATTGCCCTAGTGTAGTAAAATAACCCTGTATAAGGGCCAGAGAGCCCTAATCTGCAGGCAGATTCTGATGTAAAGACCAAGGGCACAAAGTCAGATTCTAATATAAAGTCAGAGATCTCTAACATCAAGCTGATCCTAAAATGAAGGACAGAAAACCCCAATCTGTGGAGAATATTGGGGTTTCCTGGAAACACCTAACCTTAGGTCAGACACTCATGCCAGATGCATAGAGTCATCACCTAGGAGCAGAGTGTATAGAACATAAATGGTAGTGAGAGCTAACCTGAGAAAGAACCTGAAATAATAGGGAGAGGACCAGAACCAAGGACTGCAGGTGCCACAGGGAGATTAGAATAGATCACGATACGTGAGTCAGATAACTCTAACCTGGAAGCTGATCTTAATATATAGGCCACCAAACCTGAAGGCGGAACCTAGAATAATGGAAAGAAACCTCTAAAACACAGTGAGATCCTGATGTGACATGAATAGGGGCTTAATCTGGGAAGAGATCTCTTAACAGGGAACCTATACGGGCAGATCTTAAAATGAAAGACAGAGTTTACCTTTTTGTAGGGTAGAGAAAGTAGGTGCTGGTTTCTGATGTAAGGGGCAGGAAACCATAGAAAGAGATAGTGCTTGATATAAGAGGCAGAAGTATTTTACCTTTGAATATATCCTTTACAGTGTGCAGAGAGTTCTAAGCTTGGGAAAGACACTTTTTTAAGAATTAGAGGTCCTTCCCTGAGGATAATGTGCACCCTTATCAACCTTCTCCTAATGGAGAGAGGGGCTGTCCTAAGAGGCAGATATGATGACCAAGGAGAGAGTTAAGAAGTACAAAATAAAAAATGTATATTTCTGATGGGTACTTCTAAGTGTAGATTCCTCCCTTTTGAAAGCACCAGACTGCATCCAGAAATGTTTTCAGCAGTGCTCCTGCAGGCTGCTATGTGGAACCGTGTGGCTCTGTGCTGGCTCTGCCCTTCCCCAGAAGTAAGGGAGTAGTGCCTCATAAGCGCTATATACAAGCTCACCCCCTGTTCAATACACTAACCCATGCCCTCGTCATTCACCCACTCATTTACTTTTCACTATAAGCTCACTGTTCACTTGTCTGCTCTCATTTCTTATTCCTTGCTCGTCCACTCATGTACTGACATACTCGCAAGTTTCTCTGCTTACTAACATAAACTCCATCTCTGATTCTTCAATAAATACTCACTCGCTCATTTCTCCTTACTCACTCCTTTAACATGCACACATTGCACCAGAGTTGTCAATTAGCTCCACATCACCATTCTTTTCTGGCAAGTCCTTCCTTTTTAGCTAACAGGAGTTTGGATTCTACTACCTTTGCTGTTGCTTTCCCAAATTATGATATATATAGGACAAGAACTATATATCAAAATGGTATTGTATAGAACATCTCAAGTGTCGTTAGGTAACTGATAACATTGCGCTTATTGGTAATTCTGCCCTTCACATATCCATTAGCTCACTCCTCAGTGACAATCTATACTTATCCTTACTTAATACTCAAAGCCTCATGAATCAGTCCTTAGTCACTCAAAAGTCACAGATAATGTCTTTGCTCTTCACACATACAGCACACACCTCTGTCTCACTTATTTCTTCCATTAGATATCCTCTTTTGCTAACTTCTTACTCATTCACAGCTATTCCCACTCATACATGTAGGAAAGTAGGATCTGGGTTTATGCTTACCCCCACTTTTCGCTTGGTGTTATGCTGTTTCTGAGTCTAACTGGGACCTGCTAATCAAGACCCCAGTCTCTGTGCTTTTTCCCCTGAATTGGATATGGTGAGGACTTGGATACATCCCAGATTGGCTACGGGTGTACACTTGTAAGTCCCAAATATATGGCACTGAGGTACCCAAGGAATAGGCACACTAGGGGCCTCCCATGGGCTGAAGCATGTATTATGCCACTCATGAGAGAACACTCAAAGTGTGACTGTAGACCTGCCATTGCAGCCTGTGTTTCTCTATATCTGAGGTCACTGCACGTGAAACCTATAAGTCACCCCCTTAGGCAGGCCTTTCAATCCCGAAGGCAGGGTGCTTGGTTCTAAGTGTGAGGGTACCCCTGCATGAGCAGGACACCCCTACACCCGGGTTGTAAGTGCATCAGCCATTATGATATATACAATGGCCATGCGTCATTACACGATGACCATCTCTAAATTAGCCAGAACAAACCATGCTGTGTTTGGTATCAAACATGTTGGAATCATACCCCCACACTGTTTGTGTGAGAGATATGACTCCATGTACTGTGAATCTCCTCCGGGTGGCCCTCAGTGCTCCCTGTACCAGTCTTTCAGAACCGGACAGCATGCTAGGGCTGCTGCCGACCAGAGACATGTTTCTGCCCTCATGCTGTTGAGCCAAGCTCAAGCAGGGGAAGGCAGAACAATAGATATCTTGTCACAGGGAGGTGTGACCTCCTCCCAGACAGGGCTTAGTATATTGGGGCAGGGTAGGGGCGCTTGCCAGTGCCACTAAGACTACGTGAAGGGCACACTTGGTGCCCTCTTTGCATAGTCCACTTCAAACCAGTTCAGGAGCCGTTGGTTGCCACTCTGGTGCGAAACCGGACAAAGGATATGGGAGTATCCTCTCCATTGTGCAGCCACTCCTCTGGGAGGGACCCCGGAATCGTCCCAACCCTTTCCTTAGGGTACTTAAGGGCTTACCTATGGGTGGGTCCCTAGATTCATTGTGGGACAATATTCAGATCAGACACCACTTCATCTTTAACCGTCTGGGCACTCTGTACTTTGATGGACGTTTGCTCTGGACATCGAGACTGCAGCTGGGAAGACTTCTGCTGCTCCTGGTCGCGTTGTCCTGCTCATCCACTGTAATTTCTGTGCCTGTGCTCCATACAGGAACCTTCCAAGGCCTGTGGACATCCAAGACACCTGAAGGATTATCCATTGAAGTGAAAGAGTCACTTCCCTGCATCTGCAAGCACCACAACTAATCTAACCGGTCTGCTGCTCCTGGGCTCCCATGGACTCCAGAAGGCTCAGCAACACAGGTGGTGGTTCTACAACTCCCTTGAGGCCTGCCCTGTCTTCTCCACGAGTTTGAGGCCAGTATCCCTCGTCGGAACTGCAGGAACCAAACCCCTGTGCACCGGGTTGACTTGTCGTTGCAAAGGCTTGTTAGCTCTCTTCCTCAGAGATCTTCAGGCTCCAAGTAGTCATCAACCACAAGCATCGGCTGTGACTAAGATCTTTGTCCTCACCACATCTCTTGCACCGTGGGCCTGCATCTTTGGTGAGCTGCTTGAGGTCCTCCTACGACTCCAGTGCCTCCCAACCTGCGGGTCCTCTTGAGGGTCTTCTTTGATTCCAGTGGGCTCCCCTGTTTGCCTGGGCCTACTCTGACTTTTCATCTTGTGGCAAGTCACTTCGACCTTGCTGGTCCCTACACTGTACCTTTTTCCCTTGGCTGGAAGGAATGAAGAGATTAGCATGGATATTGGCCAATAGCAGACTTTTTGCTGTTTCTTTGAGGCATGAGTCATCGATGTAGGATCCGACCAAAAAGATCCAAGGCTCAGTTTTTCATACCAGGATTGAACATGCCTAAACCATGGGAAAGTTAGACATGTATTGGATTGACAGCTGTTCCTTTAATGTGTTATGGTATAGCTTAAGCCCCTCTGCAGTCCAGATCCTTACCCAGTACATAAGGAGCCTGGGTTGGCAATATCTCCCACCTGTTTGGGAGCCACGTCAAGAAACATAGGTATTAAGAGATTATTCTTGGGGAGATGAAGGAGCATTCACAGGAATTTATTTTCATAAGAGTAAGAGAGTCTGTATTCATGTGGCCTCAATGTTTGGTGCCATATAAGGCAGCTGAATAGACTTTTAGTCTGTATAACTCCATTGCCGGGAGTAGGGCCCTTGACTTTGTCCCATGATATGTTTTTTTTAAAGATAATTGATGCCTGATGTTGGAGCACCGCCCTTCTCTTCTGGATGTGAGAAGACCATGAAACCCTACTATCTAGCATAATGCTCAAATATTTCAATCTAAAAACCTGCCTTACCTAAGACTATGGTGTTTTTAAATGATCTGTTCGGTCTGACTACCATAAATTGTTTTTTTTAAATGTTAATCTCAAGAGCCATAGCCACACAGGAAGAATTAAAATTGTCTGAAAATTGCTGCTATCCCATAGGTGTGTGTAAGATTAGGAGAGTGTCGTCGGTGAAAAGTAAAGCAGGCATGCTATCCTCTTCAAACTTGGGGGTGTCTATATTTCCTTTTTGGAGGGCCTCAATATCATCATTGACGAATAAGGAAAAGAGGGTGGAGGACAGCACACACCATTGTCTAACCCATCTGCGTATTGGGATCTGGTCTGTTAGGTATCCCAGAGGACCCCATCGCACTTGGGCATAATTATCTTGATGAAGTTTTACTAGTTGACCAAGCAGGGCATCCAGATACCTCGAGGGTTTTTAGTGACACCCATAGGAGCTCCTGGGGGACTTAGTCAAAGGCTGCTTTGAGGTCAACAAAGGCTATGTACAAATGGCCTTCTTTGAGCCTTTCATACTTCTAAATTATAAGGAGCAGAATCAGTACTTGGTCTGTCATGCTGACTTTAGGTCTGAATCCAGCTTGTTAGGGGGTTAGGATATCTGCACCCTCAATCCACTCATTTAATTTGTTTAGCAACTGTCTCGCTTAAACCTTTTGGAGAATGTCAAAAAGGCTTATTGGCCTATAATTAGCAGGACTACACCGATCCCCCTTTTTGTAAATGAGACTAATCTTCGCCCCTTCCATGTATCTTGGATTGGAGCCCCTGCAGCTATTGCATTGCTCAGGCAGTTAACATAAGAGGCGCAGACTAACATGGGATTTTGTCTGCTCCTGGGGCCTTGCCCAATTTAATTGCACTGATAGCTATCATGGTTTCTTCTAGTGTGAAGTGAAGGTCTAAAGGAGGCAAGTTGATGCGAAAAGGTCGATTGCGGCATGATTGTATAACTTAGTGAAGTGATCTACCTAAGCCTCAGGATTCAGATGACAGTCTACTTGTAATTTGGAACTCCTGCTCCCATGGGCAACTTTTTTCCAAAATGACAATTAACGCTAGACCTTGCAGCCATTACCAGATCGCTTCAGCTGGCATCCACTCCACTTGGCCCTTGCACTTCTTACTGTCTTCTTGTATAAGTCCCTGGCTATGCGGACCTCAGGTAGATTTTTAAGAGCATTCCCCAGTATTTGTTTTGCCAATCTACAATCCTTTGAGTACCATAGATTACTATCTACATTACGCGCCCTGGTAGGGGGCTTCTTTTTTTGGTGGTTGGGTCAAGATCAGTATTAAAGATGCTACCAGCTTTGTGTGTATATAAGTGATAAAAATCCTTGGATTTTCCAGGCTATTTAGGTGAGACAGAACACTCACAAATATGTCATATATCTCTGTCATGGTCTCTGCATTCCCCACAATTGAGAGCAACCTGGTGGACCTATGGTTGTTTCCCATTATTGGCATTATTTGTGGTGCTGACAACCCTGGTCATGATGCAATCAATTTTTGATCTTATAGAACCTTTCTTAAATGCAAATGCCCCAGCTTGTCAGATACAGATCTCCATTACATGCCCTCAGCCCATTTAGTGTAATGAAGTGGACAACCTGCATGGCAACCACTGAGCTTAAGATATAGGATCTTGAGCTGAGGGAAGGGAAGGGATACCCCACCACTAAATCACAGCCATATATGGTTTCAAAGTCTATATTAAAATCTCTACCTATAATGACCATATCCTTGGAGTTGATCTGTCTAACAGAATGTTGCAAGATGTTTACAGTAGTCAATTCCACACTTCTGCTTCTGGGTCTACAGTAGACAATAAACAAATACCTACAAGTCTTCACTGGGGAATACATTTTTAGCCCCAAAATATCTGACGAGTCAATGTTTTGATTCGTCGGTTTAAATCAATTTGACCCAAGTCCAATGGCCCCCTGATGCCCTGCCTCGAACTGATGTCAGTGCTTTGACATGATATGTGGTGTAGCCAGATTTAAACTGGGGTTCAATTGCCCACATCTCTTGGAGCTTACATACATTGAATTGGTCTATATATTCTCTACAGTCTGGTGCGGCTCTTTGGACTTAATACTAGCAACGTTCCACAAGAGAATTCTGATTGTCCCTGCTGAGTTGGAGCTTTGGCTTGGGTGAGGAGAATTAGAGAACAGAGATGCCAGTCTATGGGATACACTTATTGGAGAGGACAGAGGTGCAAAATCGTTGTGTGTGGCCTTTGTTGGTGTCAAATTGGCAGTAGTTGTTATGGCATTAACAGGGTCAGAATCAGAATCAGGAACAAGATGCATCTATAGCGCAAATCATGGAGGAAGGGGAATCCACTGGAAGGAAATGAGCCCCCTTTGATGGTACTAGATTTAATGTACTTGCGAATCCAGGTTATTCTGGTAGTTCCCCCCTCTAGGGGATGTGTTGATGCCCCGAGTAACATTTTCACACATCGTCAATATTGGGCATTCAAAAGTGAAAGGGGTTCAAAAGTGTTTTTTGTGACTATTTTGAAAATGAGTTGGCCATGGTTGCTGATGGGTGTATCCCAATTAGAGGTGAGCGCAGCAACTGGTCTTTCGAAATACATTTCTGGAAGCATTTTAATTTGGTCTAGAGGAGAAGTCATTGAGCTAAATCGCAGTAGAAGCAATTCTACCAATAACGGAGGCTTGAAGTTAACTAATACTCTGTCCCCAGAACAGTCATTCGGATGTTTGTCTAAACAAGGGACTCTTCCTACACATTTGCACACCAGGGGGTATCCCAGAAACATTCTGGAGGACAATCAGGTAGGGCGTGCACTTTGGGGACAATGGGGGTGGGGGTCAAACATTCGTCCCCGATCAAAGATCTGGGTTTAATCCATATTTTATGTTTTGCTCACCACTCCATACCAGTTGGTACCCAGCCATTTGCAAATCAGTCTTGACCCTGTCTCCCATGGAATAATCCAACCCAAATTGCCAGGCCACGCCCTCCCTGGACCAGAAACTAGCATCCTGGGACCAGTTCCCTGGTATCACCCCACATCAGCCAGGCTAGATTGAATCCAGTGGCATAGTGAGCCTGGGACCCACTCCTGGGCATACCTTTTGCACTTAGAGTGACTATAGCAACACAGAAAGATGATGGACAGAATGTGAACATTGTCAAACATTCACCATGGCTGGGTACAGACTGGGATGATGTGGTGAGCAAAAAACAATGGATTCAACCCAGACATGTGACTGGGGTGAATGTTTGCATTGTTAAACATTCCGCCCATTATCTTTTCGTTTTGCTCTTCCTAAATGGCCATTTGTGCTGGACATGCCTTTTCTTTCCACACACTGCATTTTTGTTACTCCAGCCTCGTCCCTCTGGATTACCCACTAAGCCTGCTGCGCCCTCTCAAGTTTTACATTCAAGCAGACAGGGCGTTTACAATAAAGGGAAAGGGTTGGGCCTTACTTGCTCAGCTTGATGTAACAGCACAATAGTGGGGGGAGATGTAATTCCTACCAATTCCAATTCCAAAAATTCTTTATTTCGGCCACATAGGCCATAAAAGATGCAATAAAATACAATACATATATTTAAAACACAGTATTTACATATAAAAGGTTCTACTGGGCCCGCATGGGGTAGGGAATGCAAGGTAGTACAAGTTCAGGGGGACATTTTCTTCCTTATTATCCATGCTGCCATTAAAAATTTTGAAACAGCAAAGACAATATGGCCCAGAGTGTTAGTTTTCATGACCCTGTAGGCCTGTAAGTACTTCCTGAAGCCCAGGTTCCGACACAACGGTGCTATCCAACGCTTCCTGGGACTCTGGTAAGCGTGGCAAACAAACATTATGTGTAGGTCATCTTCATCCTGGGTTTTACAGCATGGGCAAAGTTTGTCACCCCCTATGGACCATTTGTAAGTGAATACTTTGGTGGGGAGTGTACCAAACCTCCATTGCAGGAACAATTTCCTCGCCAAGAGAGGAAAAATAAAATCCATAAAAGGTTCAAAAACATAAGAATTTTTGGATTCCATAAAACGTCCCGTCAAGGTGCCACTATTATGAGCGTTATCCATATCGGCGAGATTTTTGTTTTTGTACAGCTGGGCAAGAGTTTTACGCGTAATCCTTTGACAGCCCTGAGCTGGATCATCCCATAAGTCTGGCAAGTTCAAGCTAAACAGTTCCGACTTGATAAAAGCCAGCCAGGGAATTTTGCTGCTAGCATTCAGCCTCAATACATGAATAAGGTCCTGTCTATAATGATACAGTTCCTCGGTGGTCCATATCCGATGCCAAAACTTCACGGGTTTCGACAGGAGATCTTCAGCAATAGAGGGAAGGCCCAAGTCTAGTCTTAAGGGGAGGAGTGGCGTACCTTGTGGGAGAGCAAGTAAGCGTCTCAGAAAACTATTTTCCACACCTGCCAGAACCTTCCCTGCTTTGTGTCCCCACAACTCACTACCGTACATGGCTGCTGCCTTCGCTTGGGACCTGTATGTTTCCAGGGCAGGGCTTACAGGCTTAAAGGTGGACTTATTAGCCACCTTCAGGAGTGCGCCCGATAGCTGGGATAGTTTCAGCCTGGATCTCGCTATCTGGCAGTCCCATGATAAGTTTTCTTGGAGTGTTACCCCCAAATATATAAAGGTCGAGACCCTCTCAAGACTAACTTCCCCCAGTTTAGGATTGGGTCTAGTTTTGGCAGGGGGGTTGAAGATCATGAACTTAGTTTTTTCCGTGTTCACCTCCAGCCCATGTTGGCGACAGAAGAGGCCAAAACCATTCACAATCCTCTGAATCCCCATGGGGGATTTGGAAAGCAGGAGGGTACCGTCAGCAAACATTATTGCCGGGACCCTCCTGCCTGCCAAAAGCGGGGCATCATTGTCCTTAACAGTGTCAAGATGTTGAATGACGCTGTTAATGAAAAGACAGAACAGGGTCGGCGCCAGGACACAGCCCTGTCTGACTCCTCGACGGACCGGGAATTTGCCCGAGAGCTTACCATCCCTCCCACACCTCACTTGTGCATAGTTGTTCTCATGCAACCTGATGATAATACTAAGGAGGTGGGGGCGTACTCCTAGCTTTTGCAAAACCTCCCATAGTTTCCCTCTAGGGACTAGGTCAAAGGCTGACCTCAGATCCACGAAGACCATGTACAGTCTTCCTCCCTCTAACGTTACCGTCTTCCAGTATAGGAGAAGGAGGCGGAAGATCTGGTCCATGGTCGACGTGTTCTTTCTGAAGCCAGCCTGGAGGGGGCTCATGATGTCATTGTCCTCCACCCAGTCCAGGAGATGGTTGAGGATAAGGCGCGCAAAAAGCTTTTGGGGTACATCTATTAGGCTAATAGGCCTGTAGTTGGCGGGGAGCAGAGTGGATCCCTTCTTGTGGATCGGAACAATCTCTGCCCCCAGCCAGGACCCGGGGATTGCCATACCTCCTAGAATGGCATTGAAAAGGATGAGAAGGTATGGACCCCAGATGTCCGGGTGATGTCTGAAAAGATCCCCGGGTAACCTATCCAGACCTGGCGCCTTCCCCAACGATAAATGCTTCAGGGCCGCCTCCACTTCCCCCAGGGATAGTTCCATGACAGAGTCCTGGGAGCCTAAGGGCGCTAGCAGGGCTGTATCAGGGCAGGAGTTAGTGTCTTGGTAAAGTACCCCAAAGTGGGCCTCCCAAACCACGGGGGCAATGTTGGTTTCAATTGCTTTTTTAAGTTCCCCTATCCCATTGTTTACAAGGGCCCAGAATTTCCGGGAGTCCCTAACTTTTAGGGCATCATGAAGGTCCTGCCAGTGGTTCCAGTCCCTCACTAATTCCTACCGCAGGGGGAGGAGGACTCCTAAGGGCCTCTATTTTGATGTCCAGAGCATCGAGGCGAGCTACTAAGGGAACTAGCTCTGCCCTTAGAATAATCTATTAATCTGTTTGTACAGCTTACAACTAGCATGGACATGTACTGGGATGGGGGTTCTTGAGGACCCTCGTTTTTCGCGGTCAGGAGGGACTGAGGATGCAGGCCGCACTGCAAAGCTTTATCTGGTAAGCAACTTGATTTGTTAGAGGAAGCGGGGTTTGTGGCCTTAGCTCCCTTGCTTGTTTGTTTTGGGCTTGTTACCCTTTTGGATTTGCGGGGGGCAAGGAAGTGGTATGGTCAGGGGAATGGTTGTCATTCTCCACACTGGTGGCTTCCACCAAGGCCAGGGATTGTGGTTTCGATGTGGAACTGGGAATTAGACCCTGGAATGGGGTGGCAGGTAGGTCAAGATCTGTATGAGCCTCTTTTGAGAGGCTGGAAGGTCTGTAGGGGTTGTGAGGCCAGAGTTGGAGAGCCTAGATTTAACAACATTCTCCTTTCTGAGAGGGTGATCTTGGTACTCACTACCCCTTTTTCCCTTTCGAGCATACGATCTATGGAATTAGGGTAGTGGTAAAGGTGTGAGTCAGGGTCCCCTCTGCTGGCTTTTACTCCCGATGATATATACTACTCAGGCCTCTAGCAGGAATTTGGTTGAGTTAGGTTGGGTTCCTCTGTAAAGGTTGTGCCAAGTACAGTGGCCTAGCACATCTTCTTTCAGACTATGATGAAGTACGAAAGACCCAGTCTCTTCTGAGTTGCTGTGGGCTTAAGAATGTATGATCCTGAGCTCTTCATGGGTTGGTTGCTAAGCAACGTAGTTCCACCCCAGCCTTAGCAAAGTTTCACTATACAATATAAATGACCTGACAATCATTGTCATGGTTGGTAGGCTGTCCTGGGGTGACTAAGTGAGAGAGGGGGAGAGAAGATGTGAATGAGAGTGAGAAAGAATAACGAGAGAGAGAGAAAGAGAGAGAGAGAGAGAGATTACCAGGGAACATGATATATATATATACATATATATGTATATATTTATAAATATATATACTATTAGAGAGAGAAGAAAAGGTCTCTTCTGAGTTGCTGTGGGCTTAAGAATGTATGATCCTGAGCTCTTCATGGGTTGGTTGCTAAGCAACGTAGTCCCACCCCAGCCTTAGCAAAGTATCACTATACAATATAAATGACCTGACAATCATTGTCATGGTTGGTAGGCTGTCCTGGGGTGACTAAGTGAGAGAGAGGGAGAGAAGATGTGAATGAGAGTGAGAAAGAATAACGAGAGAGAGAGAAAGAGAGAGAGAGAGAGAGATTACCAGGGAACATGATATATATATATACATATATATGTATATATTTATAAATATATATACTATTAGAGAGAGAAGAAAAGGTAGGAGTGATAGATATCCTAACCGGTTCAGGTGAGATGAAAATCAGGTGAAATTTCACCTTAGGCAAAACACGCCTTTTCTGAAGGACCCATCTGAGTTGCATGTTTTGGGGATTTCGATGAATTCCATCTCTAAAAAAGAAAGCAAGTCAGCCCTTTGGATTCATTATAAACATTAAGTTCCAGCGTTTCCATGTTTATTTCTTTACCAAAGCGTATCATTTCTAATCAAAGTGCAGCTGTGTTTTCCCTCCTCCTCTAGCTTGAGTGTCTCCGGTTGATGACCATTACCTTCACTGTGTTTCCCGGGGAGTAGGGCTACACCGAAGCCCTACACCTAAGGCTACAGCAAAGCCCTACACTAAGGCTACACCTGCAGGCATTGGTGACATGAAAACACTATTCTTCGTGCTTTCCTTCCCTTTTGCTTGAGACAGACTTTAGGGTACACTAAATGATAGACTGCTTATGCCACATTTGTTCTTAATTATCTATAGTGCCAATGATCTTTGGCAATAGCTTGCATTAAAGTACTGTTTTACTTAAGTCAAATCAACAACTTTGCCTATTTGTTGGTGTTTTGATGGTAAATCATAAGATGTGTCCTTACCAACTGAGCTACCCTCCTCACACATTACTTTAGTATATCTGATGTCGTAGTTTTGACTATTATTTCACATCTTATACCTGCTCTCAAAGTTATGATACAGTGCATCCTATTCTGTCATGTAGGTGAGTTAGATGAGCCTCCTTTACTGTAACATTAACAGGCTGACTGTCAAGATCACATTCGCCTTTAGGCTTCCCTCAAAGTTTGTGGGACCCTCCATGGGAACTTCCTCGTCCTCATCATGGTGGCTCGAGCTGTTGTGCATTTCTGTGATCCTCCCTTCAGCGCACAATATCCAGATTAGGACAAGGCCTGCTAGATTTGCACTTCTGTCCTAGGGGGAAGTGGTTTCTGGCTGGGTCAATCCAATGGACAACCCCCAATAAAAACACAGGCTGTTTTCTGGCTAGGACCTAGCAGAACTAGCAGCTTCAGGCATTTTCTCCCTAATGAATCAATTGGTGACTTCTGCTGCCCATGTTTTCTGTAATTGTAATTGTAAAAAGCATTCATATAGCGCATGGCTGCCGGGAGGCATCCCAGCGCTTACAATTTAACCCTTTCGATGCTCATGACGAGCTGAGCTCGTCATGATGCACAGTTGAGCTGTGCTTATGACGAGCTGAGCTCGTCATGAAGAATGGCAATTCAAAAATGTCAGCACCCGGGAAGAATTGCCTCAGCAGCCAAGGTGTTAAAACAGGGGGATGTTACTCAGTTTGGAAAGAGGAATGTTTTCAGGGATCTACGAAAGGAAAAGTGGTTGGATTCTATGCGGAGGTCAAGAGGAAGGGAGTTCCAGAGTCCAGCAGCGTTAAATGAGAAAGATCGACCTCCGCTTCTTGCCTTCCTAATTCTAGGAATAATGGCCAAGTTCTGGGTTTCGGAGCGAAGGGATCTCTTGGGCTCATAAGGCTGAATAATGCCCTGGAGAATAGAGGGTCCGGTTTTAAACATAGACTTATGAGCAATACACAAGGCTTTGAACTTAACTCTCTCCTGGGCTGGCAGCCAATGGAGTGATTTAAGGGCAGGTTTAGCAGAGTGATGGTTGGGGATGCCCAAAAGAAGTCGTGCAGCCCAATTTTGAGTTGTCTGTAATTTGGAGATAGTAGCAGCAGGGGAACCCAAGTAAAGGGCATTAGCAAAATCCAATCTGGATAACACCAGCGCTTGGACCATTATTTTTCTTGCCTGGAAGGGGAGGAGGGGGAGGTTTTTCCGGATCATTTTAAGGATCCAGTAGCAAGAGGCAGATGTCTTCCGGGCCTGAGATTTAAATGTAAGTTTATGGTTCATCCAAACACCCAGACTCTTTAACTGGTTTTAGGAGTGGGGTAGGAGCCCATGGATCTATGCCAGATTTCAGTCAAATCAAGGGGGGAGTGATTACCCAAAATCATGATTTCACTCTTTTCCCCATTAAATTTTAGGAAGGAGTTGCTCATCCATCTTGCAATTTCTTCCATGCAAGGACGAAGACTGGAAGGAGAGCTTTCCGCTTTATTGAGCCCAATCACCAGTTGTGTATCATCCGCATAGGAGACTATGTGGACTCCAAAGGGTAAAACTGCCTCCGCAAGAGTGCAGGTATAAACATTAAACAAAGTGGGACTTAAAGAAGATCCCTGCGGCACTCCACAACGAAGGGGTGTCCGTTTGGACGTGACTTCCTTGTCAAAAACATGGAAGGATCTGCTGTTCAGAAAAGATTTTAGCCAGGCCAGGGCAATACCAGTGATACCTGATTTATGGAGCCTATGGATCAAAATCTGATGGTTTACAGTATCAAAGGCCGTGCTGAGGTCCAAAAGGAGGACCACCGCGGTGCCACCGGCGTCGACTATCCTTCTTAACTCTTCCACCACAGAGAGAAGGGCCATCTCTGTTCCCTGTAATGGGCGGAAACCGGTTTGAGTCCGATGGAGAAGATTATGAGTCTCCAAGTGCGCTGATAGTATTAAATTAAAATATTTTTCAATAATTTTACTAACTACAGGGAGCAACGAGATAGGGCGATAGTTTCCCAGGTCTGAAGGGTTAAGGCTTGATTTTTTAACAGAGCCTGTGAGCTGTAAGCAGCATTACACATTATCCCCTCCTACCCCGTGGATATGTGAGGATTTCCCCTTCTGAGCTAGGGGCCCTGCTTCAGACGTCCTCCTTCGAGCTTCACAATCGGGTTGAGGTGGCTCTTGTCTACCTTGTGATACAGCTACACTCATGCTTGTGATTCCTCGGCTTGATCTGACCCATGAACATTGTGCTCACACTTACAATGGGCTGGTCTAAAATCACAGTGACTCAGGAGACAGAGTTACAGAGGCACTTTGTATAACCATACAGAGCCAGATACCCAAATACAACTTTAGAACTCAGTTTGCCGCTGACTACATGTAACATAGGCACAACTGGTTGGCGTCTACAAGCTGGCATCAGTCTAGTTGTCCTTCAATCATAGTTTCTGCAGGAGTAGATCTAAAAGCAGTGCATTGAAGCCAATATCGTGACCTAGAAAAGCATCCAGTTACAGGTCATACAAGAGGGTCTAACTAGGGCCTGAAATTGCTTCTTCTTTAATGTATTTCAATTGGCAAAATACATTTCCCCTAATTTGTTTCGAAAATATCTACTTTTAAAATGTTGACATGTCTCAATGAGGCTGAACCGAATATATGATGTTACAACGCAAACAGTTACAACGCATGCCTTTACAACCTGGCTTTCACATCGCAGCATCCATTACAACGCATGATTTTACAACGCATGCCCTCACAACGCATTTTTAGAAACGAAATTTACAACGCATTCCATTACAACGCATACCATTACAACGCATGACATTACAACGCACAATACTTTTAGGGCAGGAGTAGTGTAAGTGTTAGATAGCGTAGGGATAAAAATTACTATTCCCACTCCAGTGAGTGCACTAGTAGGGTAAGTGTCGGATAGTGTAGGGGTAAACATTTCTATTCCCACTCCAGTGAGTGCAACCGTAGGGTAAGTATTGGATAGTGTAGGGATAAGAATACTATCCCCATGAACCCCAAAACCCATACCCACCCTAAAACTAAAAAATCCCCATTACTTACCTTATAATGCGTTGCAATGGCATGCGTTGTATTGATATTCATTGTAATGGCATGCGTTGTAGTGACATGCGTTGTAATGGCATGCGTTGTAATGGTATGTTATGTAAGGGCAGCTGTGTTGTAATGACTGCGTTGTGAAGGTAGTGCGTTGTAATGACTGCTATGTAAAGGTTGTTTCCAGGCTGGACTAGTTAAAGACTGTAGAAGTATTTTGCTTGTTAGGAGGGCCCAGTTATTGCCAAAAATTAATATGCAGTTTATCCAGCAGTCTGGCTGAAAGAGGGCACACACTTTGAGTGGTATCTCTATCAGCTGAGTTGAACTTTTGACCTCTTCTGCCACCAGGGCAGAGGCTGGCAGGGACATTCTGAGAGAAGAATGCCTTGTGTCAGTATTCTGTGCCAACATTCTAAAGCTTCCCTGCCCAGCCCCCACGTCAAGCACCCTTCTCAGAGAGGAACATGAAAAGTGACAGAAGCTTTAGATACAGAGATCAGTTCTGGCTCATGTCACTCTTGCTTTGGCCAAATGATTGAACCTTACAAGCACCTTACCCAACACTCTCCAGGTTATCCCTGTCCCTCACTTCACTCACTTCATATTCATTACATACACCTGGTATTGTTCCCTTTTCTATTCATTCCTAAATTGTTTACTATCCACACCCCCTTGTTGCATTCATTTGCCTTGCTCATTTATTTCCTATGCTGGTTCTCTGTGAGAGAAAGAGAGTGGCCTCAGTGAGATTTCCCTCAGCGCGGCGGCCATCTTAGACTGCCTCTGACTGCATTAAGTCTCAGTTCACACAAAATGGAGGTTATTCTTTAGTGCACCCATATACAAATTCACAAACAGTTGTGTGCTTCAATTCTTTAATTTTAGGCTAAAGAATCATAAACAAAGGATAGTGTTTTCAGTGAAAACATACTTTTATCTTTCACAAATGATAGCACAGCTGATTCACATTTCCCTCACTAAACATTTGCTTTTTTAACAATATGTTTGTTGCCATCAAATACATAACATGATTTTCATAAAAACATACATTTTCATTCATATTCTTTTAGGTATTGCTGTGGCATCACACCTTTTATCCTCAGCGTAGCAGGCAGTTTATGTGGTTCTCACACAGGCAAAAAACAAAATGTATAGTTGTGAACATGCTTTTCATTTACAAATCCAGTCAGAAAAAAATGTGTTCCTTTGGTTATATTAGATACACTTTATTGGACTGTGGTTCTCTCACTGTAATGAACTGTTGCATTGATCACCTGGCCAGCTTTGTTTTACTTGGCCTTTCCTATTTAATAAATGACTTCATACAACATACAGCTATTGTTTGTCTACCCTGTATTGAGACAATGGGAGTCCACTTTTGGCTTTATTATGGTGTAGGGGAGTAGGGTAAAAGGCTTTTGTGACAATAGGTGCCCACCTATAAATCTGAACATTTAAACTCTCTTCAAAGAGCATACATGTCAGCATACCTGATTCAAGCTTGAGACTACCAATGTTTAAGCCAAAATGTTTTTTTCTGTATCTGACCTGAAATTTCTTCTTCTTTAATGTATTTTAATTGGCAAAATACATTCCCCTTAATTTGTTTTCAAAAGATCTACTTTTAAAATGTTGACATGTCTGAATGAGGCTGAACTGAATATATGATGTTACAACGCTAACAATTACAACGCATGCCTTTACGACATGGTTTTTACATCGCAGCATCCATTACAGCGCATGATTTTACAACGCATGCCAGCACAACACATTTTTAGAAACTACATTTACAACGCATTCCATTACAACTCATGCCATTACAACGCATGCCATTACAACGCGCAATACTTTTAGGGCAAGAGTATTGTAAGTGTTGGATAGTGCAAGGGTAAAAATTACTATTCCCACTCCAGTGAGTGCAACAGCAGGGTAACTGTTGGATAGTGTGGGGGTAAACATTTCTATTCCCACTCCAGTGAGTGCAACAGTAGGGTAAGTGTTGGATAGTGTAGGGGTAAAAAATTCTATTCCAACTCCAGTGAGTGCAACAGTAGGGTAAGTTGGATAGTGTTGGATAGTATAGGGATAAAAATACTATGCCCATGTACCCCAGAACCCATACCCTCCCTAAAAGTAAAAAATCTCCATTACTTACCTTATAATGCATTCTAATGGCATGTGTTGTAATGATATTCATTGTAATGGCATGCGTTGTAGTGACATGCGTTGTAATGGCATGCGTTGTAATGGTATGTGATGTAAGGGCAGCTGCGTTGTAATGACTGCGTTGTGAATGTAGTGCGTTGTAATGACTCCTATGTAAAGGCTGTTTCCCGGCTGAACTAGTTGAAGACTGTAGAATTCTGACCTGACATTGCTTCTTCTTCAATGTATTTCAATTGGCAAAATACATTCCCCCTAATTTGCTTTCAAAATATCTACTTTTAAAATGTTGACATGTCTGAATGAGGCTGAACTGAATATATGATGGTACAACGCAAACAATTACAACGCATGCCTTTACAACGCATGCCATTACAACACGCAATACTTTTAGGACAAGAGTAGTGTAAGAATTGGATAGCGTAGGGGTAAAAATTGCTATTCCCACTCCAGTGAGTGCAACAATAGGGTAAGTGTTGGATAGTGTAGGGGTAAGAAATTCTATTCCCACTCCAGTGAGTGCAACAGTAGGGTAAGTTGGATAGTGTTGGATAGTATAGGGATAAAAATACTATCCCCATGTACCCCAGAACCCATACCCATCCTAAAACTAAAAAATTCCCATTACTTACAGTATAATGCGATGTAATGGCATGCGTTGTAATGATATTCATTGTAATGGCATACGTTGCAGTGACATGCGTTGTAATGGCATGCGTTGTAATGGTATGTGATGTAAGGGCAGCTGCGTTATAATGACTGCGTTGTGAAGGTAGTGCGTTGTAATGACTGCTATGTAAAGATTGTTTCCCGGCTGAACTAGTTGAAGACTGTAGATTTCTGACCTGAAATTGCTTCTTCTTAAATGTATTTCAATTGGCAAAATACATTCTCCCTAATTCACTTTCAAAACATCTACTTTTAAAATGTAGACATGTCTGAATGAGGCTAAACTGAATATATGATGTTACAACGCAAACAATTACAACAGATGCCTTTACAGCGCGGTTTTTACATCGCAGTATCCATTACAATGCATGATTTTACAACGCATGCCATCACAACGCATTTTTAGTAACTACATTTACAACGCATTCCATTACAACGCATACCATTACAACGCATGCCATTACAACGCGCAATACTTTTAGGGCAAGAGTATTGTAAGTGTTGGATAGTGTAGGGGTAAAAATTTCTATTCCCACTCCAGTGAGTGCAACAGTAGGGTAAGTGTTGGATAGTGTAGGTGTAAAAATGTCGATTCCCACTCCAGTGAGTGCAACAGTAGGGTAAGTTGGATAGTGTTGGATAGTTTAGGGATAAAAATACTATCCCCATGTACCCCAGAACCCATACCCACCCTAAAACTAAAAAATCCCCATTACTTACCTTATAATGCGTTGTAATGGCATGCGTTGTAATGATATTCATTGTAATGGCATGCGTTGTAGTGACATGCGTTGTAATGGCGTGCGTTGTAATGGTATGTGATGTAAGGGCAGCTGCGTTGTAATGACTGCGTTGTGAAGGTAGTGCGTTGTAATGACTGCTATGTAAAGATTGTTACCCGGCTGAACTAGTTAAAGACTGTAGAATTCTGACCTGAAATTGCTTCTTCTTTAATGTATTTCAATTGGCAAAATACATTCCCCCTAATTTGTTTTCAAAATATCTACTTTTAAAATGTTGACATGTCTGAATGAGGCTGAACTGAATATATGATGTTACAACGCAAACAATTACAACGCATGCCTTTACAACACGGTTTTTACATCGCAGCATCCATTACAATGCATGATTTTACAACGCATGCCATCACAACGCATTTTTAGAAACTACATTTACAACGCATTCCATTACAACGCATTCCATTACAACGCATACCATTACAACGCGCAATACTTTTAGGGCAAGATTAGTGTAAGTGCTGGATAGTGTAGGGGAAAATATTTCTATTCCCACTCCAGTGAGTGCGACAGTAGGGTAAGTGTTGGATAGTGTAGGGATAAAAATTTCTATTCCCACTCCAGTGAGTGCAACAGTAGGGTAAGTTGGATAGTGTTGGATAGTATAGGGATAAAAATACTATCACCATGTACCCCAGAACCCATACCCACCCTAAAACTAAAAGATTCCCTTTACTTACCTTATAATGCATTGTAATGGCATGCGTTGTAATGATATTCATTGTAATGGCATACGTTGTAGTGACATGCGTTGTAATGGCATGCGTTGTAATGGTATGTGATGTAAGGGCAGCTGCGTTATAATGACTGCGTTGTGAAGGTAGTGCGTTGTAATGACTGCTGTGTGAAGGTTGTTTCCCGGTTGTACTAGTTGAAGACTGTAGATTTCTGACCTGAAATTGCTTCTTCTTTAATGTATTTCAATTGGCAAAATACATTCTCCCTAATTTACTTTCAAAATATCTACTTTTAAAATGTAGACATGTCTGAATGAGGCTAACCTGAATATATTATGTTACAACGCAAACAATTACAACGGATGCCTTTACAACGCAGTTTTTACATCGCAGTATCCATTACAATGCATGATTTTACAACGCATGCCATCACAACGCATTTTTAGTAACTACATTTACAACGCATGTCATTACAACTCCAGTGAGTGCAACAGTAGGGTAAGTGTTGGATAGTGTAGGGGTAAACATTTCTATTCCCACTCCAGTGAGTGCAACAGTAGGGTAAGTGTTGGATAGTGTAGGGATAAAAATACTATCCCCATGTACCCCAGAACCCATACCCACCCTAAAACAAGAAAATCCCCATTACTTACCTTATAATGCGTTGTAATGGCATGCGTTGTAATGATATTTATTGTAATGGCATGCGTTGTAGTGACATGCGTTGTAATGGCATGCGTTGTAATGGTATGTGATGTAAGGGCAGCTGCGTTGTAACGACTGCGTTGTGTAGGTAGTGCAATGTAATGACTGCTATGTAAAGGTTGTTTCCCGGCTGGAGTAGTTAAAGACTGTAGAAGTATTTTGCTTGTTAGGAGGGCCCAGTTATTGCCAAAATGTAATATGCAGTTTATCCAGCAGTCTGGCTGAAAGAGGGCACACACTTTGAGTGGTATCTCTATCAGCTGAGTTGAACTTTTGACCTCTTCTGCCACCAGGGCAGAGGCTGGCTGGGACATTCTGAGAGAAGAATGCCTTGTGTCAGTATTCTGTGGCAACATTCTAAAGCTTCCCTGCCCAGCCCCCACGTCAAGCACCCTTCTCAGAGAGGAACATGAAAAGTGACAGAAGCTTTAGATACAGAGATCGGTTCTGGCTCATGTCACTCTTGCTTTGGCCAAATGATTGAACCTTACAACAACCTTTCCCAACACTCTCCAGGTTATCCCTGTCCCTCACTTCACTCACTTCATATTCATTACATACACCCGGTATTGTTCCCTTTTCTATTTATTCCTAAATTGTTTACTATCCACAAACCCCTTGTTGCATTCATTTGCCTTGCACATTTATTTCCTATGCTGGTTCTCTGTGAGAGTAAGAGAGTGGCCTCAGTGAGATTTCCCTCAACACGGCGGCCATCTTGGACTGCCTCTGACTGCATTAAGTCTCAGTTCACACAAAATGGAGGTTGTTCTCCAGTGCACCCATATCCAAAATTACAAACAGTTGTGAGCTTCAATTCTTTAATTTTAGGCTAAAGAATCGTAAACAAAGAATAGTGTTGTCAGTGAAAACACACTTTTATCTTTCACAAATGATAGCACAGCTGATTCACATTTCCCTCACTAAACATTTGCTTTTTTAACAATATGTTTGTTGCCATCAAATACATAACATGATTTTCATAAAAACATTAATTTTCATTCATATTCTTTTAGGTATTGCTGTGGCATCACACCTTTTATCCTCAGCATAGCAGGCAGTTTTTGTGGTTCTCACACAGGCAAAAAACTAAATGTATAGTTGTAAACATGCTTTTCATTTACAAATCCAGTCAGAAAAAATTTGTTCCTTTGGTTATATAAGATACACTTTATTGGACTGTGGTTCTCTCACTGTACTGAACTGTTGCATTCATCACCTGGCCAGCTTTGTTTTACTTGGCCTTTCCTATTTAATAAATGACTTCATACAACATACAGCTATTGTTTGCCTACCCTGTATTGAAACAATGGGAGTCCACTTTTGGCTTTATTATGGTTCAGGGGAGTAGGGTAAAAGGCTTTTGTGACAATAGGTGCCCACCTATAAATGTGAACACTTAAACTCTCTTCAATGAGCATACATGCCAGCATACCTGATTCAAGCTTGAGACTACCAATGTTTTAGCCAAAATGTTTTTTTCTGTTTCTGACCTGAAATTTCTTCTTCTTTAATGTATTTCAATTGGCAAAATACATTCCCCCTAATTTGTTTTCAAAATATCTACTTTTAAAATGTTGACATGTCTGAATGAGACTGAACTGAATATATGATGTTACAACGCAAACAATTACAACGCATGCCTTTACAACGCGTTTTTTACATCGCAGCATCCATTACAACACATGATTTTACAACGCATGCCATCACAACGCATTTTTAGAAACTACATTTAAAACTCATTCCATTACAACGCATGCCTTTACAACGCATTGCCATTACAACACGCAATACTTTTAGGGCAAGAGTAGTGTAAGTGTTGGATAGCGTAGGGCTAAAAATTGCTATTCCCACTCCAGTGAGTGCAACAGTGGGGTAAGTGTTGGATAGTGTAGGGGTAAAAATTTCTATTCCCACTCCAGTGAGTGCAACAGTAGGGCAAGTGTTGGATAATGTAGGGGTAAAAATGTTGATTCCCACTCCAGTGAGTGTAACAGTAGGGTAAGTTGGATAGTGTTGGATAGTGTAGGGATAAAAATACTATCCCCATGTACCCCAGAACCCATACCCACCCTAAAACTAAAAAATCCCCATTACTTACCTTAAAATGCGTTGTAATGGCATGCGTTGTAATGATATTCATCGTAATGGCATACGTTGTAGTGACATGCGTTGTAATTGCGTGCATTGTAATGGTATGTGATGTAAGGGCAGCTGCGTTGTAATGACTGCGTTGTGAAGGCAGTGCGTTGTAATGACTGCTATGTAAAGGTTGTTACCCGGCTGAACTAGTTAAAGACTGTAGAATTCTGACCTGAAATTGCTTCTTCTTTAATGTATTTCAATTGGCAAAATACATTCCCCCTAATTTGTTTTCAAAATATCTACTTTTAAAATGTTGACATGTCTGAATGAGGCTGAACTGAATATATGATGTTACAACGCAAACAATTACAACGCATGCCTTTACAACACGGTTTTTACTTTGCAGCTTCCATTGCAATGCATGATTTTACAACGCATGCCATCACAACGCATTTTTAGAAACTACATTTACAACGCATTCCATTACAACGCATACCATTACAACGTATACCATTACAACGTGCATTACTTTTTGGGCAATAGTAGTGTAAGTGATGGATTGTGTAGGGGTAAATATTTCTATTCCCACTCCAGTGAGTGCGACAGTAGGGTAAGTGTTGGATAGTGTAGGGATAAAAATTTCTATTCCCACTCCAGTGAGTGCAACAGTAGGGTAAGTTGGATAGTGTTGGATAGTGTAGGGATAAAAATACTATCACCATGTACCCCAGAACCCATACCCACCCTAAAACTAAAAAATTCCCATTACTTACCTTATAATGCGTTGTAATGGCATGCGTTGTAATGATATTCATTGTAATGGCATACGTTGTAGTGACATGCGTTGTAATGGCATGCGTTGTAATGGTATGTGATGTAAGGGCAGCTGAATTATAATGACTGCTTTGTGAAGGTAGTGCGTTGTAATGACTGCTATGTGAAGGTTGTTTCCTGGCTAAACTAGTTGAAGACTGTAGATTTCTGACCTGAAATTGCTTCTTCTTTAATGTATTTCAATTGGCAAAATACATTCTCCCTAATTTACTTTCAAAATATCTACTTTTAAAATGTAGACATGTCTGAATGAGGCTAAACTGAATATATTAGGTTACAACGCAAACAATTACAATGGATGCCTTTACAACGCGGTTTTTACATCGCAGTATCCATTACAATGCATGATTTTACAACGCATGCCATCACAACGCATTTTTAGTAACTACATTTACAACGCATTCCATTACAACGCATACCATTACAACGCATGCCATTACAACGCACAATACTTTTAGGGCAAGAGTATTGTAAGTGCTGGATAGCGTAGGGGTAAAAATTACTATTCCCACTCCAGTGGGTGCAACAGTGGGGTAAGTGTTGGATAGTGTAGGGGTAAAAATTACCATTCCCACTCCAGTGAGTGCAACAGTAGGGTAAGTGTTGGATAGTGTAGGGGTAAACATTTCTATTCCCACTCCAGTGAGTGCAACAGTAGGGTAAGTGTTGGATAGGGTAGGGATAAAAATACTCTGCCCATGTACCCCAGAACCCATACCCACCCTAAAACTAAAAGATCCCCATTACTTACCTTATAATGCATTGTAATGGCATGTGTTGTAATGATATTCATTGTAATGGCATGCGTTGTAGTGACATGCGTTGTAATGGCATGCGTTGTAATGGTATGTGATGTAAGGGCAGCTGCGTTATAATGACTGCGTTGTGAAGGTAGTGCGTTGTAATGACTGCTATGTAAAGGTTGTTTCCCGGCTGAACTAGTTGAAGACTGTAGAATTCTGACCTGAAATTGCTTCTTCTTTAATGTATTTCAATTGGCAAAATGCATTCCCCCTAATTTGCGTTCAAAATATCTACTTTTAAAATGTTGACATGTCTGAATGAGGCTGAACTGAATATATGATGTTACAACACAAACAATTACAACGGATGCCTTTACAACGCAGTTTTTACATCGCAGTATCCATTACAATGCATGATTTCACAACGCATGCCATCACAACACATTTTTAGTAACTACATTTACAACGCATTCCATTACAACGAATTCCATTACAACGCATGCCATTACAACGCGCAATACTTTTAGGGCAAGAGTATTGTAAGTGTTGGATAGTGTAGGGGTAAAAATTACTATTCCCACTCCAGTGAGTGCAACAGTAGGGTAAGTGTTGGATAGTGTAAGGATAAAAATACTATCCCCATGTACCCCAGAACCCATACCCACCCTAAAACAAGAAAATCCCCATTACTTACCTTATAATGCGTTGTAATGGCATGCGTTGTAATGATATTTATTGTAATGGCATGCGTTGTAGTGACATGCGTTGTAATGGCATGCGTTGTAATGGTATGTGATGTAAGGGCAGCTGCGTTGTAACGACTGCGTTGTGTAGGTTGTGCAATGTAATGACTGCTATGTAAAGGTTGTTTCCCGGCTGGAGTAGTTAAAGACTGTAGAAGTATTTTGCTTGTTAGGAGGGCCCAGTTATTGCCAAAATGTAATATGCAGTTTATCCAGCAGTCTGGCTGAAAGAGGGCACACACTTTGAGTGGTATCTCTATCAGCTGAGTTGAACTTTTGACCTCTTCTGCCACCAGGGCAGAGGCTGGCTGGGACATTCTGAGAGAAGAATGCCCTGTGTCAGTATTCTGTGCCAACATTCTAAAGCTTCCCTGCCCAGCCCCCACTTCAAGCACCCTTCTCAGAGAGGAACATGAAAAGTGACAGAAGCTTTAGATACAGAGATCGGTTCTGGCTCATGTCACTCTTGCTTTGGCCAAATGATTGAACCTTACAACAACCTTTCCCAACACTCTCCAGGTTATCCCTGTCCCTCACTTCACTCACTTCATATTCATTACATGCACCCGGTATTATTTCCTTTTCTATTTATTCCTAAATTGTTTACTATCCACAAACCCCTTGTTGCATTCATTTGCCTTGCACATTTATTTCCTATGCTGGTTCTCTGTGAGAGTAAGAGAGTGGCCTCAGTGAGATTTCCCTCAACACGGCGGCCATCTTGGACTGCCTCTGACTGCATTAAGTCTCAGTTCACACAAAATGGAGGTTGTTCTCCAGTGCACCCATATCCAAAATTACAAACAGTTGTGAGCTTCAATTCTTTAATTTTAGGCTAAAGAATCGTAAACAAAGAATAGTGTTGTCAGTGAAAACACACTTTTATCTTTCACAAATGATAGCACAGCTGATTCACATTTCCCTCACTAAACATTTGCTTTTTTAACAATATGTTTGTTGCCATCAAATACATAACATGATTTTCATAAAAACATTAATTTTCATTCATATTCTTTTAGGTATTGCTGTGGCATCACACCTTTTATCCTCAGCATAGCAGGCAGTTTTTGTGGTTCTCACACAGGCAAAAAACTAAATGTATAGTTGTAAACATGCTTTTCATTTACAAATCCAGTCAGAAAAAATGTGTTCCTTTGGTTATATAAGATACAATTTATTGGACTGTGGTTCTCTCACTGTACTGAACTGTTGCATTGATCACCTGGCCAGCTTTGTTTTACTTGGCCTTTCCTATTTAATAAATGACTTCATACAACAAACAGCTATTGTTTGCCTACCCTGTATTGAGACAATGGGAGTCCACTTTTGGCTTTATTATGGTTCAGGGGAGTAGGGTAAAAGGCTTTTGTGACAATAGGTGCCCACCTATAAATGTGAACACTTAAACTCTCTTCAATGAGCATACATGCCAGCATACCTGATTCAAGCTTGAGACTACCAATGTTTAAACCAAAATGTTTTTCCTGTTTCTGACCTGAAATTTCTTCTTCTTTGATGTATTTCAATTGGCAAAATACATTCCCCCTAATTTGTTTTCAAAATATCTACTTTTAAAATGTTGACATGTCTGAATGAGGCTGAACCGAATATATGATGTTACAACGCAAACAATTACAACACATACCTTTACAACGCGTTTTTTACATCGCAGCATCCATTACAACACATGATTTTACAACGCATGCCATCACAACGCATTTTTAGAAACTACATTTAAAACGCATTCCATTACAACGCATGCCTTTACAACGCATTGCCATTACAACACGCAATACTTTTAGGGCAAGAGTAGTGTAAGTGTTGGATAGCGTAGGGCTAAAAATTGCTATTCCCACTCCAGTGAGTACAACAGTGGGGTAAGTGTTGGATAGTGTAGGGGTAAAAAATTCTATTCCCACTCCAGTGAGTGTAACAGTAGGGTAAGTGTTGGACAGTGTAGGGGTAAAAATGTCGATTCCCACTCCAGTGAGTGCAACAGTAGGGTAAGTTGGATAGTGTTGGATAGTGTAGGGATAGAAATACTATCCCCATGTACCCCAGAACCCATACCCACCCTAAAACTAAAAAATCCCCATTACTTACCTTATAATGTGTTGTAATCGCATGCGTTGTAATGATATTCATTGTAATGGCATGCGTTGTAGTGACATGCATTGTAATGGCGTGCATTGTAATGGTATATGATGTAAGGGCAGCTGCATTGTAATGACTGCATTGTGAAGGTAGTGCGTTGTAATGACTGCTATGTAAAGGTTGTTTCCTGGCTGAACTGGTTGAAGACTGTAGAATTCTGACCTGAAATTGCTTCTTCTTTAATGTATTTCAATTGGCAAAATACCTTCCCCCTAATTTGTTTTCAAAATATCTACTTTTAAAATGTTGACATGTCTGAATGAGGCTGAACTGAATATATGATGTTACAACGCAAACAATTACAATGCATGCCTTTACAACACGGTTTTTACATCGCAGCATCCATTACAATGCATGATTTTACACCGCATGCCATCACCACCCATTTTTAGAAACTACATTTACAACGCACTCCATTACAACGCATACAATTACAATGCATGCCATTACAACGCGCAATACTTTTAGGGCAAGAGTAGTGTAAGTGTTGGATAGCGTAGGGGTAAAAATTACAATTCCCACTCCAGTCAGTGCAACAGTACGGTAAGTGTTGGATAGTGTAGGGGTAAAAATTACTATTCCCACTCCAGTGAGTGCAACAGTAGGGTAAGTGTTGGATAGTGTAGGGGTAAACATTTCTATTCCCAATCTAGTGAGTGCAACAGTAGGGTAAGTGTGGATAGTGTAGGGATAAAAAACTATGCCCATGTACCCCAGCACCCATATCCTCCCTAAAACTAAAAAATCTCCGTTACTTACCATATAATGCATTGTAATGGCATGTGTTGTAATGATATTCATTGTAATGGCATGCGTTGTAGTGACATGCGTTGTAATGACTGCGTTGTGAAGGTAGTGCGTTGTAATGACTTCTATGTAAAGGTTGTTTCCCCGGCTGAACTAGTTGAAGACTGTAGAATTCTGACCTGAAATTGCTTCTTCTTTAATGTATTTCAATTGGCAAAATACATTCCCCCTAATTTGTTTTCAAAATATCTACTTTTAAAATGTTGACATGTCTGAATGAGGCTGAACTGAATATATGATGTTAAAACTCAAACAATTACAACGCATGCCTTTACAACACGGTTTTTACATCGCAGAATCCATTACAATGCATGATTTTACAACGCCTGCCATCACAACGCATTTTTAGAAACTACATTTACAACGCATTCCATTACAACGCATTCTATTACAACACATTCCATTACAACGCATACCATTACAACGCGCAATACTTTCAGGGCAAGAGTAGTGTAAGTGCTGGATAGTGTAGTGGAAAATATTTCTATTCCCACTCCAGTGAGTGCAACCGTAGGGTAAGTGTTGGATAGTGTAGGGGTACACATTTCTATTCCCACTCTAGTGAGTGCAACAGTGGGGTAAGTGTTGGATAGGGTAGGGATAAAAATACTATCCCCATGTACCCCAAAACCCATACCCACCCTAAAACAAGAAAATCCCCATTACTTGCCTTATATTGCATCAGGACACGTTTCTTAAGTAGAACCTAAAATGAAAATATCTGTATTCTTTTTTTAACGTTACTTTTCTGTCTTTGTTTACTTTAGTTACCTGTCAGGGGTCATTAGGGCAGCCATAGAGCACATTTAAATTGTTTTCATCCTACATTTACTGTTTTAAGTATGTATTGAAAGAGGGAATAAATACAGTCTTTAGGTGATTTTTTTCATATTTTTGTACCTGTCATGCTGCTATAAAAGTGGCCAGGTGGCATCAATAGATACCTACGTCATTAATTTGCTCACTTGCCTTTCATTATTAGCTGTCCACTCATCTGTCCTCACTTCGTATTCATTGCTCGCTCCCTCAAGTATAGAGACACTCATAAGTAATGTTTCCTGTGCTAGTTTTCCTCTGTATGTAGGATCGCAATATTTGTATGCACCTTTTTATCACTGTGTGCACAGCAGCATGTTGCGGTAAGCAGAGGTGAATAGTGTGAGAAACCGTGCCCACTTCACTTCAGGCTATTAGGAACACTCTCTTGTAGGAAAGTGGGTTTCTGGTTGCAGTAACCCACCTACACACTATTTGCCAGGTTTCTGATGCACTTTGACTTGATGTGTCCTGTGTCCCTGCCAATCAGGTTTCCAGGGCACTATGCTCTCTCCCAAAATGGTACCCTTTTGCGCCCGATTGTCACCTCTCTGGCCACATTTAAGTCCCTTGGAAAAAGTATAATGGGTACCAAGGACACTGTGCCCAGGGAAGCCCTCTATGGTCTGCAAAAACAACAATAGATGGAAAGAATGCAGAACAATTTCATACATTCACCCCAGTACAGAGATCTGGGCCTAAATCCATCGTTTTTTTGCACTCCACAACACCCCAGTTCAGACATGGCCATATGCAAATCAGCCTTGACCCTGTGCCTCATGGGAACAGTCCAGACCGAACTGCCAAGCCATGTCTTTCCTGGACCAGAATTAAGCATCCTAGGACCGGTTTCTGGCTATCAGCCGTCTTCAGCCAGGATAGCTTGACTCCAGTGGTGTGGAGAGCATGGGACTCACATCTGAGCATACCCATCCCACTCGGGGTGACACATGCAAAACCAACAATTGATGGACAGAATGCAGAACAATGTCATACATTCACCCCAGTACAGAGATCTGGGCCTAAATCCATCGGTTTTTTGCACTCCACACCACCCCAGTTCAGACATGGCTATATGCAAATCAGCCTTGACCCTGTGCCTCATGGGAACAGTCCAGCCCGAACTGCCAAGCCATGTCTTTACTGGACCGGAATCAAGCATCCTAGGACCGGTTTCTGGCTATCAGCTGTCTTCAGCCAGGATAGCTTGACTCCAGTGCTGTGGAGAGCATGGGACTCACGTCTGAGCATACCATCCCACTCCAATTTCCACCCTATCTCGCTGCTTCGGTGGTTGAGTAAGTTGTTGGAGAGACATATCAATAAAACATTAGGGGACTACTTGGAGTCCAACAAACTTCTACAGGTCTCCCAAACAGGGTTCCGTCCTCAACATGGCACTAAGACCGCCCTTCTGGCAGTCACAGAGGCGGCCAGAGCAAAAATGGACCAAGGTGGAAAAACTGCTATCATACTGTTGGACCTCAGTGCCGCGTTCGACACTGTTAACCATGCCACCCTGTTACATCGTTTGAAGGGCATGGGGGTGTCGGGCGCGGCCCTGAAATGGCTGACCTCTTTTTTGGAGGAACGCTTTTTCCAAGTATTTGAGGGCGAGGTGGTATCATCTAAGCATCCGCTCAGTTGTGGGGTTCCTCAGGGCTCCTCCCTGAGCCCCACACTGTTTAATGTTTATATGCAGCCTCTAGAGAAGATAGTTCTCCCCTACGGTGTGCGGATTGTCACCTACGCTGACGATACCCAACTTGTGGTCTCTTTGGACCACAAGGAGGGTTCGTCTAACACCCTGGGTCCGTGTCTAGAGGCTGTTGCAGAGTGGATGCAACTCTCCCATCTCAAACTCAACGGGGAGAAGACCGAGATCATGTTACTAGGTAACCCTTCTCCTACCTTCCAGTTGAACTGGCCTTCGTGTCTCGGCACCCCTCCTCTTCCAAAGGACCAGATAAAGAGTTTGGGAATCTGGCTGGATAGAGCTCTGGATTTCTCGGTTCAAGCCACTAAAACAGCCTCCGTATGCGTAGGGCTAATGAAAATGCTCAGGAAAGTGCTCCCCTTACTTCCATTCCAGGCGATAAGGGTCATGGTACAGGCCCTGATACTCTCCCGCCTGGACTATGGAAACGTTTTATATCTAGGGGCTCCGGCATCGGTGACAAAAAAACTCCAAGTCACTCAAAACTGTGCGTCGCGCCTGCTCTTCAACATCCCTCGCTGGCAGTCAGCGAGAACTGCCCTAAAGGAGCTTCATTGGCTCCCAGTGGCTGCAAGAACATTGTTCAAGGCCATGTGCATTCTGCACAAATCCTTTCATCAAACTGGCCCGGCAGTGCTGCTCCCGCTGGTACCGCCTTATGTGCTGCCTAGAACTCTTCGTTCGGCCTCTCTGCATTTGGCAACCACGGCAAAAATCAAGAAAGCCCGTTTGGGTGGCCGTTCATTTACTTGCTCAGCAGCAAAGGCATGGAATTCCCTGCCTCTGTCCCTTAGACAAAATGATAATCTGATGTCATTTAGGAGAGACTTAAAAACCTACCTGTTCTCAAAAGCGTACTAACTCTGCCCTGCAGTCGAACACAGTAATCAGTCATCAGCGCTGCGAGGCCTCCGGGCAGTTATGCGCTATATAAGTGGAATTTTTCATTTCATTTCATTTCACTCGGGGTGACAAATGCAAAAACAACAATTGATGGACAGAATGCAGAACAATGTCATACATTCACCCCTGTACAGAGATCTGGGCCTAAATTCATCGTTTTTTTGCACTCCACACCACCTCAGTTCAGACATGGACATATGCAAATCAGCCTTGACCCTGTGCCTCATGGGAACAGTCCAGCCCGAACTGCCAAGCCATGTCTTTCCTGGACCGGAATCAAGCATCCTAGGACAGGTTTCTGGCTATTAGCCGTCTTCAGCCAGGATAGCTTGACTCCAGTGGTGTGGAGAGCATGGGACTCACGTCTGAGCATACCCATCCCACTCAGGGTGACGAATGCAAAAACAATTATTGATGACAGAATGCAGAACAATGTCATACATTCACCCCAGTACAGAGATCTGGGCCTAAATCCATCGTTTTTTTGCACTCCACACCACCCCAGTTCAGACATGGCCATATGCAAATCAGCCTTGACCCTGTGCCTCATGGGAACAGTCCAGCCCGAACTGCCAAGCCATGTCTTTCCTGGACCGGAATCAAGCATCCTAGGACCGGTTTCTGGCTATCAGCCGTCAACAGGCGGGATAGCTTGACTCCAGTGGTGTGGAGAGCATGGGACTCAGGTCTGAGCATATCCATCCCACTCGGGGTGACAAATGCAAAAACATCAATTGATGGACAGAATGGAGAGCAATGTCATACATTCACCCCAGTACAAAGATCTGGGCTTAAATCCATGTTTTTTTTGCACTCCACACCACCCCAGTTCAGACATGGCCATATGCAAACCAGCCTTGACCCTGTGCCTCATGGGAACAGTCCAGCCCGAACTGCCGAACCATGTCTTTCCTGGACCGGAATCAAGCATCCTAGGACCGGTTTCTGGCTATCAGCCGTCTTCAGCCAGGATAGCTTGACTCCAGTGGTGGGGAGAGCATGGGACTCACGTCTGAGCATACCCATCCCACTAGGGGTGACCAATGCGAAAACAACAATTGATGGACAGAATGCAGTACAATGTCATACATTCACCCCAGTACAGAGATCTGGGCCTAAATCCATCGTTTTTTTGCACTCCACACCACCCCAGTTCAGACATGGCCATATGCAAATCAGCCTTGACTCTGTGCCTCATGGGAACAGTCCAGCCTGAACTGCCAAGCCATGTCTTTCCTGGACCGGAATCAAGCATCCTAGGACCGGTTTCTCGCTATCAGCCGTCTTCAGCCAGGATAGCTTGACTCTAGTGGTGTGGAGAGCATGGGACTCACGTCTGAGCATACCCATCCCACTCGGGGTGAAAAATGCAAAAACAACAATTGATGGACAGAATGCAGAACAATGTCATACATTCACCCCAGTACAGAGATCTGGGCCTAAATCCATGGTTTTTTTGCACTCCACACCACCCCAGTTCAGACATGGCCATATGCAAATCAGCCTTGACCCTGTGCTTCATGGGAACAGTCCAGCCTGAACTGCCAAGCCATGTCTTTCCTGGACCGGAATCAAGCATCCTAGGACCGGTTTCTGGTTATCAGCCGTCTTCAGCCAGAATAGCTTGACTCCAGTGGTGTGGAGAGCATGGGACTGACGTCTGAGCATACCCGTCCCACTCGGGGTGACAAATGCAAAAACAACAATTGATGGACAGAATGCAGAACAATGTCATACATTCACCCCAGTACAGAGATCTGGGCTTAAATCCATCGTTTTTTTTGCACTCCACACCACCCCAGTTCAGACATGGCCATATGCAAATCAGCCTTGACCCTGTGCCTCATGGGAACAGTCCAGCCCGAACTGCCAAGCCATTTCTTTCCTGGACCGGAATCAAGCATCCTAGGACCGGTTTCTGGCTATCAGCTGTCTTCAGCCAGGATAACTTGACTCCAGTGGTGTGGAGAGCATGGGACTCACGTCTGAGCATACCATCCCACTCGGGGTGAAAAATGCAAAAACAACAATTGATGGACAGAATGCAGAACAATGTCATACATTCACCCCAGTACAGAGATCTGGGTCTAAATCCATCGTTTTTTTGCACTCCACACCACCCCAGTTCAGACATGGCCAAATGCAAATCAGTCTTGACCCTGTGCCTCATGGGAACAGTCCAGCCCAAACTGCCAAGCCATGTATTTCCTGGCCTGGAATCAAGCATCCTAGTACCGGTTTCTGGCTTTCAGCCGTCTTCAGCCAGGATAGCTTGACTCCAGTGGTGTGGAGAGCATGGGACTCACGTCTGAGCATACCCATCCCACTAGGGGTGACCAAATCAAAAACAACAATTGATGGACAGAATGCAGAACAATGTCATACATTCACCCCAGTACAGAGATCTGGGCCTAAATCCATGTTTTTCTTGCACTCCACACCACCCCAGTTCAGACATGGCCATATGCAAATCAGCCTTGACCCTGTGCCTCATGGGAACAGTCCAGCCTGAACTGCCAAGCCATGTCTTTCCTGGACCGGAATCAAGCATCCTAGGACCGGTTTCTGGTTATCAGCCGTCTTCAGCCAGAATAGCTTGACTCCAGTGGTGTGGAGAGCATGGGACTGACGTCTGAGCATACCCGTCCCACTCGGAGTGACAAATGCAAAAACAACAATTGATGGACAGAATGCAGAACAATGTCATACATTCACCCCAGTACAGAGATCTGGGCTTAAATCCATCGTTTTTTGCACTCCACACCACCCCAGTTCAGACATGGCCATATGCAAATCAGTCTTTACCCTGTGCCTCATGGGAATAGTCCAGCCCGAACTGCCAAGCCATGTCTTTCCTGGACCGGAATCAAGCATCCTAGGACCGAATTCTGGCTATCAGCCGTCTTCAGCCAGGATAGCTTGACTCCAGTGGTGTGGAGAGCATGGGACTCACGTCTGAGCATACCCATCCCACTAGGGGTGACCAATGCAAAAACAACAATTGATGGACAGAATGCAGAACAATGTCATATATTCACCCCAGTACAGAGATCTGGGCCTAAATCCATTTTTATTTTGCACTCCACACCACCCCAGTTCAGACATGGCCATATGCAAATCAGCATTGCCCCTGTGCCTCATGGGAACAGTCCAGCCCGAACTGCCAAGCCATGTCTTTCCTGGACCGGAATCAAGCATCCTAGGACCGAATTATGGCTATCAGCCGTCTTCAGCCAGGATAGCTTGACTCCAGTGGTGTGGAGAGCATGGGACTCACGTCTGAGCATACCCATCCCACTAGGGGTGACCAATGCAAAAACAACAATTGATGGACAGAATGCAGAACAATGTCATACATTCACCCCAGTACAGAGATCTGGGCCTAAATCCATGTTTTTTTTGCACTCCACACCACCCCAGTTCAGACATGGCCATATGCAAATCAGCCTTGACCCTGTGCCTCATGGGAACAGTCCAGCCCGAACTGCCAAGCCATGTCTTTCCTGGACCGGAATCAAGCATCCTAGGACCGGTTTCTGGCTATCAGCCGTCTTCAGCCAGGATAGCTTGACTCCAGTGGTGTGGAGAGCATGGGACTCACGTCTGAGCATACCCATCCCACTCGGGGTGACAAATGCAAAAACAACAACAATTGATGGACAGAATGCAGACCAATGTCATACATTCACCCCAGTACAGAGATCTGGGCCTAAATCCATTGTTTTTTTGCACTCCACACCACCCCAGTTCAGACATGGCCATCCCCTTTTGTACCGCTTTGTCGCCATAAGTTGGCAGGGTATGTCAGACGTGAGTCCCTTGCTCACTTTGCCACTGGATTCAAGAAAGCCTGTCTGAAGATGGCTGTAATGCCAGAAACCGGTCCTAGGACACTTGATTCCGGTCCAGGGAAGGTATGTCTTGGCAGTTCGGGCTGGACTGTTCCCATGAGGCACAGGGTCAGACTGATTTGCATATGGCCATGTCTAAACTGGGGTGGCAGAGTGGGCTAAAGAACGGTGATGGATCAAACCCAGATCTGTTGGCTGGGTGTGAGTGTTTGATTGGTTCAGATGCTCCGACCATCACCACCCCCTTTTGTACCGCTTTGTCGCCATAAGTTGACAGGGTATGCTCAGTTGTGAGTCCCTTGCTCACTTTGCCACTGGATTCAAGCAAGGCTGGCTGAAGACGGCTGTAATGCCAGAAACCGGTCCTAGGACGCTTGTTTCCGGTCCAGGGAAGGCATGGCTTGGCAGTTTGGGCTGGACTGTTCCCATGAGGCACAGGGTCAGACTGATTTGCATATGGCCGTGTCTAAACTTGGGTGGCAGAGGGGGGGGGGGTTAAAGAACGGTGATGGATCAAACCCAGATCTGTTGACTGGGAGTGAGTGTTTGATTGGTTCAGATGCTCCGTCCATCTCCTCCACCTTTTGTACCTCTATGGTCTGCAGCACATATTGTGCCACCCTTAAAGGCCCTATACCTTAACACACACACACTGCCATTGCAGGCTGTGCGTTTTGGTGCAGAGAAAAGTGAAGAGTCGACATGGCACACCTGTATGCCATGCATGCATCCCACTGCCTATGGTACAGGTCAGCCACCCCTCTAGCTGGGTGCACTATACCACTGGTGAGAGTACAGTTACATGAGCACTGTACCCCTACAGTGTTAAGTCCATTCTTAGACATTTTAAGTGAAGTGAAGCCATATAGATTATATAGTCTGGGAGTTTGTCATTACGAACTCCACAGCACCATAATGGCTTTACTACATTCTGGGAAGTTAGGTATCAAACTTCTCAGCATAATAAACCCACACTGATGGCAGTGTTGGGATTTATTATACCATGCACTCAGAGGGCATCTTAGAGATGCACCCTGAAAAAGAGAACAGCCTCTGGTGGGTTCCCTAACTGGTAACCACCAGCCTGCCATCACAAGACATGTTTCTGGACCAATGGGATGGGAGCCTTTGCTTCCTCAGCCCAAAAACTAAGCCTTTCCTGGGCGGAGGTGGTCACACCTCCCCCAGGTTATCTGTGGTAGGGGAGCTTCAAAGGCCTTCCACCTTTGTAACATGACCCCGAGCCTCTCCTGCTATCAGGAGCTGGCCCTCTTCCTGTCTCTCCCCCTTTTCGGTGGGAGGCCAGGCAGGAAAAATTAGAACAACCCAAAAGGTGTGCCCACCTATGCCAACCCCACCCCTCAGGTGGGAGAGGCAAGGTGAAGCTCACCCTTCAGTGCCCACCATCTTGCAGATGGCAGGCACTCTCCAATCAGTGTTAGGGATTGTGCCCCCTCTCCCACATAGGGTGAGCACACCAAGGGTGTAGTCACCCATAGGTCAGAATTTTATTGGTACCTGACGCAGAGACCCATAAAATGCCCCCTAAATGCAGTATTTAGGGGGCAGTCCTGAACCCAGGATGCAGATTCCTGATACCTACGAAGAAGAAGGATGAAAGAAGACGGCCAGCAGAGGAGAATGCGGAGAAGAACTGGCTTGGCCCCAGCCCTACTGGCCCGCCTGCAGTTTCCTGAGATTCTGCGCCAAAGATGGCCTTGTCCTGCAGCCAGCAATCTCCAGAACTCCTGTGAGGACTGATTCCCTACAACAAAGACCGGATCTCCAGCAGCTCTGTTCAAAAGAATCACTAAAGAAATACTCAGAGCCTGCTGAGGACAAAGAAACCTGACGCCTGGAACAACCACTGCACCTGACGCCTACGGCCTGTGTCTTGAGGTTGATGTAGATATCAAACGAATTAACACATCATCCTAACTTGGGGAAGATCTGATAATGTCTGAGTAAAGATTTCATTTAAATACAAACATCTCAGAGCGGATGGTCCTTCCCTTTGAAGCCTTATATTTCTGATTGACTGATTGTTATGAATTAATCACGTGTGATAGTAATTGTGGCCACAAATGATTAAAATCTCACCAATTTTTCAAATGGGATGTTAACTGATTAACAGAGGGGTTTTTCATAATAGGATCCAAAACTTGAAATGCATAAATCTGAAGGGGAGTATAAATAACCATAACACTATTGGTTTTAAATGAATATTTTCAACATTGTATTTATATGAAAGTTATAGTAGTAACAGCTAATTTTTAATTTAGTTTCTTGTGTGTTATTATAACCTCTTCTTTAGGGTGTAAAATTTTAAATAGTACTAATACTCATCCTGAGCATCACATAGTGCCCTCTGCAGCTTTCTTGTTTTTTATACTTCTTAGCAATTTGTCCATTTTCTACATACTTTAATAATCACCTATAATGAGGACTTTCAGTTATCAGGTTGCTGCAGTCACTTAATACACCCTCTATTTCTAGGTAATTTGTACTTAATAGTTGCCAACACAAGTTTTTCCGGATATAAATTCAAACAGTTTGACTAGGTGTTCATCACACCAAGATCACATCTCCTTCGTGCCACTATCTCATCACAGATCATAGACTGTTTTGACTTAAAAGAAATATAACAATCAGAGCGAAGGAGCTAACTTTTTCTTTCAGGTATATTTTTTCCAGGGTAGAATGTTGTCTTTGCCTGCCAAAAATTGTGAGAGGTCTAATTAATAATCATAAGGTGATTTTTACACTTTCCCTGGGAGCACTAAGAACTGAGTACTGATCATTGCAATTCAAGATGCTGGTAATTATAGGTCTGTGGTTGTCTCCACAATTTTGTTTACACCTAAAACAATGGTGGGCTTGCTTTATGAGAAATAATCAAAAATGGTAGAGTGAAAGCCCCAAATTAGCTTTTCTACAAATAGCTTCCTACCTAGCACCTGAATCCGCCCTCTAAAGTACCTTATCAGATATTCATCCTTTAGGTCCTTAAACCTTGAATTTAAGTATGGCATGTGCTGTCTTATGAGCATTTAATCAAATTTTTTCACCCCTTATACATTTCATGTTGTTTTTCATCAGCAATGAATAGTATGTTTGGGTTGCTCTTCCTCAGAGGATCAAGAATGCTGTTTCCCCTTTGCTGCTCTGTTGCTGATAATCTGCTGTCCAGTGCTATTGAAGATCTGTGAATACTTCTATCTTTTTATGCTTCTAATGTACATTGACCATTCCCAGAGCTAAAATCCTTTCAGTCATAAACTATTGCCTATATTGAGTGCACCAGAAACAAAATGACTGAAAGTGGTATTATAATGGCCATTTGGGGACGGATTAGAGCCAAAGGCCTAATATGTATAGCATGAGTCCATTTTGTCTGGATTCTGATACTTGTATGGTTGTTGACTTCACTCAAACTTCAAAGTGCTGCTGGTTATGAAATAGAGGTGTTTGTCAGTGACAAATAGCCTGGGGCCATTTTGTAACAAACTCCTCACTTAAACAGTTATTTACTAACTATAACTAACTGATTGCTCATTATGTCACTTTCCTCACTCACCTCATTTAATCCTTGTTAGTTTATACATTTCTTCACTCATTCTTCCTCATTATCTTCTCTACTCACTCTAAACTTACTCCTCTGTGTCTCTCATGCTCTTAACTCTGACAACATCTCACAGATCTTTTTACTTTCTGATGGACACTTCTACCTGCAAATTCCTCATCTTTTTGAATATCCCCAGTGCCAATCAGGATCCGGAAACTCTTCAATAGCTCTCCTATGCAAATATGATGTGCTGGCTCCACTTCATTGCCATAAGTGGCATCACTGCGAAGTCACTAGAGCCATAAAATTCACCTTTAGGAGTGCTGACATCAGTTTCCTTCTTTGTGCTACACCTGTACATTCTGGAGCACTCCAAACTCTTCTCAGGAGTGTTGATGTCATGGGCGATTTCTTAAAAAATATAAAAAGTTTGGTTACAGTTACCTCACGATGATACCAGCCGAGCGGTATGGCTTTAAACCATACAGAGATTGTAATGGCCAAATCTCCATCAGAAATCCTGCAACATGTGCCTCTGGTGCCTGGGATTTGACCACGACCCACAGGCCTGCAAATTATGTCAGTGTATGCATCCAAAGGTGAATAAAGAACAAGAGGCAAAGATGTTTATGGACTAGCACAAGACAAGCATTGGGGACGACAAAATCGAGACAGTGATTGAAGTTGCTGCAGTAGCCATCTTCATCAAAGTCACCGAAGAAAAAAGAAAAATTTATAGAAGAGGCATGAGTCTCTCCGACATACTTCAAGAAGTAAGTCTCCACAACCCAGACTTTGCCACATTCAATGTCGGACAAGGAACCAATGGTAGTCCCCATGGAGTCTATGGCGCATGTGGTTTCTTCAGACCTGCAGCTGGCTTCGGAGTCAATTTTTCTGCATCATCGATCCGAAGGCCCATGGCCAGTCAGCTTTGCCCATATTTTCCGATTTGTTGGTTGGAGGACCCTTCAGCATCCCTGAGTGACATGATAAGCATTTTAAGCAGATCTGTGGTCCCTTCTAGAGTGCTCGCTGGTCCCACAGGCCCAATGACTTGCTCTTGTCGAGCACTGGAAGGCTACCAGCGTCATTCCACTCAACGCCCTTTTCACCCTTTTTTCCCTAGCCCGCATTATCATGGTCAGCAACACAGACTCAGTGCCACCACAGCATTCAGGATCAGCGCCGCGGCTACCACCTCCACTGAACAGCCCTTCTTACTCGCCTTCAGCGCCAGACCAAAACACCTCTCTGGTGCCACAGATGACGTCTCTAATTCCACTAACGCCACTGACAATACCCTGGTGCTGCTACTATTGATGCTTCCACCTCTTCTGACTCCACCAGTTCAGCTGACCACTCGAACAGACTTTCTTCCATTTATTAACCATCAACTTTATAGCTCCAGGAGAGGTCAAAGGTTAATAGAAGAAGGCAGTTTCTTCTTTGGGGCTCAGATCTAAATGCAGATGAATAGGATGGTTAGTATACACTGGACCTGGACTTTACAGGCCTGAAAGATGCAAGTGGTATTGACACTTCACCAGAGAGGGAGCTTCTCTCTCTAACGGGTTTGCCCCTACCAGAGGTTCATTCATACCACTCGGTCATTAGGAGGGTCGCTAATACCTCCAAGTGCCGTCCATAGAAACAAAGATCAGACCCCCTTATTGAGGTTGTACATTTAACCCCTCATACAGTAGAATTGTTACTTCCTTTCAATAAGGCCCTAACAGAACATAGTCTAGCTATTTGAAAAAAACAATAACTTCTACTTAGATTTCAGGAACCGATGCCTGACACTATAAGCCATTTCCAGGAGGTCCCACCTTCCTCTCGTCTCACCCATCCCTGGAGAGCCTAGTAGTGCAAACTTGTTATTTTTCCAAGCTAACACCTGGTGCCTTTCCCACAACATAATCTGAGGTTTTAGCAGGGGATTTACTTTTGGGACCATCAGCAATACACCCAACAGCAGCACCAACAACAGGGGATCTTCCCTCTACAAATAGTAGAGAGGACAAAGCAAGGTAACACCTGATGCCTTTCCCACAATATAATCTGAGGTTTCAGCAGGGGATTTACTTTTGGGGCCATCAGCAATACACCCAACAGCAGCACCAACAACAGGGGATCTTCCCTCTACAAATAGTAGAGAGGACAAAGCAAGGGAAGAACAGATGCTCTACCCCTTTCTCCCTCCTCCTCTTCTTCCCCAACCACTACAGGGAAACAGCCATAGTTACCCTTGTCCGAACACACACAGTCATTTTGGGGACAGACATCCCATTTTCACACGTTTGGACCCCTCAGACCTTTCACAAGTTTTGAGGATTCCAGACCTTTGGGTCTTGTAGATTGTGGAAAGGAGTATGGCCTATCCTTCCAGCAGAACCCCCAACCATCTCTTCCAGTTACCAGTACTCCTGCCAGACCATCTGACTGTCCTTCAGCAAGAGGTTCTGACCTTACTAGTAATGGGTACTGTGAAGTGTGTTCCAGAGCAGAAGAGGGGCTAGTGATCCTGTCCCTAGCTCTGGTTCTTCTAGCACTGGAAATGGAAGTCTAGATTATGTCTGTTGACCTGCAAGATATCTACTTCCACCTTCCTATCCTGCGGATACACAGGAATTTTCTATGCTTTATGGTCCGATCTGAACACTATTAGTTTGCTGTTCTCCCATTTGACCTCACTTCGCTCCTCCAGTCTTCACAAAAGTGGTGGTGGTAGATTCAGACCTTCACAGGTGGCAATTAATTCCAGAATTCCTTTACCGGGATAACTGGCTCCTAAAAGCCAACTCACCAGGGATGTGTCCTACCATTTGCACACAACTGACAAGTTGTCGGTCAATATGAACTTTTCCATCAACAATCCTATGTCTCCCCTAGTTCCCTTACAGTGCATCCGGAGGCATATTTATCAAAGTTTTGCATTGCCCTTTCACCGCGCAAGGCAGTGCAGGGCTACACAAAACTAGAATGAGATTTACCAAGCCTGGCTAGATTAACAAAAGGCTGCGCAAGTCATTGCCTTGCTCTACTCTGCCCTGACAAGGCGTTCCATGGGTGAAGCTTGGATGTTTCTATGCATCCATCCATTGATTTTGGTGCATTCCCCGAATAAATCTGGGAATGTGTCAACATTCTACACCTTCCCAGGGGAGGTACAGCGAGGAGAAATATGTCTATATATTCTTATTGTTTCCGCTTTCTAAGTGTTCGGCATTCTGCAACACACTTAGTTGAGGGAAGTGTCTTTCAGTGTTGTGATTGTGCAGGAAGATGCCCCTTCCTGCACAAAAACAATACTGCACCCCTGTGCAAGGGTGCCTGCTCTGGGCAAGCAGTGCATGTTGCGCCATCACAAACAGAGGCCAGGAATATGCCAAATAATGTTAAATATGGCACATTCCTGCTCTCTCCCTTTTGTGCAGAGCAGCAAGGTATCTTGCAGCAATGCTTTGCTTGAAGACGTGATAAATTGGAAGGGTTGGGATGGTATACCATTGCAAATTGAGCCTTCCCTTCTTCTCAGAAGGTTCACAACATCCAGGCTATGATTGTGATGTTTCAAAATGGAGCGATTGTTCCAGTCCTGATGGTCTTATGCCGCTTCGATCTGCAATCCTCCTTCATCCTTCTGATCACCTATGCATGCTGACACATGAGGGCACTCCAATGATGTCTTTGCAGACAGTGGTTCAAGCACCTTGGAAACACTTTAGTGGCCTTACAGTGGTAGAGGATGGACAGCAATCTATCCCAAGTAAGTCCATTTCACTCTATCCCTCCGGTGGCAACAGTTATCACTGATGCCTCCACTCTAGAGTGGGTAATATATCTGGAAGAATGTGAGCTCAGAAGTCCCTGGCCCCTAGATGAACGGAGATTGCTCATTAACCTCTAGGAATTACAGGTCATAATTTTGGCACTCAAGGTCTTCCTCCATTCCCTCAGTGATCAGTGTTTTCAGATCTTGATGGACAATAAACTATGTAGTATATCATCAAGCAGGGGTGGGTAGGGTCATACCTCTCTACCAAGAAGCTCTGAGACTCTAGTCTTGGGTTTAGGAACATTAGATTTGCCTGGTGGCACATCACCTTGCAGGTGTGCTCAATGTGCTAGTGGATAGTTTCAGTAAGAATCATCTTGCCAACCACAAGTGGCATCTGGAATCGGAAGTAATCCAGGACATATTCCAGCCTGGAGGACTCCTGATATTGACCTATGTGCCACTCACGAGAACGCTCAAATCCTGAAATTCTGTGACCTATAGTTTCCGATGCAGGGAGCATTGGGGGACATGTTTCAGTTGAAGTTGAACTTTTCGCTCCATTATGTGTTTCCTTCCATTCCTTTGATTGCTCAAATTCTGAGGAAATGTTTTCTTGATCAGGCCCAAGTAATCCTCATTGCCCCCAGATTTGCCACAAAGGGAGTAAAATGTAGACCTTATTCGCTTCTCCCTGTGCCCTCCGCTCTGTCTCCCTCACAGAGTAGACCTCTCGTTGCAGTCACATGGCGGGTTCTCCATCCCAACTGCTAAAGGCTCCACCTGTCTTTCTAGAGATTTAACGGGCAACATGAGATCTCTTTCTTTACCTTCTGAAGGTGTGGATATTAATTTATGTGCCCACAGTCATGTCACCAAGATAGTGTTCTGAGGCAGATGGAATTCATTTACCAATTGATATGTAGACAGCTTAGTAGACCCTCTTCAGGTTCATCTGTCTAACATCTTAGGTTTGTCCTTTCACTAGCTCAGCAGTGGGGCGCAGTGGGTACTGCTAAAGCTCACTTATCAGACTTTTCGGCTTTTCTTTGTTTACCTGACCAGCTGTCCCTTTTCAAACCATCCATAGTTATGAGGTTCCTAAAGGGACAATTAACAAGTTTCCACCAATCCCTTTTAGGATGCCTCAATGGGGCTACAACTTGGTTCTCATGTTTCTTTTATTTTCCCCTTTTGAACTATTACATAGTTGTCCTTTACGTTACTCACATTTAAGGCAGTCTTCCTGATCACTAACACATCAGCTAGACGTGTTAGCAAATTGCAAGCTTTTAGTGTCAAACATATATTCATTTCTTTCAGTCCTAACAGATTGGTGTTAAGAACCAAGGCTGCCTTACTGCCATGCAGACTCCCAACCTTCTTCACTCATCCACAGGCAACCAAGTAAGAACAGAGACTGCATTGTCTTGATCATAAGAGAGCAGTTAGCTTCTACGTGGACAGAACATGCGAGTTAAGGCTAGATGATCAGCTGTTTGTGGGCTATATGGGGAAGGTGAAAGGCAAGAAAGTGCATAAGAGGACATTATCGAGATGGATAATCCTATGAATTACGATGTGCAGTGCTCTGGCTAACAAAGAGCCATCAGAAAGTATTCAAGCTCATTCCACCAGAGCAAGTTTTGTACTTCTGCAATGGCAACAGGAGTTCCGATAGCACACATCTGCAAAGTGGTGAGTTGGGTGTCCCTCTACACTTTTGCGTAGCATTACCATTTGAACTCAGAAGGGAGAATGGAAAGTCGTTTCGCTCGCTGGTTCCTTGAGAAGTTCTTGGTAAAAACAGCCATGCACCCACACCTTGTCTTGTGACTGTTGGGGGAATTTATTCAAAAGGTGAGGAATCTGCAAGAAGAGCAAATACGCCCTGGAAAGCTCTCTATCCACACACACAGAAATATGTACTCAATCAATCAATCAAATCAAGCTTTATTCGGATCGTAAAAAATGTCCATAAAAGCATTCTATGAAATACAATAAAATCCATTTATAACCAAGAATATGCAAAAGAAACAACATCTTAACATAATTAAAATAAGCACAATCATTATACATGTATACCTATAGTAATTCTTAGTTCAATTTTTCTAAGTGAACTAGTTCATTCCTTTGTTTTTTTGCTGACATTATTTAACAAATTACTGCATTGCAGACTGGTATTTTTTCCAAATTCCGTTAATAATTAAAAGAAGTTTTATAGGATTACAGCCAATTATCTTTAAAAATTGGACGGAGATACATTTTTCTAATTTCTATATAAAACTTTCAAAAGAGTAAAAATTGAAGGTTGCTTTGTTTGGATCTACCATCACACGGGCAGTTTAGAAGATTAGCACACCACTTGCCCCTTTTAGGAAAAGCAAAAAGATAGTGTAATGTATTCATCCGTAGTCTGGTTAGGTAGAATCTATGCTGTACCTTAGTTATAAAAACGAGGTATGGCTGCAGACCCATGGCGATTGGTCCCTTAAGATAAGATATAGCAATTTTCTTAGAACCTGAAACCTCATCTCTTAAGGCTGTCCTAACATTCAGGAGACTCCTTTTCAAATCAACCTTACTGATGTGTTGTATGTCTTCAGGTTGATTTCCATTCAGGGGCAAGTTGCATTCTTCTAAGAGACCACTAATATAACTCAACCAAGATATTTTCTTGCATCGGTCTTGGGACAAACAGTCTAAAATAATATCCCTCGTAAAGCGAGTTTCTTCCCTAGTCCAGATACGGTGCCACAAATTTAAGGCGGCTATGCTAATCAAATCGTGTATATATGGTGTTCCGGTTTCTCTATGCAAGATAATGAAAGGTGTTCCGGTTTCTCTATGCAAGATAATGAAAGTGGTGAAGGCCGGTACGGCTAACAAACGTCTTAAAAAGTTGTTTTCAAGAATTTGTAATGGCAAAGTATCCGTCTGGCCCCATAGTGCTCCCCCGTAACAACTCCCGGTGATGCACTTTGCTCCGTATAGCTTGAGAATCTCCCGTACGGATTTTTTACCAATTGTTTGGGAGAATCTAAAAATAGCCTCCACCAATTTCACAAATTTCAACTTGCATAGAGTTATATGTGTATTCCAAGTACCTTTACTGTTAAAAAGAATCCCTAAGTAAGAAAATGTAAACATTCTCTCTATTAATGTCTCGTTAATATAATGTGATTTTGTTTTAATATTCTTTTTACCTTAGGACATAACCAAAGTCTTACTCAGGTTACTTTTTAAATGTTTTCCGTCATAAAACTAGTAAAATTGTCCATCAGGGTCTGTAATCCGTTCGCTGTCCTTGAAATTAGGACAGCATCATCGACGTACAATAATAGGGGTGTTGCCCGCTTACCGATCATTGGGACATCTACCCCCAAATTCTGTCATAAAATATCAATGCCATTTATATGAAGTGAAAACAGAAGAGGTGCAAGTGTGCAGCCTTGTCTTATTCCATGTGTAATATTAAAGTGCTTTGTGCATTCCCCATGTATTCCATAACGTATATTTGCGGACAGACGAGCATAGATTTGAGATAAGAAACTAATAATATCCTCCGGGGCTCCCATCCCTCCCAACGTCTCCCATAAAATGCACTTGACAAATCTACAAAGCAAAGGTGCAAGGATCCTTCCCTAGCGAAGGTGTATTTTCCTATTATTGTTGTTGTAATACTTTATTCGATATAATCATATCATAAAAGTACAAACATTCAAGTTAATAAAAAATGGCATATATGATAAAAATGTACAATTCATAAGATAAAAAACAATAAAAATACTATTTACACTTTAAAAACAACTCTGATAGCGGTACTAAAGTGCAACAACGGTAATATACATGTGGGCTTTCTGTACATGCAGGATCTATACTTTATTAGTATTTAGCAATCTGGTGCGAGTAAGCCAGGCACTTGATAGGTACTTTGCAACTCCGCATACAACAAATAAAGATGTTGTATCGGTTAAGAGAATGCAGAGGGCGACCCTAAAATCTCTAACACCCAACTCCCTGCATACTGGCTTCAACCATCTCGCCCTCTTGTATGCTTTGCAACCAAACAGAAAGTGTGGTAGGGATTCGGTCTCACATGGACAGCTTGGGCAGGTGCCATTTGAGACCCGCGTTCCTTTCCATCCCCTAATAAATTTGTTAAGGGGTAGTGTCCCATACCTCATTTAAAAAAGAATTGATCTGTCTTTTAGTATTTGGATGAAATCTAATAATGGTTCAAACCTCCTAGTGGGCTTATGCTCCAAAAATTGTGTGGTTAGAGCTCCCCATTTTGTACTCTTCTGTTCCTCAGTGTGTACCCACTCCCAGTGCATTTTCTTAACAACTTGCTTTGGAGGAGGGGACTGTGAGGTCCAGGATTCAGCCAATCCCAGCTTCATGACCATTTGCCTCAATTTGTTTAGCCACTGGATCTTATTCACACTATTCAAGGATAGCAGTTCGTCCATCACCAGGGCGTAATTTGCTAGTTCTGAGGTCCTTCTCAGGTGCACCCAGAACAGCACAGGGCGAAGGCGTACTATGTCTAAAATCGAGCGTTTGCCCATATCATGAAAAAGGGGCTTCAATGGGGTTGAGATAGTAACGGCAACTAAGTCCCTTATAAACTTATTCTCGGCTCTAACCAGATCGGTGACATTTTCGCAGCCCCACCGTTCCGACCCATAGACTGCAGAGGACAGCACCTTCCCTTCATATACAGCTAGAGCCGGGGCTATAGGCCTGCTGACTGACATACGCTGACTCCTCAGAATGGCTCCCGAGACTCTCTTGAGGTTTAGCAGCATCTTGGCAACATGGGAGTCCCATTTCATTCTTTTGTTAATCCTGATTCCCAGGTAGTCAAAATCCTCCTCCACCTCAAGAGGCGACCCATTAAGGGTGAAATTAATTTTCTTTGCTTTTTTTGAAGGGGCTAGATTAATCCTTACGGGGTAACCCAGTATCCCTGAGAACCTGGGCAATACAGTTGCATATAGTTTCAAAGATATATGCTACATTAGTCATCTTTAAAGTGCAAAACCAAACACAAGAAGAAGGGTCAGAGTGTTTTTTTAATTAAACAGTTATTTTTTCTTTCTTTTTAGATTTCAACTGACACCTTCTGTAAGAATATAAATATAAAAAAGAGCAATTTTTTAACTGAGAACCTGGGCAATACAGTTGCATATAGTTTCAAAGATATATGCTACATTAGTCATCTTTAAAGTGCAAAACCAAACACAAGAAGAAGGGTCAGAGTGTTTTTTTAATTAAACAGTTATTTTTTCTTTCTTTTTAGATTTCAACTGACACCTTCTGTAAGAATATAAATATAAAAAAGAGCAATTTTTTAACTTTTTCACGAAACACAAATTGCGGCGCAACAATTCCAATCAGTGAGAGAAGTGACTGAGTGTGAAATATTGTGACAATGTGACATATACAAGTGAATAAGTGATTATGGGGAAAGGGGAGAGGTTTATAAAAGGCCAGTTCCTATCTTCATTAATACTTGAGACCAACACGCTATTTCAATTAGCTATAATGTGTTGGACTCAGTAAGTTGGTCCTTTGATGGCTCTGTCGACGTTTCGACCCTGTGGACACCTTATTTATGGGTCACTGGCGGGTCTTCTTCAGGACGGGGACTGGGAAAAGATTATTGCGCCTGTTGGTTTAAAAGGATAAAACCGTCAGGTTTGGGTTTTGCACGAGAAATTATTATTAGAAGACGTTGTTACAATTTATTACCAGGTCTTCACCGAGCAGACATCCTTATATTCTACTTTATGCAGGTGTCTTCATCAATCTTGAATCTGAATAGTCAAACAATGAGTATTAGTGGACTGATTAGTCAATAATCGCCATATTGGATCAGACCTCACAGGTGTGTTACACTCACCCATTCTGTGTATCATGTGGCCATATTCCAAGGTATTTCTAATTGTGGGATGATTATTTTCTATGATCACCACGATCGTTGTACATCACTCTCAACAATCTGCAAATTAATATCATTTGCAAAGTATTAGCGTTTTAAATTAAAGGTTCAGTAGGAGCGTCTCATCCTAGTTAATCCCCCCGCTAACCTGACTTGGCAGCACTCACCATTTGTATATATGGGTATCCATATTGCCGTCTGCCATCAATTATGACATCTCGCATTCATTGTGGGAATTCTGTAATAGTGAAAACGGAAAAGTCCGTCAGGTAAAGTCACCATACAGACGGAATTAAAGTCTGCGTGGGTTTTTGTGGTGTTGCAGCACTTACTTTTAATAAGTGGTTTCCTTCCTCAGATCGGGATTCTGGACTCGTTCGCTCGGCTAGGCACTGCCGATTAGTAGAATGCGAGTCCTGAACGGCGGCAGTTAACAACTTCCGCGTTCACCTCGAGGACGTCGGCGTAGGGGGTTGCCTAGCAACCACACGCGAGACAAGGCACGCGTCAGATTGACGTCAGCCCGTCTATGATGGATGTATACCGGGTCAGATGTACGACGCCTCTCGTTGCTAGGTAATCAGTGCGAGAGGGCTAAACAGACCCCGGAGATAATGAAAGGCGGTGTCCGGACTATTACATTTATTCATGAATCAGTTCTTGGCAGATTAAAAGAAAGTGGACACAGAGGAATATTCACATGTCTCAATGGCAAAATAAAAATAAAAATAAAAACAAATACATAGCCAAAATTAACGTTAACATGATCCATGTACATTACATTTGAAGAACAAACGATGTGAACGTGATCCATGCACCTTGTATTTCAAATACAAGGTGATCCATGCACCTTGTATTTCAAATACAAGGTGCATGGATCACGTTCACATCGTTTGTTCTTCAAATGTAATGTACATGGATCATGTTAACGTTAATTTTGGCTATGTATTTGTTTTTATTTTTATTTTTATTTTGCCATTGAGACATGTGAATATTCCTCTGTGTCCACTTTCTTTTAATCTGCCAAGAACTGATTCATGAATAAATGTAATAGTCCGGACACCGCCTTTCATTATCTCCGGGGTCTGTTTAGCCCTCTCGCACTGATTACCTAGCAACGAGAGGCGTCGTACATCTGACCCGGTATACATCCATCATAGACGGGCTGACGTCAATCTGACGCGTGCCTTGTCTCGCGTGTGGTTGCTAGGCAACCCCCTACGCCGACGTCCTCGAGGTGAACGCGGAAGTTGTTAACTGCCGCCGTTCAGGACTCGCATTCTACTAATCGGCAGTGCCTAGCCGAGCGAACGAGTCCAGAATCCCGATCTGAGGAAGGAAACCACTTATTAAAAGTAAGTGCTGCAACACCACAAAAACCCACGCAGACTTTAATTCCGTCTGTATGGTGACTTTACCTGACGGACTTTTCCGTTTTCACTATTACAGAATTCCCACAATGAATGCGAGATGTCATAATTGATGGCAGACGGCAATATGGATACCCATATATACAAATGGTGAGTGCTGCCAAGTCAGGTTAGCGGGGGGATTAACTAGGATGAGACGCTCCTACTGAACCTTTAATTTAAAACGCTAATACTTTGCAAATGATATTAATTTGCAGATTGTTGAGAGTGATGTACAACGATCGTGGTGATCATAGAAAATAATCATCCCACAATTAGAAATACCTTGGAATATGGCCACATGATACACAGAATGGGTGAGTGTAACACACCTGTGAGGTCTGATCCAATATGGCGATTATTGACTAATCAGTCCACTAATACTCATTGTTTGACTATTCAGATTCAAGATTGATGAAGACACCTGCATAAAGTAGAATATAAGGATGTCTGCTCGGTGAAGACCTGGTAATAAATTGTAACAACGTCTTCTAATAATAATTTCTCGTGCAAAACCCAAACCTGACGGTTTTATCCTTTTAAACCAACAGGCGCAATAATCTTTTCCCAGTCCCCGTCCTGAAGAAGACCCGCCAGTGACCCATAAATAAGGTGTCCACAGGGTCGAAACGTCGACAGAGCCATCAAAGGACCAACTTACTGAGTCCAACACATTATAGCTAATTGAAATAGCGTGTTGGTCTCAAGTATTAATGAAGATAGGAACTGGCCTTTTATAAACCTCTCCCCTTTCCCCATAATCACTTATTCACTTGTATATGTCACATTGTCACAATATTTCACACTCAGTCACTTCTCTCACTGATTGGAATTGTTGCGCCGCAATTTGTGTTTCGTGAAAAAGTTAAAAAATTGCTCTTTTTTATATTTATATTCTTACAGAAGGTGTCAGTTGAAATCTAAAAAGAAAGAAAAAATAACTGTTTAATTAAAAAAACACTCTGACCCTTCTTCTTGTGTTTGGTTTTGCACTTTAAAGATGACTAATGTAGCATATATCTTTGAAACTATACTTTGATTATAGCTGAAGGCATGCATATGATTCAAAGCAATTGTTCAGATACCCGAAAGAACCACTGTTGAAACTATTACTTTTTTGAAGGGGCAGCACCATTAACTTGGTTTTGGATGTATTAATGGTCAGCCCGCGTTCATCGTAAAATTGACTGAATCTGTCCAGTAGTTTCTCCAGCCCTGAGGGGGTTTTGGACAACAGGAGGGTGTCATCTGCAAAGAGGAGGGTTGGTGTTTTCTCCCCCGCCAGGACCGGAGCATCGGCATTGTCCTCCCTCAAATGGTCTACCACCCCATTGATAAAGAGGGAGAACAATGTCGGGCCATCACACAGCCCTGACGTACCCCCCTATTCACCTGTTAGCTGTCCCTCATTCCCCATCTAATTCTAGCATAATTATCTTCGTGAAGTTTAACTATAAACTCCAGGAGGTAACGCGGGAACCCCATTTCCAGCAGCACTCTCCAGAGTTTATCACGAGGCACCAAATCAAAGGCGCTTTTGAGGTCTATGAAGGTCAGATATAAATTCCCCTTCATAATGGTTACTGATTTCCAGTATATTGCCCAAAACCTGAAAACATGGTCCATAGTACCCACATTCTGGCGGAAACCCGAGTGGAAGTGGGACAGTATATTCCCCTCCTCTAGCCACATACCTACTCTATTTATAATGACCCTGCCAACTATTTTCTGAGCAGCGTCGATTAAACTAATCGACCTGTAGCTGGCAGGGTCCTCCCTATCGCCTTTCTTATGGATAGTAACAACTTCAGCACCCCTCCACGAGTCAGGGACAGGGTATCCATGAAGGATTCTATTCATTAGAGGAGCAATAAAATCAGACCACAGCTTAGGGTCATGTATATATAGATCGCCCGGTAACCCATCCGGGCCTGCCGCTTTAGAGGGTGTTATGCTCCTGATAGCATCAGAAACTTCTCGGGCTACAAAGGGTTCTACAGGTGTAAGTTCCTCATTAATAAAGTTATTTTGTACCCTCCATGATTGAACTAAATCATCTTCACCACAATACAGATTTGAAAAATGGGAATGCCATGGTTGCTCAGTTATATGGTTAGGGAGGGGCTCTACTTCTTTCCTGTCAAGTTTGTTTATCAAGTTCCAAAACAGGGTAGAGTTCTTCGAACTGGCAGCGATCTTAAGTTGTTGCCAATATTCTTTCTCCCAGTCCTTCTTTGCACTTTTGATGCAATCGCTATATTCCCTTCTAGCCGTCCTAACTGCTATAGCGTCCTTTCTCCTAATGGCGTTTGCTATAGCCCTTCTCTTTTCCCTACAACCTGTTGTATACCATAGGGTGCCACTTTTTGGTGGATTCTTCTTCCTTGGTCCACTAGTATCTCTTATAGTGAAGAATGAACCAATTTTCTCTATTAGACTCTTGTAGGAGTCTATAAAATTCAGGCTTTGTTTGGTTGACTGGGCGGAGGTATGGGATAGGAGTTCCCTAGTTTCTGCCTCTACTAGTTCTTTAATACGGATCAAACTATCTTCTTGGCACATCACCCTGTTCCACTTTAATCTGTGTTTGCAATTAGATGGAACTACTTCGTTTTTGATCATAAGTGGGGCATTTAATGCTTCCCTCTCATTACCCCATCTTATTTCCATGCAAAGTGGATTATGATCGCTATCCTGTGACTGTCTGACTTCCATGTCAACTAGTCTGTTCCAGGAACCGGTATGGAGCAGAATGTAATCAATACGGGATGGACAACTAAATCTGTTATAGGTCATCATACCATTTGGGTCTGAGGTTGTCCTACCATTCAGGGCACGTAGGTTATATTCTAGTGTTAGGACATTTATTTGGATCGCTCTTGGCGTCCATTTTCTGATTGGCGCTATGGTTAGAGGCGGGATGGACTGTCTAGAATCCTCTTCATTAAGTCCCAGGAGATCTTCTTTGCTTAGGGGTTCATATGTACAGTTAAAATCTCCCCCTACAATAATGCTAGACAATGGGGGGATACCTGCTAGCACCACCTCGAGTAAGGCTATAGTGGGTGAAGTTTGACCTCCTGGGCAACCTCTAGCATAAATATTAAACAGCTCCATTGAGCTTCCAATATGGGAGCCCTTAGTGGAGATTTGTAGTATGTCCTACGATGGTAAAGTATGCGCAGTAAGTGCCCAATTCAAAGCCACACTAAACCATACGTGCAGTCCTCCCGATTGGCGACCTCTCCCTGAACTAATTGCCAGAATAAAGTGGGTGGAATATCCGCATTTATATAGGGGAGACATGCTCCATGTTTCCTTGAACATACAGATGTCGAACGTATCTATGAATTGGTTCCATTCTGGATTTGCCATATTTTTTTGAAGCCCCGCTATGTTCCAGGAAAACAATTTAATCATGTTTGTGTTTGTAACCCTCTCTGTGTGAACTACTTCTGAAGCTAGTCTTACAACTGCTGTTAGGGGATATTGAGCGTTGACCACTTCATTAGACCTTTCTTCCCCCGAGGAACAACCTCATCATTAATCTTCATAGCCTCCATATCTATAAGGCTTGTGGTGGAATTGGTCTGACCCTCGGGCTTGCACATATTGTGTGTTTGTCTTACACTATTCAGATAGTTATCCTTTAATGGTCAGTCTATGTTGTTTAGACCCAATGCGTCCTCGAGCCTAGATTTAGACCATAGAGGTGCATGTCTGATTTGTATGTTACAATTCCTAGGGGGGCATGTCCTACTAGGTTCTCTGCAATTGCTATGTTACCAAACTGTATCTCAATACAGTCTGTTGATGAACTAGGCAAGGAAATTCTTTTAACATTAATCATATCCTCCCTAATGACTGATCTGCACCCTCTCACGTGGCGAAGCCCGTGAATGGCTTTATTGCATATGGATTCACTGTTCTCATAAGTGTTAGCAGCTCCAAGCTTGGTGACCCCGGTCATGTAGACAATACCACAAGGGGATCTGTATGGTGTGTTTATCTGTTTGTTACTCCAATTAGTTGTTTCAACCATGTCACTATAATATTTATTATCCCCCTGCAGGACCCTGCATTGTGATATTGACCCCCTCAATTTTGCTACTTCGGCATATGAGCCCGAGGTGTTTTGCCTGGTGGGCATTTTAGCTAGGGGGTTATGAGCTGGGATTTTGGGTCGTAACTCTACTACAGTTTTGGAGACACATAATGGAGCTGTTAGTGTATTGGGTTTAGATAGGGCCGCTCCTGCTGTTGGGTTTGGTGGGGCCGATCGCAAGATAGGGGCTTTTACCAGGTTGTACACTAACACTGGGTGTAGAGTGTTTGTTATGTGTAGTTCCTCCCGTTTTGTAAAGTCCATCATGAATTTCTTAATAATAGCTATATCCCTTTCCAGGCTTTCCATTTTCATCATGATTAAATTATTAAAATTCGAACATCTGGAGCATTCACCTGGACTATTCACAGCCTCCACAGTCCCCCCAGCCCTTGCGATAAGACCTCACTTAATTCCCTGGATTCCCCTTCCAACACTGAAAAGCGATTAGTACAAGTGATGCCCATTTCACATGCTATCACCTGCGAGGACCTGTCTATATTCCCAGTTGATATAGCTGGAAGTTCGGCATTAGCACTCATGTTTGCCCCTCTTAATGCCTCTGTAACATTTACCTCAATGGGGCAAGCAGGGTTAGAATGCATATCATCTACTGAGCACTTGGATGTTGGTCTTTTAGAAAAAATAGCTGGGATCACTTTGCTCTTTATCTGCAGTAAACCGTCGACCAGGGGATCAGGGTTATCCACATTTCTTAAGGATGGGGCCGTCAATAGAATGTCCTCAAAATCTTCAACAATAGATTCGATGCTTGACATAACACAATTAGCGGCAGCATGTAGCGACTTTTTTGACTTCTTCCTTTTTTTAGTTGTAATGGCAAGTGCTCCCCCCCCCTCCGTTACCTTCCTTTTACCCATTGCTAGCTACAACTTTCCCTGGTAAATGGGATAATATCCAACAACTCGAAGGTGGCCCAACACTATCTTGTGTATCAGGGAGCAGTCAACTTGACGAACAAGCACAGTACCTTTTTTTTTTATATGGGTGGTTCAAGTTCTCACATGTAAGGGGCGGGGCCCTGCCCTGCCTCGGTCTGCCTAGGACAGCCGCAGATGGCCCCGCCCTTGTCCCGGACTTCTCCCGGCGCGCTCCCGGAAGGGGCCCGGCGGAGCCAAGCCCGGCCGGAGGAGTGAGTGGAGCAAAGCCCCTACCCACAGGTGCTGCCACAGGAATGCGGGGCTCGGCGGAGCCAAGCCCGGCCAAGATGATGAAGCAGAGCAATGCCCGGCCCTCAGGAGCAAGTACAAGCAACAGGTAAAGTTCCCCTATTAGTTCTAAGCTCAGAAACTGTTCGACCACCCCAACACCTCGTCTGAAGCCATACTGAGCTACAGATAAGATGTTCTTTTCTTCTACCCATTGCTCTAGCCTGGCCAACAGCATTCTTGCCATTACTTTAGAAGAAGAGCCAAGCAAAGATATTGATACAGAAAAGGGGGTGGTGATGAACAGAGTGTCTGAATTAAGCAGACCACTCTTACCCAGTCCACTGCACCATCCCAGCTCAGAACCTGTCTATATGCAAATCAGTCTGTCCCTGGCCCAGTGCATCATGGGAACAGGGCAGACTAAACTACCAAGCCAATTCTTCACCAGAAAGGAGACAAGCTACCGGGGACCGGTTTCTGGCATTTCAGCCGTCTTCGGCCCGGCTTGCTTGAATCCTGATGGTGCAGTGAGAAAGGGACTCATGTCTGAGTATACCCTGCCACACCTATTGTGTCCAAAAACGATACAGAAAAGGGGGTGGTGATGAACAGAGTGTCTGAATTAAGCAGACCACTCTTACCCAGTCCAAAGATCAGGGCTTGATCCATCACCATTATTTATCTCACTGCACCATCCCAGCTCAGAACCTGGCTATATGCAAATCCGTCTGTCCCTGGCCCAGTGCATCATGGGAACAGGGCAGACTAAACTACCAAGCCAATTCTTCACCAGAAAGGAGACAAGCTACCGGGGACCGGTTTCTGGCATTTCAGCCGTCTTCGGCCCGGCTTGCTTGAATCCTGATGGTGCAGTGAGAAAGGGACTCATGTCTGAGTATACCCTGCCACACCTATTGTGTCCAAAAACGATACAGAAAAGGGGGTGGTGATGAACAGAGTGTCTGAATTAAGCAGACCACTCTTACCCAGTCCAAAGATCAGGGCTTGATCCATCACCATTATTTATCTCACTGCACCATCCCAGCTCAGAACCTGGCTATATGCAAATCCGTCTGTCCCTGGCCCAGTGCATCATGGGAACAGGGCAGACTAAACTACCAAGCCAATTCTTCACCAGAAAGGAGACAAGATACCGGGGGTCCTGATGGTGCAGTGAGAAAGGGATTCATGTCTGAGTATACCCTGCCACACCTATAGTGTTCACCATAAGCGTGGAAGGGTATACTCAGATGTGAGTCCCTAGCTCATTGCACCATCAGGATTCAAGCAAGCCGGGCCGAAGACAGCTGAAATGCCAGAAACCGGTCCCCGGTAGCTTGTTTCCTTCCCAGTATAAGAATTGGCTTGGTAGTTTGGTCTGCCCTGTTCCCATGATGCACTGGGCCAGGGTCAGACTAATTTGCATATAGCCAAGTTCTGGCTCTGAAGTCCAGTAAAGAGGTTCCCGCGAAGCGGGAGCTGCGAGCACCTTTATGCACCTCCGGGTGCGAGAGAATGGCGGCAGCGCCTCTTGGCGCGGTAATCAGGCAAAGCAGCGTGGGCTCTAAAGTCCAGTAAATATACTCACATAGAAATCTATATGCTAGTCAATCTTTTCTAAGTCTACACATATACTTTATGCACAGTAGCACTAGGGTTTCCTTACTCTTCATTTTCTTTTGAGAATCCCTTTTTTCCTTGAACATGTTTAAATGCTTGGAAATATTGTGTAGCAAGTGGGAGAAGTAACATTTGAAAAACATGTTTCACTGTTGAGTAATCTCTTCATCTATGCCATCTCCGAAATTCCTTCCTATTCCCACTCTGGAAACAAATTTACTCCACCTCTTGTGAGAAGTGAATCTTAAATTGTTCCCCGGGTGGAAATTGGCAGAGAAAGTGTTTGTGGACAGTTACAAACTCACAAGTTTGCTGGCACACATATACTTTGTAAGGCAATAAAGCCCTTAAAATGTCTCTACATACCCACATAAAAATATGTATTCACATAGATATCTGTATGTTTTTTAATCTTTTTCCAAGTGTACACATGTACTTTGTGCGCATTAGCACTTTGTCTTTCTTTGAATTGAGATAAATGTATGCCATATAGACCAGGCCATTACATAGCCATAATTGTGATGGATAGGTGCACATATTTCCAAGATAAAATACAATGTAGTTCTCTTTGAGTTACACATTTGTAATATAGTGCTTAATCTGATAGACGCTTACTGTTAAAGAAATAATGATAATATGGTACTCTTAATTATGGATAAATTAACATGAACTTTTTCAATACAACATGACGTGAGCATTGATAACACCATCAAGACTAAGCATGGGCGCAAAATCTGTTCCGCTCGCGGTTTTTCGGCAAATTCGCGATCCGCGTATTCCCTTGAATTTGCCGAAAATCCGCGAGCGGAACGGATCCGGGGGGCAAAAGTTCAAGCTTCAAGCTTGTAACTATTTTAGAACGGCGCCGGCAAGCTGCCAGCACCATTCTAAAATAGTTACTAAGTTAGCTTCAACAGGAAGCACTAATAGATAAAATGCAGGTGCTCAAGCACGTGCTTTATTTTATCTAATAGTGCTTCCTGATGAAGCTAACTTAGTAACTATTTTAGAATGGCGCTGGCAGCTTGCTGGCGCCATTCTAAAACAAAACAGGAGTGGGGCAGAGGGCAGAAGGTCACAGAGTGGGGCAGAGGGCAGAAGGGCACAGCAACAAGTGGGGCAGAGGGCAGCAGGGCACAACAACAAGTGGGGCAGAGGGCAGAAGGGCACAACAACGAGTGGGGCGGAGGGCAGAATGGCACAAGAACGAGTGGGGCAGAGGGCAGAAGGGCGCATCGCGGTCTCGCACAAAAAAAACCCCAGCGAACACGCAAAGCGCCCCGCGAACACGCCAAGCGCCCCGCGAACACGCAAAAATAAAAAAATCCGCAAATTCGTGAATTTTGTGGATCGCGAATTCGCAAATCCGCGGATCGCGAATTCGCAAAATTTGCCCATCAAGACCATGCGCACAATCCACTCAGGCTCTCCGTCAGACCCATTCCCGCACCACGTCTTCAACAGAGCAAGCAGCTCCATTGAACCCCACCTGCGCAACGTCATCAATCTCTCCCTCGAGACCGCGACCTTCCCAGAGATCTGGAAACACGCCGGGATCAACGACCTAATCAAACAAGCATTTGCAATGCAATAGGTCTCGCATTAGGAAAGTTTGAGCTATTGGTATTGTAAATGACAAATTTTGTATTTATGTGTTGGTTTTGAAAATAGCTAAATTAATAGCTTTGTCATTTACAATGCCAATAGTTTTAGCTTTCGCAAATGTGACACCTATAGCATTTGTAATGCAATATGTGTTGTATTTACGTGACTTAGATGTATTGAAATTACAAATAACGAAGGCATTTTTTTAAATAATTAATACTTAAATAAAAGTTATTGTAATGTATAATGGCAATAGCTTAAACTTTTGTAAATAACTTTTGTGAAGAATATGTTTGTGACATTTGTAACATTTGTAATAAAGCTTGAAACATTGAGAGAACATATTTGAACCAGTTGTTGTTGAATGGTTGCACAGATTGATGCTGTGGTGGCGCTGAGTGATGTTGTGGTGGCGACAAGTGATGCTGTGGCGTTCAGTGATGCTGTGGTAGCGCATAGTGATGTTGTGGTGCCCCTGAGTGATGCAGTGGTGCCCTGGAGTGATGCTATTGTTGTGCGATGGATAGTTAGAGTGAGGGTGATAGATAGCTAGAGGGAGGAGGAAAGATAGATAGAGTGAGGGCGATAGATAGATAGAGGGAGGGCAATAGATAAAGGGAGGGAGGGCAATAGATAGAAGAAGGGAGGGCGATAGAGGGAGGGCGATAGATAGATAGATAGAGGAAGGGTGGTAGATAGAGTGAGGGAGGGCGATAGATAGAGTGAGAGCGATAGATAGATAGATAGGCAGATAGATAGAGTGAGGGTGATAGATAGATGTTTTAGATAGCGCGAACTGGGCGATGGATAGAGTGAGGGTGATATATAGAGTGAGGGCGATTGATAGAGAGAGTGAGGGCGATAGAGAGAGTGAGGGCGATAGATAGATAGATAGATAGATAGATAGATAGATAGATAGATAGATAGATAGATAGATAGATAGATAGATAGATAGATAGATAGATAGAGTGAGGGCGATATATAGATAGAGTGAAGGCGATAGATAGATAGAGTGAAGGCGATAGATAGATAGAGTGAGGCAACAGATAGATAGTGAGGGCAATAGATAGATTGAGGGTGATAGATAGAGTGAGGGTGATTGATAGATAGATAGAGTGAGGGCGATAGAGTGAGGGAGATAGATAGATAGATAGATAGATAGATAGATAGATAGATAGATAGAGGGGGATGTAGAGAGAGGGGTGTAGAGAGAGAGTGGGGTGTAGAGAGAGAGGGGTGTAGAGAGAGTGGGGTGTAGAGAGAGGGGTGTAGAGAGAGGGGTGTAGAAAGAGTGGGGTGCAGAGAGAGTGGGATGCAGAGAGAGTGGGGTGCAGAGAGAGTGGGGTGCAGATAGAGTGGGGTGCAGAAAGAGTGGGGTGCAGAGAGAGGGCTGTAGAGAGAGGGGTGTAGAGAGAGGGGTGCAGAGAGAGGGGTGTAGAGAAAGGGGTGTAGAGAGAGGGGTGTAGAAAGAGAGGGGTGTAGAGAGAGAGGGGTGTAGAGAGAGAGGGGTGTAGAGAGAGAGGGGTGTAGAGAGAGAGGGTTCTAGAGAGAGAGGGTTCTAGAGAGAGAGGGGTGTAGAGAGAGAGGGGTGTAGAGAAAGAGGGGTGTAGAGAGAAACGGGTGTAGAGAGAGGGGGCAGAGTGAGGGGGTAGAGAGAGAGGGGGTGTTGAGAGAAAGGGGTGTAGAGAGAGAGGGGTAGAGAGAGAGGGGTGTAGAGAGAGAGAGGGGTGTTGAAAGAGAGAGGGGTGTAAAGAGAGAGGGTGTAAAGAGAGGGGTGTAGAGAGAGGGTTGTAGAGAGCTGTGCCCCTGGGGGTCAATTTGACACTAAGAAGGGTGCTAACGGTGGGTCAGGGGAAGGGGGGCATTCAAAGGTTATGGAGCAGACACAAGGGCACAAATCTCATTCAGTGGGTCCTGTGGGTCAATGTGACACTAAGAAGGTTGCTAACGGTGGGCCCTGGGGGTCAATGACACACTAAGAAGGTTGCTAGCAGTGGGTCATGGGGGGGCGGGGTATTCAAAGGATAGAAGCAGACATCCTTATAAAAGCGATAAAAATAGCACGTATCACTGGTGTCAATTTATATTTAAATCAAGATAAGGAAAACTGACAAGTATGTAATATGTCCCGTGTTCAGTTTGCACACCTAATCATTAACAATAATAATACGTGTAGTGCTTGCTCTCATAACGCTGCTAGTAGTAGCGGTCACTGTTGCCCAAAATAATGGTACTTCTTTTATAGGCTAGAGGGAGAGGAAAGGCAGAGCAAGAGTAGGGAGGATACATATGAACCCAAGACGTGCAGGTTGCACACTGATTTCAGTAGTGAGCTCTTAACTCACTGAGCTAGATTCTGAGCCATTGGGCTTCCCTGCTCCATCATTTGAAGCAAGTTGTCCTGGATGCTTTCCAGATTTGCACCGCCTGTAACTACTGCATGAATAGGGATGCTGCTCGTCCCTTTCAAGCTGCTTGCACTTGTTTTAAACACTTTACGTTCGTATGAGCTGATTTGCACGGTCCGTACCATTCGTCCGCCCTATAAATGAAAAAAGCAGGTATGACATTAAGGGCTAGATGTAGGTGATTCCCATTTACAGACTCTTAAATACCGAATTTTACTGATTCGGTATTTAAGAGTCTGTAAATGGGAAGGGGGCAGATGTAGGTAATTTTAAAATCTGAATTACCCAATCTGTAGAGTTCGGTATTTACCGATTGTGTAAATACTGGATCGTTATTTCCCATTGATTCCTATGGGCTTCAAAGCCCATAGGAGTCAATGGGAAATACCGATTCTGTATTTACAGAATCGGTAAATACCGAATCCTGCAAGGGTGCAGGGGGTGTCACTTTGACACCCTCTAGTACCCCAAGTACAGGCTTGTGTGACATGTGGCACACATACATGCCCTAAGGGCATATCTGTGTGTCATATTGCACAGGTGTGCATGCACAGATGTGCATACACACCTGAATTCGGTATTTTACCACCCAATGGGATTGGGTGGTAAAATACCGACTCTTAAGGGCCTGTGGCACTGTAAACTGTGCCACCGACATTTGTAATTACAGAATCGGTATATTTACTGATTCGGTAATTTACCGAATCGGTAATGTTACAGAAACGGTAAATATAGCGATTCTGTAATTTTCAGCCCCCTACATCTGAAAACCCTAATACCGGTCGGAAACGGACGAAATCTGCCGCTTCCGACCGTTATTAGGGCTCCTACATCTGGCCCTAGGTGTCCTAGCGCATATACAGACAAACATACAGAAATAATGAGTGCGTGCAATAATAGCACATTAAAGGTAAACGGTTGGCTTTGCCGACAAAGAGAAGCACTGTCACGCTGTTCCCCTCCCAACTTCCAGTGACTGGCGAGTTAAGAGATGAAGGGGAGGTGGAGGGCATTGACTAATGGCAGCAACGGGTGAGGAAACAGTGGAAATGACAAGGGGACGAGGGGAGGAATGCCAGACGGGTGCAAGGGAAGCGGCCAACAGCGAAGAGAAAGAGACGTGCAGTAATAAGCGCTCTGACATCTTCGGGTGAAGTCTGCGCTATATAAAAACACATAAAATAAATAAATAAAAGGAAGGTAGTGGTTCCTAATGGTGAGTGTAGGAGGGAGCCTTGTGACAGATGTTGAGAGCCTTAAAAAGCTGAATTGATATGGGTAAGCAAAGATTTGAGTGAAAATGTATTTAAGAGTACGTGCGGGAGGGAATGAGAGTGCCCTGTGTGCGTGCTGTGGCGGGGTGGGCGGGGGAGCTGCAGTCTTTGAAGTCTGATGCCTAGGCACAGACAAATGGTGGTGCGCGATGTGCACGAGGGGGGCGGGGAGCGGCAGCCTTTGATGTCTGATGCCGAGGCACAGACAAATGGTGGTGTGTTATGTGGCTGGCGTGCACGCGCCTGTCTCACATGAACTGTATGGGATCCGCAGCCATTTTGGTAGACTTTTCTTTTCCACTTACTATAATTCTCGCCAGCAATGCGCAAGCGCATTGGCAGGCGAGACCTAAAAACCTAAGGCAGACCCAAGAGACCTCAAGAACTTCCGGCCCATTTCTCTGCTCCCCTTCCCAGCCAAGGTCATCGAGAAAGCCGTCAACAGGCAGCTAACCCGATACCTCGAAGAAAACAGAATCCCCACCCTTCCCAGTAAGTGTTCTGCAGCAACCACAGCACAGAGACTGCCCTCATCGCCGCCACCGACGACATTAGGACCCTGCTGGACAATGGCGAGACCGCAGCACTCATCCTCCTAGACCTTTCTGCCGCTTTGACGCCATTGCACACTACGCGCACGCCTCGACGCCGCAGGGGTCCGAGACAAGGCTCTGGATTGGATCACCTCCTTCCTCTCCGGCAGAACCCAGAGCATCCCCCTCCCCCCATTCCGTTCCAAAGCCTCCGAGATCATCTGCAGTGTACCCCAGGGATCCTCCCTCAGCCCGACGCTGTTCAACATTTACATGGTCCCGCTCGCACACATAGCCCAACAGCACAACCTCAACATAATCTCCTACGCCGATGACACTCAGCTGATCCTCTCCCTCACCAAGGACCCCATCACCGCCAAAGCCAACCTCCACGATGGAATGAAGGCCGTCGCCGACTGGATGAAGACCAGCCATCTGAAGCTGAACTCGGACAAGACGGAGGTCCTCCTCCTCAGCTCCAACTCTTCAGCCTGGGACGACTCCTGGTGGTTGACGACACTGGGGGCAGCCCCGACACCCACCGACCACGCACGCAAGCTGGGAATCATCCTCGACTCAACGCTCTCTATGACTAAGCAAGTCAACGCTGTCTCCTCCTCCTGCTTCAACATTCTCTGCATGCTCCGCAAGATCTACGGATGGATCCCGACAGATGCAAGAAAGACAGTCACCCAGGCCCTCGTCAGCAGCAGACTCGACTAAAGAAACGCACTCCCAAGCTCAACAAACGACTACGATGTATTCAAAATGCTTCGGCACGAATGATCCTTGATGTACCACGCCACGGTCACATCACCCCCCACCTGAGAAACCTGCACTGGCTCCCGGTCAACAAGAGGATATCCTTCAAGCTCCTCATCCACACACACAAGGCACTCCACAAGACCGGCCCAGCCTACCTCAACAGACAGCTCTCCTTCTACTTCCTTAACCACCAGCTCCGCTCTGCCGACCTCTCACTCGCCACCGTCCCGCACATCCAAAGAACAACCACCGGTGAGAGATCCTTCTCCCACCTCGCCGCCAAGACATGGAATACCCTCCCACCGAACCTACGACAGACGCAAGACCTGCTGACCTTCAGGAGGGTACTCAAGACCTGGCTGTTTGATCAGTAGCGCCCCCCCAGCGCCTTCAGACCCTCACAGGTATGTAGTGCGCTTTACAAATGATTGATTGATTGATTGATTGATGTGACTCTGTGATAGAAGAAGCACACATGTCCAAAATACACCAAAATGTGGTCCTCATTGTGTTGGATAAAAACACACAATTGTGACACACATCTTTATACAATCCTCATTGTGATGGGAAAAACACCAATCTCTGTAATAGGCAGCATAATATTTCTTGTGACAGATAAAGGCATACAAACCTGTTGTACACAATTTAATATGGTTCTTAGTTACACCACTGCCTATAGGACCGTAGGTCACATTTAAATAGGAGCTATTGTAAAGCACCAAAGAGCACAATCTTGTGACACACAGTATGAAATGGTTTTCAGTGTCCAGAACAAACGTTTATATGCTTGAAACATATAAAGTTGTGGCAGTGTGTATTACATGTTTAAAATGGCAACACAAAACTGTAACATGCGTCATGATGTGCTCCTTTTTGCAATGGATAAAAGCTCACATGCTATACACGTGGTCACATGAATTGCATAACACAATGCAGTCTTCATTGTGATGGATACAAATATGTGTGAGATATTGTTTTCAGAGTGAGGTGTTATAGCGCAGAATTAAAACACGCACTGTGATGTAATTCATATTCATTGACAACAGAGGGGACCAGTCTCTCACAGGAATACACATGCAATGAGGAACAGGTTTGTTTCTATTAGGTATCTTAAGACATCAGGTGCTCGATGCACATGATGACCTCAAATGAATTTGTAACTGTGTCACAAGGTCGAGGAGGACTTATTGGAGGAGATTCCATACTCCCCGGTGACTATGGTGAATGAGGCACTCTTCCTCTGTGTGCAGGATTTTTCTCCGGTCTGTCCCTTTAAGGAACAGGACTCTGACACCCAAGAAGAAGGTGGTCAGCAAGTCCGGAAGACGTCTCTGCCCCCTGACCAATGGGGAGAGAGAGCCCCGCTGATGAAAGCGGAAATGGATGTTGGAACGGATGCTGAGGAAGAAGTGAGACCTAAAGAACGCGGAGAGAGCCAGGTGAACCAGAGCGCGTGATGGAGAAATGGGACCTCATCGCCTGCAACAAGTGGGGAGGTAACCCCTGCAGAGGAGGAGTCGCCAGGAGGCCAACCGTTTCACGCTTCGCTCTGCCACGCTCTAGGAGGAATGTGGCTGAACAAGGTACAGTCCGGCTGCGGGCTGCTCACGGGCACTGGGCTGGAAGGCACCAAAGTAAGTAGAGGACACACCTCTGCTAAACCGGTGGGTTAACCGGACTACACTTGGTGGTGGTGGCTTCTTTGAGTGTGGTGATACTCCCTGCACTGGCCCTCTACACTTCTACATATTGTCGATGTTCCGACGTTCACCAGTGGTTTTCTGACCGAGGAACATACGAGTCCATGACTGACCTGGTGGCCTCATAAGAGGAAGAACGGAAGCAGTATTCATACCTAACCTCTACTAGCTGTGTAAACAGACGAACTCGGACGTGAAAAATAAAAACATATTCAAACCATACCTAATAAAAGGGATAAAAGAATAAAGTCGCACGTTGATTCCTTCCGGGGCTTAACCCCTTCCTTGACGACCCGGTGACAAAAATATAATGTAATATAATCCTATTTGTGATTGAAAGAAGTTTATTCTTGGCAACAGTAGTTTAGATAATAGCACATCTCTGCAACAGGCCTAGTGGTGTCGTCCTTGCAGTGCTAGGAAAAAGCTCTGATATGTAACACACAACAACATACAATCCTCGTTGCGATGGATAAAAACAAACAATTGTGATGCACACCAAGACTTGATTCAAAGTATAATAGTAGCTCACTTATATAACTTCCCAAAACACCTGTAACATTCCAAGCTATGGTCATTGTGCAGGGTATGAGCAATCCACTGGAAAGATTGTGATTGTGACCCTGCTGTGATTCATGTAGACAAACACCTATATACCCCTTCATCATTGGCTCAATTCCCAAAACCAAGTGCTTTGTTTAGTATCATCATTTTGGATTACAGAGCAAGCTGCTTTTTAATTCACAAAGGTTGTCTTGTTGACTATTAGCTTATAGCTAAGGAGGATGTATTTCAAGGAGTAGGCTTCATTTTCATTTGAGAATTCCATTTTCCCTTGAACAAGTTTACATGCTTACATTTCTGAAAATATTACAAAGCAAGTAGAAGTAATAACATTTGAAAAACATTTTCCCCTGTCAAGTAATCCCTTCAGCTATGCCATCTACAATTTTTAGTCTGATTCCTTTCACTTTCCATCCTGGAAACAGATTTAATCCGGCACTTGTAGAAGTGAATCTCAGATTGTTCCCTGGGTGGGAATGGGCTGAAGAATTGTTTGGGGACAGTTACAAAGTAACACATTTGGAGGCATACAACTAGTTTGCAGAGCAACAAAGCCCTGTGAAGATCACTTTCCACACACACAAAAATGTTTGCTCACATTCAATAGTCATCTTTTTCCAAGTGTACATATATGCTTGTTCACATTAGCCTCTGTGCTTTTTTGTGATGGATCGTTCGATGGATGATGCATGTCCTATGGACCAGGCTGTATAGAGCCGTCATTGTGATGGATAAGTGCATGCATTTCCAAAGTACAATACAATATAGTTTTTTTTGTTACTCAAGGTCATACACTTTACTAATACACAGCATAATGTTATACATGCTTTCTGTTAAAGGAATAGGTGATAACACTAATTCACATTAATGTGGTACTTTTAATGATGGCTAAATTAACATGAACTTTTTCAATACAATATGATGTCACTCTGTGATGGAAGAAGCACACTTGTCTAAAATGCACCAAAATGTGTCCTCATTGTGTTGGATAAAAACACACAGTTGTGACACACATCTTGATACGGTCCTCATTGTGATGGATAAAAACACTAACCTCTGTAATAGGCAGCATATTATTTCCTGTGGCAGATAAAGGCAAACAACATTAGCCCTTGGGATTTTTTGTGATGGTGATAAATTCATGTCCTACGGACCAGGCCTGCATAGAGCAGTCAGTGTGATGGTAAAATGCATTAATTTCCAAGATAAAATACAATATAGTTTTCTGAGTTACCTAAGATCATACACATGACAACTAAACAGCATATTGTTAAAGCATCTTACTGTTAAAGGAGCTTTCTGTTAAAGGAATATGCGAAAACACTGAATCACATTAATGTGGTATTTTTAATGATAGCTACATTATCATGAATTTGCGCAATGCAACATGATATTTCTCTGTGATAGAAGCACACATGGCTAAAATGCCCCAAAATATGGTCCTCATTGCATTGGATAAAAACATGCAATTGTGACACATCTTGATAAGGTCCTCATTATGATGGATAAAAACACCAACCTCTCTAATAGGCAGCATATTTCCTCTGGCAGATAAAGACATTCAAACCTGTCTCACACAATTTAATATGGTCCTCAGTTTAACCCTTATGGTGCACATAGGAGCATAATCTCAATATCTCAACACAATTCTGTAACATGCGTCATGATGTGCCCTTTTTTGCAATACATAAAAACTCATATGCTATACACATGGTCCCATGAATATTCGCCTACCACGATATAGTCCTCATTCTGATGCATAAAAACATGCATGTGATTTTTTTCTTTCAGAGTGCAGTGTAATAGCACACAGAGTTAAAACATGCAGTGTGATGCTGTTATGAGTTTGATGGACTACTCTTCATAAACAATTCATATTTACTGACACCAGAGGGGAACAGTCTCTCACTGGAATGCAGTCTTAATGAGGAACAGGTCTGTGTCTATGAGGTATCTTAAGGCAGCCTTATGATCGTATGCAAGCACATCACAAATTCTCTGCAATGAATTACAAATGAAGAGGTAAACCATCAGGCAGTTTTAGTGCACCTCATGATATTGCCCTCTTGGTGATGGTTAACCCCTTCCATGCTCATGACGCACCCCAGCCGTCATGCACTACGTTGCTCGTGTGCTGATGACGGCTGGGGTTCGTCACGGCCCACCCCTGTTCGTGCTGTTTACAGCACACCAGGGGAATCGCGGCCGCATCGAAGGGGTTAAAGCAGGCACATCTTTGTAAAACAGTGCATGAGATTGTCCTCTGTTATACATAGATACTGTCTCATATTACTAACAGAATTCATGATGTGCTACTTAATGTGATGTATCAAGGCAAACAATCTTGTAACACTTAAAGGCATCTAGTGATCATTGTACTTAATAAACCCACATTCATTTGTAATATACAATGTAATATAATCCTATATGTGATGGAAAGAAGTTCATTCTTGGTAACAGTAGTTTAGATAATAGCACAACTCTGCAACAGGACTAGTGGTGTCGTCCTCGCAGTGCTAGGAAAAAGCTCAGATATGTAACACACAGTATCATACGGTCCTTGTTGCGATGGATAAAAACAAGCAATTGTGATGCACACCAACACTTGATTCAAAGTATAATAGTAGCTTACTTATATAACACCCCAAAACACCTGTAACATTCCAAGCTATGGTCATTGTGTAGGGTATGAGCAAAGCACTGGAAAGATTGTGATTGTGACCCTGCTGTGATTCATGTAGACAAACAGCTTCATACCCTTTAATCATTGGCTCTATTCCCAACACCAAGTGCTTCGTTTATTATCATCATTTTGGATACAGAGCAAGCTGCTTTTTAATTCACAAAAGTTGTCTTGTTGACTGTTAGCTTATAGCTAAGGAGGATGTATTTCAAGGAGTAGCCTTCATTTTTTTTTGAGAATTCCATTTTCCTTTGAACACGTTTACATGCTTACATTTCTGGAAATATTACAAAGCAAGTAGAAGTAATAACATTTGAAAAACATTTTCCCCTGTCAAGTAATCCCTTCACCTATACCATCTCCAATTTTTAGTCTGATTCCTTTCACTTTCCATCCTGGAAACAGATTTAATCCGGCACTTGTTAGAAGTGAATCTGAGATTGTTCCCTGGGTGGGAATAGGCTCAAGAATTGTTTGTGGACAGTTACAAAGGAACACATTTGGAGGCACACAAATACTTTACAGAGCAACAAAGCCCTATGGAGATCACTATCCACACACAAAAAATGTTTGCTCACATTCAATAGTCATCTTTTTCCAAGTGTACATATGTACTTGTGCACATTAGCCTCTGTGCTTTTTTTGTGATTGATTGTTCGATGGATGATGCATGTCCTTTGGACCAGGCTGTATAGGGCCATCATTGTGAGTGATAAGTGCACGCATTTCCAAAGTACAATACAATATACTTTTTTTTAGTTACTCAAGTCATACACTTTATTAATACACAGCATAATATTATAGATGTTTTCTGTTAAAGGAATAAGTGATAACAATAATTCACATTAATGTGGTACTTTCAATGATGGCTAAATTAACATGAACTTGTTCAATACAATATGATGTTACTCTGTGATGGAAGAAGCACACGTGTCTAAAATGCACCAAAATGTGTCCTCATTGTGTTTGATAAAAATACACAGTTGTGACACACATCTTGATATGGTCCTCATTGCAATGGATAAAAGTACTAACCTCTGTAATAGGCAGCATAATATTTCCTGTGGCAGATAAAGGCACACAACATTAACCCTTGGGATTTTTTGTGATGTAGATAAATTCATGTCCTATGAACCAGGTCTGCATAGAGCCGTCAGTGTGATGGAAAAGTGCATTCATTTCCAAGATGAAATACAATATAGTTTTTTGAGTTACCTAAGATCATACACACTGCAACTAAACAGCATATTGTTAAACCATCTTACTGTTAAAGGAGCTTTCTGTTAAAGGAATATGCGAAAACACAAAATCACATTAATGTTGTATTTTTAATGATAGCTACATTATCATGAACTTGCTCAATGCAACATGATATTCCTCTGTGATACAAGAAGCACACATGCCTAAAATGCCCCAAAATATGGTCCTCATTGCGTTGGATAAAAACATACAATTGTGACACACATCTTGATATGGTCCTCATTGTGATGGATAAAAACACAACCTCTCCAATAGGCAGCATATTTCCTCTGGCAGACCAATGCACACAAACCTGTCTCACACAATGTAATATGATCCTCAGTTTAACCTATAAAGTGCACATAGGAGCATAATCCCCATATATATAGGAGCAATTGCAAAGCATAAAGGAGCACAATGTTGTGACACACAATATGAAGTTGTTTTTAGTGTCCTGAACAGATGTTCATATGATTGATACACTTATAAAGTTGTGGCAGGGTCTATAATATGTTAAAAATCTCAATACAATTCTGTAACATGCGCCATGAAGTGCCCTTTTTTGCATTACATAAAAGCTTACACGCTATACACATGGTCACATGAATTGCCTACCACAATGTAGTCGTCATTCTGATGGATAACAACACTGTTGTGTTTTTGTTTTAGAGTGCAGTGTAATAGCACACCGAGTTAAAAACATGCAGTGTGATGCTGTAATGAGTTTGATGAACTACAGTTCTTAAACAATTCATATTTATTGACACCAGGGAGGACCAGTCTCTCACTGGAATGCAGTCTTAATGAGGAACAGGTCTGTTTCTATGAAGTATCTTAAGGCAGCCTTATGATGCTAGGCAAGCACATCACATATTCTCTGCAAATGATTAAAAAAATACTACCCTACATACCACTTGACTCACGAAAGACAGTGGTGACAGCATTGGCCATGTCCAGATTGGACTACGGGAACGGCCTATACGCTGGAGCCAGAAAAAAAATTCTAACCAAACTCCAACGTTTGCAGAATGCAGCAGCCAGGCTGATATTAGGTACACCTAAATTTGAAAGAATCAGCCACAAACTTAGAGACCTACACTGGCTGCCAATCGAAAAACGAATAGTTCCTCATTAAGACTGCATTCCAGTGAGAGACTGGTCCTCCCTAGTGTCAATAAATATGAATTGTTTAAGAACTGTAGTCCATCAAACTCATTACAGCATCACACTGCATGTTTTTAACTCGGTGTGCTATTACACTGCACTCTAAAACAAAAACACAACAGTGTTGTTATCCATCAGAATGACGACTATATTGTGGTAGGCAATTCATGTGACCATGTGTATAGCGTGTAAGCTTTTATGTAATGCAAAAAAGGGCACATCATGGCGCATGTTACAGAATTGTGTTGAGATTTTTAACATATTATAGACCCTGCCACAACTTTATAAGTGTATCAATCATATGAACATCTGTTCAGGACACTAAAAACAACTTCATATTGTGTGTCACAACATTGTGCTCCTTTCCTTCGCCGGAAGCGCGCCGAAGTCGAGCCAAAGTCCAACCCGTCTGCGCCCGTCTGCGACATGACGGGGCGCGGGGCCAAGGACTCTGGTCTCTTTTCTTCCTCTACGCTACGCTATGATAGAGAGGAGCTGCTCGCTCTTTGTCCTGAGGTCCCTCTGAACTGCGTACACTCCATGGAGGCGGTATTATTACATACTTGTCCTCTATGCTCATTTAAGCCCCCCAATCCAGCCTGGTTGGCTCCCGCAAATAAGCAGGCCAAGGCAGGACTGATTAACTGCCGCTCTCTCGGTAAACACAGTATTCAAATCTATCATCTTCTCGAGGACGAGGAATTTGATATGCTTTTTTTTACCGAGACGTGGTTGGGAGAACTCTCTGATCCTGACATCATAGAGGCCATGCCCCCTGGCTACTCCCTTGCTAGATTAGACAGGAAGGATGGCAGGGGAGGGGGTATTGCTATTGCTATAAAAACTTCTATGCAATGCACCCTACTGCCTTTGAATATTGATCACTGTGAAGCCGGTGTTTTTACTATAAACATGGGACCGCAAACCTCCCTTTCAGGCATCCTTGTGTACAGACCACCGGGCAGGATGTATGACTTTATTGCTAACCTGTTGGAGGTCACCGCTCACCATGCGATTAGGAAAAAGAGCTTTCTTGTGCTCGGCGATATGAATGCCCATTTTGATGACCCCTTGGATAGGGAGGCAAGCGACATTAGGTCCAAACTCCACTCCTTACAGCTTGATCTCATAAATCAGGACCCCACTCACAGACTTGGGCACCTCCTGGATCCCATCTTTGGAAATCACTGCAGAGTACAATCCTCCATCCCGCTTCCGGTCCCCTGGTCCGATCATTTTGTCATTCCTTTTTGCATTCAGTCATCCGAGGATGACTCAAAAAAAGTTTCTGAGCAGCGGTACCCGCGGCGGAAATGGAAATCCTTTTCTCAGGCTACCTTCAATGAACTTCTCACAATAGGAGGTCCGATAGGAGGCATGGACTGTGAAACTGCGTACAGTCACCTACAGACCCGCATTTTAGGAGCCCTTGATAAAACCGCTCCTATTCGTAATGGGAGTAACCCCAAAAACACGAGGAAAACTACTTCGTGGTATACTCCTGAACTTCAAACGCTCAAATCTGGCTGCAAAAAGCTGGAACGTGAATGGCGTGTTAATTTTTGCCCAATGATTAAGGTACAATATAAAAAAATGCAAAGGGAGTATTACAGAGAAGTTCGCATCTCCAAAGCCGCCCATTATAAAAATCGGATTGATGAGGCAGAGAACTCTTCTAAGGAGCTTTTTAAAAACTATAAGGAGATCTCTGTACTCTCAAATGATAATAGGTCCTCTAGCGACTCAGTGGAAACCTGCAATAGTATCGCGAAATATTTCTCTGGAAAAATCTCGGACATCTATGCAAATTTCTCTGGAAGCCTGACCGCTAGCCATGATCTCAGGGTAGACAGAGAGGTCAGTCCCACGGAGTCAGGTTTACATAGCTTTGTGGTCCCGCTACCTGATGTATTGGTAAATGCATGCAAAGGTGTTAAATCGGGCTCCCCTCGAGATCCGGCCCCTCCTAAAGTACTGACTGCTAGTTTAGAAGTACTGGAGCCCTATTTTAGACACATCATCCAACTATCGTTTTCTTCGGCCTCCCTTCCGGGAGACTGGAAGAAGGCTATAGTGCTGCCAATAAAAAAGAAACCTAATGTAAGCCAGGACCTTCTAGAGAACTTAAGACCGATTTCCCTCCTACCTTTCCTTGCTAAAGTGACTGAAAAAATAGCCAATACACAGCTCATGGATCACTTAGAAGCTAATAAAGCATTGCACAGCTCCCAATCTGGCTTCCGGAAGAACTACTCGACCGAGACGGCCCTCTTGCGAGCGACCGAGACTCTGCGGATTGGAGCGGATGAAGGTCATACTATGGCTCTCATTATGCTGGACCTCAGCGCTGCGTTCGACACTGTGGCCCATTCCATCTTGCTACAGTGTCTGAGCAGTGCTGGGGTCACCAAGGCGGCACTGGGTTGGCTTAAAGCCTTCCTATCTGACCGCAGCTTCCAGGTTCAGAGAGGCATGTTTCTTTCAGATAGCATAGCCTTAGAACAGGGGGTGCCCCAGGGCTCTGCCCTGAGCCCCACCCTGTTCAACCTGTATATGGCCCCATTGGCAGATGTGGTCCAATCATACGGCATAGAATTAGTATTGTATGCCGATGATACTCAACTGCTCATCTCCCTATCACAGACACCCACTTTAGCAGCGGCCAATTTCAAAGCCTGCATGCAGGAGCTTGCAGGCTGGATGAACCAACACTGCCTGAAGCTCAACGGCTCAAAAAACTGAGGTTCTAGTGATAGGGGGAAAGGATACCAGTTGGACTCAGGAATGGTGGCCTCCTTGCCTTGGCCCTACACCTATCCCTGGCAGGGAGGCAAAAAACCTGGAGGTCTGGGTGGATCCCAAACTCTCTTTTGGGAACCACATTAACAAAGTTGCAGGGAAATGCTTTGGGATAATGAAGACCTTAAACCGTACGCTGGACCTTCTGCCCCTGGAGGCTAGACGCACCATGACCCAAGCATTAGTCACCTCCCGCATAGATTATGCTAACGTATTGCTACTAGGGACTACTGAGAAGAACCTAAGGCGGCTCCAGGTGTTACAAAATACGGCAGCACGACTGGTTCTCAGACTCCCCAAAAGAACGGCATCTAAACCCACTCTATCTGCCCTTCATTGGCTTCCTATAAAAAAAAGGATCCTGTTTAAAGCACTTTTAATTTGCTATAGGATAACCGTTTTGAAAGCCCCTGAATATCTGATGGACCTAGCCATCCCTTATCAGCCCAACAGAGCACTTCGCTCCATGGGCATGGGTCTTTTGAAAGTACCTCGTATAAAGAAGGCCAGAATGGGAGGACGCTCCTTCCGAGTGTTAGCAGCCAACCAATGGAACACTCTTCCTTCTGCAATTAGACTGGCCAAGACTGAAACTATATTTAGGAAGCTTCTAAAAACACATTTGTTCACCCAGTAGACCGGTCATTGCCTTTCTGCCTCTCTCTCCATAGCGCGGGGACACGCCGGGATGGCGTCACCAAGCGCTTTATAAGCCCCTTTATTATTATTATTATTATTTATTATTATTATTATTATTATTATTATTATTATTATTTATGCTTTGCAATTGCTCCTATATATATGGGGATTATGCTCCTATGTGCACTTTATAGGTTAAACTGAGGATCATATTACATTGTGTGAGACAGGTTTGTGTGCATTGGTCTGCCAGAGGAAATATGCTGCCTATTGGAGAGGTTGGTGTTTTTATCCATCACAATGAGGACCATATCAAAATGTGTGTCACAATTGTATGTTTTTATCCAACGCAATGAGGACCATATTTTGGGGCATTTTAGGCATGTGTGCTTCTTGTATCACAGAGGAATATCATGTTGCATTGAGCAAGTTCATGATAATGTAGCTATCATTAAAAATACAACATTAATGTGATTTTGTGTTTTCGCATATTCCTTTAACAGAAAGCTCCTTTAACAGTAAGATGGTTTAACAATATGCTGTTTAGTTGTAGTGTGTATGATCTTAGGTAACTCAAAAAACTATATTGTATTTCATCTTGGAAATTAATGCACTTTTCCATCACACTGACGGCTCTATACAGACCTGGTTCATAGGACATGAATTTATCTACATCACAAAAAATCCCAAGGGTTAATGTTGTGTGCCTTTATCTGCCACAGGAAATTTTATGCTGCCTATTACAGAGGTTAGTGCTTTTATCCATTGCAATGAGGACCATATCAAGATGTGTGTCACAACTGTGTATTTTTATCAAACACAATGAGGACACATTTTGGTGCATTTTAGACACGTGTGCTTCTTCCATCACGGAGTAACATCAAATTGTATTGAACACGTTCATGTTAATTTAGCCATCATTGAAAGTACCACATTAATGTGAATTATTGTTATCACTTATTCCTTTAACAGAAAGCATCTATAATATTATGCTGTGTATTAATAAAGTGTATGACTTGAGTAACTAAAAAAAAGTATATTGTATTGTACCTTGGAAATGCGTGCACTTATCACTCACAATGACGGCCCTATACAGCCTGGTCCATAGGACATGCATCATCCATCGAACAATCAATCACTAAAAAGCACAGAGGCTAATGTGCAGAAGTACATATGTACACTTGGAAAAAGATGACTATTGAATGTGAGCAAACATTTTTTGTGTGTGGATAGTGATCTTCATAGGGCTTTGTTGCTCTGTAAAGAATTTGTGTGCCTCCAAATGTGTTCCTTTGTAACTGTCCACAAACAATTCTTGAGCCTATTCCCACCCAGGGAACAATCTGAGATTCACTTCTAACAAGTGCCGGATTAAATCTGTTTCCACGATGGAAGGTGAAAGGAATCAGACTAAAAATTGGAGATGGCATAGGTGAAGGGATTACTTGACAGGGGAAAATGTTTTTCAAATGTTATTACTTCTACTTGCTTTGTAATATTTCCAGAAATGTAAGCATGTAAACGTGTTCAAAGGAAAATGGAATTCTCAAAAGAAAATGAAGGCTACTCCTTGAAATACATCCTCCTTAGCTATAAGCTAACAGTCAACAAGACAACCTTTGTGAATTAAAAAGCAGCTTGCTCTGTGAGCCAAATAGAACCCTCAGATCTGGCCAAAAGAAAATAATTGCGGTACCAAGATTCAAGAGAGCAAACTGGGGAGGAAGAAGCTTCCTGGTACATACAGCGAGAATCTGGAACAAACTACCGCTAGATATAAAAACTAGTCCATCACTGATATCTTTCAGAAAGCAAGTAAAAACGTGGCTGTTCTCGGCATATCCCTAAACTAAACACCTCAAGAGGTTTCCTCAGGGTTAGTGCCACTCTCAGCGCGCAGGTGCTCACAGAGCTCGTCAGCTCACGGCCCACGGGAGCCATCTTCACCAAGCTCACATATGAGTAAACATAGTGAAAAGACTTTGTTGGACCTTGTACGATGCCTAGAACCTTTGGAAGAAAGCCTGGCATTAATAGGTCTAGGCAGCGTAAATAAATTAACACAAGTGCATGATTTACCTTAGCCTTTCACATGATCACAAAATATATAGGGTCATCAAAAATATGTATAAATATTTATCTTAATAACAGATAAAGCTGAAGAAGCTAAGACCCTACTTGTTTGGGTCTCACTTCCGGGTTCAGACAGACCACAGGCCCCTCAGATGGTTGATGCAAATGAGGGGTGAGAACCCAAAACTGTTGAGGTGGTCCATCTCCCTACAGGGTATGGACTTCACGGTGGAACACGGCCCTGGCACAGATCACGCCAATGCTGACGGTCTGTCCAGGTATTTCCGCCTTAGTGATGAGGAACTCCCTGGGGAAGGGTAGTTCTCCCCACATTTCGGCTGGAGGGGACACGTGTTAGACCTGGCACCTTGGCGTGAGTTTCCCTTCCACTTTTTGCTGATGTGCCTCAGATGTTTTTGCTGGTGTCCGCTGCTCAGGGCACTGCGCCACGGCCAATCCGTGCCGCAGTGCAAGTGCTCCCAATGTAAAATGTAACTGTGATTGGTATACCTGATTGGTTCATTGGATTTACTGTCAGTCCCCAGTAAAGTGCACCAGGAGTGCCAGGGCTTGTGAATGCCAATACTGCTAGTGGGCCTGCAGCGCTGGTTGCGCCACCCACAGAAGCAGCCTGTTAAAATGTGTCTAGGGTCTGCCACTGCAGACCCTGCGTGCAGTCTGGTACTGTCATGCTGGCTGGGCAAGTGCACACACTTGCAAGCCCCTAAACCTTCCCTTAACTTCATATTAGTCACCCCTATGGTAGGCCAAAGGGCAGGGTGCATTGTAAGTGTAAGTATGTGTGTGGCATGTCCTAATAGTGAATTACAGCCAAATTCGTTTTTCACTATTGTAAGGCTACCTGCTCCCTTTAGGCCAGAGTGGGCTGCTGGAATTATTACACTCTATAATCCCAGCAGGCTCAGGGAACATGGTAGAAATTAATGTTTAGTATGCCTGAACTCAGAATAATAAAATACTTCTTTTAGTAAAGTTTATTTTAATATCCTGTGTTTGCAAATGCTACTTTTAGAAAGTTAGCATTTGCTTGCCTAACCATTTCAGCCCGCCTCTGATAGTTTGTGTATCTGACTGTCTGGGATGTGTGAGTGACAGGGCTGGGGGATGACAGGTGGTGAATGCAAGGATTACACCTTAGTGGGAGGTAGGAGTGCCCCATGACTCTTAATCAGGCTGTGCTCTGCCACCACAATGCTGGCTCCGCCCCCCTGGGGGGCGACTGATGACTCAGCCTGCACCTGGCCCAGGAAGGGCGAAGCACCATCAACGAGGTACTCCTGGCTGCCCCTGTCCACACAATGCTGGCTCCACCTCCTGTGGAGCGTCTGATGTGCCTGCCCTCACACTGAAAGAAACAGCCAAGGACAGCCACTCAGAGTGCTCCACCACTGAAAGGGATTATGCAGAGGCCCCCCTGGCCTGAAAAGACAAAAGAAATGCCATATAAATATAGGAGCCCTGCTCCTTGTAAATCAGATCCTGCTTGTGAACCAAGACGCCCCCTCTGCCTGAGGAGAAGGAACCAAAGGAAGCTGAAGGAGAGAGAGACTGTCCCTATCCTGGGGGACTAAACCTGCAGTGGGAACCTTGCTGCCAAAGGAGAGGAAGAACCCTTTTGAAAGACTTTGCTTATTTACTTTCTACAAACTCTTGTGCTTACTCGCTGATCTCCAAGGGCCTGGAAGTGAGCTGGCCCCCTGACCTGAGCCCCAGGACCATTGGGCTCTCCCCCCTCCTTCGACCCAAGCTGCTGGGCTTGCTGAGTTCGTGCCCCGCTGAAGGCCGTCATTTGTGTGCACCCCGTGAAGATTGTGTGCCTTGAAGTGCTTGGAGCCGTGCCGTGGCCGCCCTGACCCGTGTGCCGCCGCTGATCGCATCCGCCGCCACACCGTGTCCCCAGGCGCCGCCCCGCACCCTGCTTCCACCCATCTCCGAGGAGAAGTGCACCGTCCGCCTTTCAGCCCCCACGAGCTCCCGGGACCCGAGTGAGCAGATTGGAAGGTGCGTGCCCTTGAGCGTTTGCTCCGCACCGCACCTTGCCCCTGAGGCCGCGCTGCACCAGCTGACCGGCCGGTACAAGTTGTGCCCGCTGCTGGGTGCCGCCGCACTGCCTCCCCTCTTGCCTGTTCACTCCTACCTCCGGACTGTGCCTCCCCAGCCAGTACAGTGCATACAGCCAAGGAGTACTGCACTGCACCGGGAGAAACCCACGAGGCTGCGCCACTTCTGAAGGAGCTGCCCTGTACGACAGGTGCGGGCTGCTTTGTGTGCCCCCGCCGAAGGATTTCTCCCTCAAGCTTCGTGTCGAAGGGACGCCCACGCCAGGACACAGACAGCGCCCCTGACAGCCCGCAGAGCCCCTCGGAGGCCCCGCTCCAGCGCTGCACATCTTGACGCCGCCTCGAGCCGAGCCCCCCCTCAAGGCGCCCTGCTGAGCCGTCCCGGTCCACAGCTGTTCCCAGCATTTGTCCGTGGCAAGCCCCCCCTTCAAGGTACTGTAAAAGTGTGTGCTCGAGGGTGCAGTCGAGGACTCGAAGGTCCGCCCCTCGTGGCATCTGTTTCTGGATGTTAACCCCTTGCAGGGCCTGTTAAGCTGCTGATGCCCCAGTAACACGAAGCGCACAGAGCAGCGCCTTGAAGCCAAACATCTTTGAGTTAAAGAAACTGACCCAAAGCAACTTTTAATCCAGAATTCTGTCACAATTGCTTTTGAGGGCATTTAAACCTGTCCCCCCTTTTTTTTATGAAAGACGCTTTGCTGAAGGACCTGTATTTTTAAGTAATGCTTCAATTGAAATATTGAATAGCCAAGAAAGTATCCATTCCAACACTGAGAAGAGTATTGTGTGCATCCTAATTGAATGTTATTTAAGGTCTTGTGATAAATCTCCAAATCTATTTTTACATAAAGTACCAGTATTTTTATACATACCACAGCCTGGTGTCCATTTGTGGGGGGTCAGTGTTATTTACTGTGTGTGATTATAAATGCTTAACTGAAGGCGCCCTAGAGATTAGCCTTGACTGCTCGCGCCACGCAACCTAGAGGAGGAGCAGGGGTTATTCTTAAAGGGTAGTTCCCTTGCCCTGACTAGAGGAGAGGGTCCCTGCTTGTCACAAGTGCATACTTGCGCCAACCAGAGACCCCCAATTCTAACATGTATAATTTGCATTTTGTTTAAAACTCCTTCTTGTGCATTGAGGAAAAAAGCGTTGCAGTAATCCAAGGTGGCCAATACATGGGAAGTAACCAGGGTTTTACCATCTGTATCAGGAAGAAAGGGGAGGATTTTTTTGATGAGTCTTAGTTTGTGGAAGGCTGAGGAGGTGATCTGGTTAGCGTGTGGATGGAAAGTGAGGCGGTTATCAAAAATGACTCCCAGGTTTCTCACCTTACTGACAGGCTCGGGAGGCGAGCCTAATGAGGATGGCCACCAATTGGATGACCATTCCGGAGTCAGCGGTCCGAAGATGACTACTTCTGTCTTGTCGGAATTTAATTTTAGGCAATTGGAAGCCATCCAGCTCCCAATTGCTACCATGCCTGATTTAAGATCTTCCGCTATTTTATGCCCGTTGTTCTTAATGGCAAGGACCAACTGTGTGTCATCTGCATAGGTAGTAAGGCTCATCCCATGTGCACGAATAACATTGGCTAAGTCCGACACATAGATGTTGAAAAGTGTCGGACTTAGGGATGAGCCTTGAGGTACTCCACATGGCAGGGACAAGGTGGAAGAGTGAAAGGGTCCCATTGTGACCACCTGGGTTCTATTGGCCAGAAAAGAGGCCAGAAGTTTACTGGCATTTTCCTGGACACCCATGTTTTCGACACGGTCGATCAACGTAGCATGATCAACCGTGTCGAAGGCTGCCGATAAATCAAGCAGTATCAAGACTGCTGTACCCCCAGCATCGTGGATGGATCTAATATCATCCACCGCTTTGATCAGAGCCGTCTCCGTCCCATGGAATTGGCGGAAGCCAAACTGGGATTCATCAAGTAAATTATGTTGCTCTAAGAACGCGGAGAGTTGTTGATTCAGAGCTTTTTCAGCTTTTTTAGCCAGTACTGGTAGGCTGGCAATAGGTTGATAGCTCTTAGGTTCTTCCATGTCGAGATGTGGCTTCTTTAAGAGTGGTTTAATGAGGTTTTTTTTTAGAATATCAGGGTAAGTGCCTGTACTAAACATTGCGTTGCAGATAGAGGTGATGGCAGAAAGAACCGTTTCAATAACAGGTAGCAGTACTTTAAATGGACAGGGGTCAAGAGCAGAACCTGATCTAATGGTGGATATAATATCAGCAATCTGGGAACTAAAAATTTCTGCGAACTGAGAGTGGATGGGTCCAGTATGGGCGGCGGTCGACAAGTTGGGAGGGAGTTTGGTGTTATTAGCAAAGGCAGAATAGATGTCGTTGACTTTACTAAAGAAGAAGCTGGCTATGGCGTCACAGAGGGGTTGTGAGGGAGGTGGAGTCAGGTTTGTGGAGTATCCTGCTAGCTGCTTAGTAGTTTCGTACAGAGCTTCATTGGAGTTTTTGGCCATTTCGATTCTAACGCTAAAGAATTTTTTCTTGGCCTCATTAATCATAGTTTTATATTTGGCTACCGTTTCTTTATACTTAATTTTGGCTTCTACAGAGTAGTCTTTCCTCCAGTGCCTCTCCTTATTCCTACACTGTTGTTTTTGTTCTCTTAAGGCCTCCGAATACCAGGGGGCCGACGGGGTAGATCTATTGCGAGACCGTTGTTTAACCGGGGCCAGGGAGGATGCCGCCGAGCCCACCCACTCATAGAATTGGGAGGTGGCGGTGTTAGGGTCGGTTGATAGAGGGGGAGTGGATTTGGTTAAGAGAGTTTTCAGGCTGGAACTATCAATGTCATTCCACGCCTGGAAGGACTGTTGAGAGTTGGATGGTAGTGTGGAGGCTCCAATGTCTTGAATGGTTAGTGACGCCATGATGGCATGGTGGTCTGACCAAGTAACTGGAAGGATTTGAGAGACTTGTAAATCCTGGGAGTTGGTAAAAATGCCATCCAATATATGGCCCCCGTCATGTGTGGATGATTTGACCAACAATGGGAGACCAAAGGTGGTCATATCTCCTAGAAGCGCAGCAGTATATTTGTCCTCTGTTTTGTCAGTGAAGTAGTGTGGCTCACTGGTTAGAGGCGGCAGACCCGAGAGCAGAGGACGGCCCGGGACCAGGGTTCGATTCCCGGCGCGCAGGTTTCTGGACCAGGGTCAGCGGACTCGATAATTCTCTCGCCTCGGTGCCCACTCTGATCAGCGATCACACTCGGCAACTCTGGGCATTAGCTTGCCTCATCTTCACTAACGGCCCCCCAGACCGCCGGGGATGCCTGGTCTCACCCTGGAGATACCCATTAAGGGACCATCTCTCAGGGAAGCCAGGAAGGGTTTCGCAGCGGTTGAAGCGCCAGGACGCCTACGGGTAGCAGTGCGCTATATAAATGCCTACACACACAAAATGAAAGTTAAAATCACTGAGGACAGTGAGGGAACTATCAAGGGCTGAAGATTCCAGAATGGACCTGAGGTTGGAAATGAATCCGGTCCTTGATCCTGGTGGACGATACAAAAGGATCCCATTAAAGTTATGGGAGGGAGTCAGTTTGATAGAAAATTGCAGAGCTTCACAGGATGGTAGTGAGATCATGTTGGTTCTGGCGATAAAAGTGTCGCGTAAAATGACGGCAATCCCACCACCTTTCTTGCGTTGTCTGTCCAGTCTATGGATGGAAAAGCCTTTTGGAGCTGCAATCACTATATCTGGATCGGACGAACTATCCATCCAAGTTTCTGTCATAAATAGTAAGTCTAAACTATTGTCCTCCATCAGGTCGGCTACGTCCTGTCGGTGTTTCCAGAGCGAGTGGACATTAATAAGGGCAAGTGAAAAAGATTTGGGTGATTTATACTTGGTGGTGGGGGGAGGATTTAGATAAAGGTGTATCTGTGATTTACAACAGGGACAGAGTACATAGGATGTACATCGTACATGAGGAGAGGAACCATGTGGGGCCCCCATGAGAACCATTCACAAAGCTACAGCTTGAAAGCCATTAACAAGTCCCCCCTGTCATCATCTAATTATTTTGAAGCATGAATATCTTATTGAAGCACCAGCAACCGCCGCAGTCATTTCTGGACACAACAAGAGAAAAAGGACCACACCCCTTGAGTTCATAAGGCATCATCACCCGTGAGAATTCCCTCACCTCAAATGTGAATGACCAAGTCCTGGTCCTGAGGAGAACCCTGAAATCAAATAGGGTTCTGAAATGTGTCGACCCCACCCAGCCAGCAATAATCACCACCAATCAACCGACCCATACCGAGTACAAACAGGACATTTAGGCCTGGTGTAACTGTTTAACTGCTTCGCTGGTTATGGCAGGTGTATGTAGTGAAACACATAACTGAATTGTACAGCCATTGTTCTTTATGTTAAAATAAGGACTGGTCTATTGTTTTGTCATGTTTGGTCATTTCCTAAGTATTTGTTATATGTCCAAAGTACTGTCACCATTGTGTTGTTGATATATGTTGGTACTAATTGTTCTTCTTTAAGACATGAAAGAAATATCCATCTTGTTTGTTCCACAAATAAATGAACAAACAACAAGTGTAAGGAAAACAATATAACTACTTGAGAATCTAAGGTGGTTATTTATGAATGTATTTATTCAAAAACGTACGTCCAGACCTTTTTCTTGTTTCCAACTTTCTAAAAAGTGGCATTTTTAAAATTGAGGATTGAAATATGAATTTACCATTCAAGATGGTTTTAAATTACTCTGATACCATTCATGACTTTCCTACCTGCTCCCAATAAAAAATTAACACTTATTAAATGTAATAAGGTGCCCAATGGTATGCTATGAAAGAGGCAGGCCTTGCAATAGTGACTACCAGGACAGGTCAGATTAAAAACTACATGTCCAACTTTTTTAAGTAAACTGCACCTTGCCCTATGTGCTTTTGAGGGCCTACCCTATAGGTGACTTATATGTACTCAACAGAATGGTTTACGCTTGGTAAAAGGTTTAGATTGACAGGTGGAAATGGCAGTTTAAAATTGCACCCACAAGCTGCACTGGCAGACCAGGGACAGGTTACAAAAAGTCTACTTAAGTGGGTGGCTCAAAAAGTGCTGTAGGGACACTAATAGCATTTAATTTACAGGCCGTGGGTGTACATGCAATATTACTTTACTAGGTACTTGCAAATAAATTAAATGTGACAATGGGGTCTGTAGCCCAATTTTATCATGTTTTAGGGAATGTGAACAAGCAGTTTAGCACTGGTTAGCAGTCCTAAGGCCAACAAAAGCAAATTCAGAAATATAGTGGGGGTGAAGGCAATCAGCTTTGGGGACGACCACCCTAAGGCTGACTGGTCTAACAAGCATTGACTTGTAACACACTCCATAATATTTTTCTCCTGGTGATGTTTAAAGCATGCACAACCCTGCAATACACAGTATGAAAATGTCCTCTGTGATGAATAGGCACCCGCTCATATTACTAACAAACACCATGATGTGGCCCTCAATGTGATGTATCAAAGAACAAAATCTTGTAGCATGCCATATTATCTGTTTCTCAGTGTGAATGGTAAAACCACATGCAATTGTAATATACTAGGTGATATAGTCCTTATTGAATAGAAAAGAAATTCATGCTTGATAACAGTAGCTTTGATAACAGCACAAATTTGCATCAGACCTAATGGTGAGGTAATTGCTATGAGAATAGGGTCAGATGTTTAACACACAATATCATATGGTCCTCGTTGTGATGGATAACAGATCACACTTTTTTGACACACACTAAGATATGATCCATATGATGGCAATAGAAGCACAGACATATCAGGCACCTAAACATGTGTAAAACTCATAGCTACAGAAAGACAAACACCTATGTATCCCCATTTTAAAGATCAAAATAGGTTCAGCTCTACTCTTGCCTTCCAGGTCTTATCTGAGCGACCTCAAGTTCTTATGTTGAAGCTGACGTTTAACCAGCTTTTCACAATTTATGGACAGAATTTACTTACAAATTGTCAGATGCCATAATTTGAGTTGGATGAATGGGATACACCTTCACAAACGAGATGGAGATCCCGTCTGCAGTTTTACAAGGGCTACAATGCCTAATCCGGGCCCTACATTTTTTACCACTTTAAGAATATAGCACATGTGGCTGGAAACTGAAAAACAGCTCTTCACTTCGCAAATGTTCAAAATACCAACTGAATTGAGGATGCAGAACTACACAAATTCAAAGGGAAACACAGTGAAAAGATGGATATTTTAGCAGTTAGGAACTATTTTTTAAAGGTATTGTCTAAATAATACACTATTTGAAATCCAGTATGGTCAGTTAAATATACGCTGGATGAAATAAGAAAGCAGTGTTTGCTAAATGCATATGGGTTCTGTAATAAATTGTCAGTCACATACGAAAGGGATCCAAATAAAGGCTGTTTTTTTGACAAATATATACTGTACCAAATAGGAAGACACTATATGTAAAATATAATCTGGTCCTCATAAACAGCCTTGTATAAAAACACACACCGGTCCTCGTAAAGCTGTTTACTGTCTTTATGTAGTGTGTAAAAATGGTCTTCATAACTCTTGGATACGGGACATATGCGGTCCTCATAAGGGGGTTATGTCAGAAAGTCTCAAAACTATTCCCATAATCGTTTTTTGAAAATCTGATATAACTTTCATACTGTCATTATAGTATAAACATAAAATGTATGATCATTTTGATTCTCTGATGATCAGAAAGGATGGCCCTCATAATGTAGGTTTTTTTCACTGGTCTTCATAGAGTGATATAAACATGTATGTGTGTGTGTGTGTGTGTGTGGTTGTGTGTGTGGTTGTGTGTGTGGTTGTGTGTGTGTGTGGCTGTTACTAGGTGTCCCTCTGAAGTTCTAAAGGGACATCTATGAGCCACATAAGGTACTGCAAGCTTATTGCAGCCTACTAGAAGATGTGGTTGCCGCTCTTTTATCTGTTGAATGCAGTATCACAGATTTAGCGACAACTAAACTCACCCGCTATTTCTAGCTCTCACTTGCATTTACAGGCACACACATGCAAATATTATTGAAGGAAACAAATACAACTTTATTGCATAGTGGAAGGGGGGAGAAACCAATGTGCTGAGGCTGCAGTGATTGAAAGCTCAGATGCTCTGTATCTAAATGATGATATCAGATGGCTGTCACAAACTATAGTGAGTTATTTGTAAGTAGAGCCAATAATAACTGCTCAGAAACAGTGTCGCTTGTAATAAGGAATTAACTGTAAATCCACAATACACATACACCAAAAAAATGTATATGCAAAAGTATATATTTCTGCTATTCTGCATGTTTTACCACGGGCTGCAAACAATAAACTAAAAGCGGAGCGAAACATAACTGCCCCGATACATTGTAGCTAATATCGACCATGCAAATGACTCAGAGCCTTTTGCATGCGAACACAGAGAGCTATGCGATATCACGAATGCTGCCATGGGATATACAACAGATTTTTTTTAATCAACTGGAGGGACCAACTATAAGTGCTCTAATGCTGTGTTAAGGGATAAGTAACACACACGACCTACACAGAATGGGAGAAAATACACAGAGCTAATGCCAGCATGAGGATTCCTTTTCAAACTATTAACTATTCTTCTCTTAAAAGAAGACCCCCCCCCTTGATGTCATATGCCTGTATTATGTTATAAAGAAGCTACAAGCAATGGAGACACTGCAGCATTGAAAACACCTCCAGATCTCACTGACCTTGCACACCTCAAACATCAGAATTTTATAAAGCAAACCCTCAGGTTGTCAAAAGGAATATGATTGTTTAACTCCTCCCCAGGCGTGTACTTGCGGTTCGTCATTGCGCGTTTATAGACATCACCCCAGAACTTAGTTGACTATGTGACATCTAGTAGCCATGGTGAAGTTTTGATATTGAATTGCTGTACAGTAAAGATACCTAGCCTGTTACAGTCACAAATCGGGTGAACATGTTTAAAATAAAAAATGAAAACACAAGCGCTCATTTTTAAAAATGTCTCAGTCTTTAACTACCAGTAAGGACGGATTCACCAAGCATATTTACAACAAGGGGTGGTGAGGGACAGAGTCTCTGAATTAAGCAGAAAGCTCCCACCCAGTCAAGAGATCAGGGCTAGATCCAACACCGTTTTTTAGCTCACTGCACTATCCCAGTTTCAGAACCTGGCTGTATGCAAATTAGTCTGTTCCTGTCCCAGTGCATGATGGGAACAGGGCAAACCAAACTACAAAAGCCAATTCTTACACTGGGAAGGAAACAAGCTCCCGGGGACCGGTTTCTGGCATTACAGCCGTCTTCGGCCCGGTTTGCTTGAATCCTGATGGTGCAATGAGCAAGGGTCTCACATCTGAGAATACCCTTCCACGCTTAGGGTGGACAAAAATATTTACAACAAGGGGTGGTGAGGGACAGAGTCTCTGAATTAAGCAGAAAGCTCTCACCCAGTCAAGAGATCAGGGCTAGATCCAACACCGTTTTTTAGCTCACTGCACTATCCCAGTTTCAGAACCTGGCTGTATGCAAATTAGTCTGTTCCTGTCCCAGTGCATGATGGGAACAGGGCAAACCAAACTACAAAAGCCAATTCTTACACTGGGAAGGAAACAAGCTCCCGGGGACCGGTTTCTGGCATTACAGCCGTCTTCGGCCCGGTTTGCTTGAATCCTGATGGTGCAATGAGCAAGGGTCTCACATCTGAGAATACCCTTCCACGCTTAGGGTGGACAAAAATATTTACAACAAGGGGTGGTGAGGGACAGAGTCTCTGAATTAAGCAGAAAGCTCTCACCCAGTCAAGAGATCAGGGCTAGATCCAACACCGTTTTTTAGCTCACTGCACTATCCCAGTTTCAGAACCTGGCTGTATGCAAATTAGTCTGTTCCTGTCCCAGTGCATGATGGGAACAGGGCAAACCAAACTACAAAAGCCAATTCTTACACTGGGAAGGAAACAAGCTCCCGGGGACCGGTTTCTGGCATTACAGCCGTCTTCGGCCCGGTTTGCTTGAATCCTGATGGTGCAATGAGCAAGGGTCTCACATCTGAGAATACCCTTCCACGCTTAGGGTGGACAAAAATATTTACAACAAGGGGTGGTGAGGGACAGAGTCTCTGAATTAAGCAGAAAGCTCTCACCCAGTCAAGAGATCAGGGCTAGATCCAACACCGTTTTTTAGCTCACTGCACTATCCCAGTTTCAGAACCTGGCTGTGAGATAAATAACGGTGATGGATCAAGCCCTGATCTTTGGACTGGGTAAGAGTGGTCTGCTCAATTCAGACACTCTGTTCATCACCACCCCCTTTTGTAAATCGATTTTGGCCACTATAGGTGTGGCAGGGTATACTCAGACATGAGTCCCTTTCTCACTGCTCCATCAGGATTCAAGCAAGCCGGGCCGAAGAGGCTGAAATGCCAGAAACCGGTCCCCGATAGCTTGTCTCCTTTCTGGTAAAGAATTGGCTTGGTAGTTTAGTCTGCCCTGTTCCCATGATGCACTGGGCCAGGGACAGACTGATTTGCATATAGCCAGATTCTGAGCTGGGATGGGGCAGTGAGATAAATAACGGTGATGGATCAAGCCCTGATCTTTGGACTGGGTAAGAGTGGTCTGCTCAATTCAGACACTCTGTTCATCACCACCCCCTTTTGTAAATCGATTTTGGCCACTATAGGTGTGGCAGGGTATACTCAGACATGAGTCCCTTTCTCACTGCTCCATCAGGATTCAAGCAAGCCGGGCCGAAGAGGCTGAAATGCCAGAAACCGGTCCCCGGTAGCTTGTCTCCTTTCTGGTAAAGAATTGGCTTGGTAGTTTAGTCTGCCCTGTTCCCATGATGCACTGGGCCAGGGACAGACTGATTTGCATATAGCCAGATTCTGAGCTGGGATGGGGCAGTGAGATAAATAACGGTGATGGATCAAGCCCTGATCTTTGGACTGGGTAAGAGTGGTCTGCTCAATTCAGACACTCTGTTCATCACCACCCCCTTTTGTAAATCGATTTTGGCCACTATAGGTGTGGCAGGGTATACTCAGACATGAGTCCCTTTCTCACTGCTCCATCAGGATTCAAGCAAGCCGGGCCGAAGAGGCTGAAATGCCAGAAACCGGTCCCCGGTAGCTTGTCTCCTTTCTGGTAAAGAATTGGCTTGGTAGTTTAGTCTGCCCTGTTCCCATGATGCACTGGGCCAGGGACAGACTGATTTGCATATAGCCAGATTCTGAGCTGGGATGGGGCAGTGAGATAAATAACGGTGATGGATCAAGCCCTGATCTTTGGACTGGGTAAGAGTGGTCTGCTCAATTCAGACACTCTGTTCATCACCACCCCCTTTTGTAAATCGATTTTGGCCACTATAGGTGTGGCAGGGTATACTCAGACATGAGTCCCTTTCTCACTGCTCCATCAGGATTCAAGCAAGCCGGGCCGAAGAGGCTGAAATGCCAGAAACCGGTCCCCGGTAGCTTGTCTCCTTTCTGGTAAAGAATTGGCTTGGTAGTTTAGTCTGCCCTGTTCCCATGATGCACTGGGCCAGGGACAGACTGATTTGCATATAGCCAGATTCTGAGCTGGGATGGGGCAGTGAGATAAATAACGGTGATGGATCAAGCCCTGATCTTTGGACTGGGTAAGAGTGGTCTGCTCAATTCAGACACTCTGTTCATCACCACCCCCTTTTGTAAATCGATTTTGGCCACTATAGGTGTGGCAGGGTATACTCAGACATGAGTCCCTTTCTCACTGCTCCATCAGGATTCAAGCAAGCCGGGCCGAAGAGGCTGAAATGCCAGAAACCGGTCCCCGGTAGCTTGTCTCCTTTCTGGTAAAGAATTGGCTTGGTAGTTTAGTCTGCCCTGTTCCCATGATGCACTGGGCCAGGGACAGACTGATTTGCATATAGCCAGATTCTGAGCTGGGATGGGGCAGTGAGATAAATAACGGTGATGGATCAAGCCCTGATCTTTGGACTGGGTAAGAGTGGTCTGCTCAATTCAGACACTCTGTTCATCACCACCCCCTTTTGTAAATCGATTTTGGCCACTATAGGTGTGGCAGGGTATACTCAGACATGAGTCCCTTTCTCACTGCTCCATCAGGATTCAAGCAAGCCGGGCCGAAGAGGCTGAAATGCCAGAAACCGGTCCCCGGTAGCTTGTCTCCTTTCTGGTAAAGAATTGGCTTGGTAGTTTAGTCTGCCCTGTTCCCATGATGCACTGGGCCAGGGACAGACTGATTTGCATATAGCCAGATTCTGAGCTGGGATGGGGCAGTGAGATAAATAACGGTGATGGATCAAGCCCTGATCTTTGGACTGGGTAAGAGTGGTCTGCTCAATTCAGACACTCTGTTCATCACCACCCCCTTTTGTAAATCGATTTTGGCCACTATAGGTGTGGCAGGGTATACTCAGACATGAGTCCCTTTCTCACTGCTCCATCAGGATTCAAGCAAGCCGGGCCGAAGAGGCTGAAATGCCAGAAACCGGTCCCCGGTAGCTTGTCTCCTTTCTGGTAAAGAATTGGCTTGGTAGTTTAGTCTGCCCTGTTCCCATGATGCACTGGGCCAGGGACAGACTGATTTGCATATAGCCAGATTCTGAGCTGGGATGGGGCAGTGAGATAAATAACGGTGATGGATCAAGCCCTGATCTTTGGACTGGGTAAGAGTGGTCTGCTCAATTCAGACACTCTGTTCATCACCACCCCCTTTTGTAAATCGATTTTGGCCACTATAGGTGTGGCAGGGTATACTCAGACATGAGTCCCTTTCTCACTGCTCCATCAGGATTCAAGCAAGCCGGGCCGAAGAGGCTGAAATGCCAGAAACCGGTCCCCGGTAGCTTGTCTCCTTTCTGGTAAAGAATTGGCTTGGTAGTTTAGTCTGCCCTGTTCCCATGATGCACTGGGCCAGGGACAGACTGATTTGCATATAGCCAGATTCTGAGCTGGGATGGGGCAGTGAGATAAATAACGGTGATGGATCAAGCCCTGATCTTTGGACTGGGTAAGAGTGGTCTGCTCAATTCAGACACTCTGTTCATCACCACCCCCTTTTGTAAATGGATTCACCAAGCGGCAAACTACATTAATAGCAAAGAACAGCAATGTTTACAATGGCACTCTCGGAGCAAATCGAGTGAATGTGTTTAAATGAAAAAATGAAAACACGACCACTCGTCTGAAATTGTTCTGAAATGGTTCAGTCTTTAACTACCAGTCGTGACGTTGCAATCTACAATAGCAGTTCAGATAAGAACTGCGATGTTTACAACAGCACTCCTGAGTAAAATGTGAGCGGCTTTAAATAAAACTAGAAAAACAAGCAGCAGTGAAAGTGATCGCTTTCGCGAATGCTATAGTAAAAAAAAAAGCCAGTGAGTGATGCGCGCGCTCGCACCACTGCGAGCATATGCCTTCAATTATTGCGGCTGAGACGGCAGCGATAATTGAAGACATATGGCCTCTGGTGTGCGTAACAGACACCAATAGGCCATGGGTGGAGCTACGTGACCGCCCATGGCCTATTGCGTGTTCTGTTTCAAAAGTACACGCATGCAAAGGGCAATGAAAGTGGGCCTAGGAAATAACACGCACGAGCTACGTGGAATTTCCAGGTCCATTTTCAAAACCCCCAGAAAAGGACTCTGGCTGCGCAACACTGCTGCGCAGTGTACGCTAGGCCCGAGACCTAAAAAGGGTGACCAAATTATTGGAAGAGTCATTTGTAACTGTTTAGTTAAATGGGCAACGGATAAGGACATTCTTTCCCTTTTTCAATATGGTTTCCGTCTAAACTTAGGCACCAACTAACAATGTTTGAACCTGGACATGACAATTACTAAGTATACTAATGCCAAAAGCTCTCCCATCTATCTTTCTATTATGGATCTGTCCACTGCCTTTCATTCAGTGAACAGAATCATCTATGGTTAATGTTGCTGGATCAAGGAGTGGACCACCCATTGGTATATTTTTTATATTCATTACATACCGATCTTTTTGATAGAGTTCATTTAAATTCCCATGGCAAGCTTTCCTCCGACCTACCCTTGAAGAGTGGAGTGCGACAGGGATGCACATTGACTCCACTACTGTTTATTTTATGCATACATTTTTTTAAAGCTCATTTAATCTGTTCCCCTTCAGATATACCAAGAATGACAGGCACTCTGATTCCCTTGCTAATTCATGCTGATGATGTGGTACTGTTACCCCTTCCCTCAATTGCACTGAAGCACCAGGTGGACCGCTTTGCCTATTTTATGTAAAACTTTAACTCAAAAACAAACTACACCAAGTCGTAAATTATGTCCTGTGGACCAGGTAAAGTAAGGCTTAACAAAATCAGTTTCAGCGGGTAAGCACTCATGAATGAAGACAATTTTTGCCAACCTAAAGCTTAGGAGAACTGTAGTGACAGTCTGTAACTTGATTAGATCAGGGTCAAGAGCGACTTTTTTATCACCATTGAAGGTATATCATTCACAGTATATTAGTGCGGCCACCTATGGCGCAGGTGTCTGGGCGAACCTACTGTATATCTATCTTTAGATCTTACAAGATGGGAGCGATCACTCCTCTTCTGTTTAAGGTCAGGATCAATTTATTGGTCTCTGTTTTAAAAAAGCCCCAGACCCACAGGGAAATATACAATCACATTTGCCCTGTTATAAACAATCTGCACAATCACTTTTACACTTTATGTATTTTTACAATTTGCACAGTTTAGCACACACGCACTTTCTGAAGCCTCATTTATATAAGCTAGGATTTCAATGGTGTAAAGTAGCCCAGCACCACTTACATTTTTTAACCCCTCCTGAATTCTCCTATCTTGTTTGTGCCTTCTTGAAAGTATCCATCCGGGCTAGAAGAACTATGGAAGGCTAATCTTCTGAATTATATGCATGCTATGTGTTATTAGCTAGATGTTCATATATTTTCTTTTCTCATGAGCAGAGAGCGCTTTCTGTGTGAGTGTGAGCGTTTCTCTCTTTATGCTCATGTGCTTATGCTTAAAAAGTCACAACCTTTGATAGGTGGAGTTAGGCTGAAATGTCCCTTTTATTTTTATGTCAAAAGGAGTACATGGTGGACCCTATTTTAGGTTTTTAGAATCCTTTTCTCTCCCTTACTTTCGTTTAACCATGGCCCAATTGGTATGTGAGTGTAGTGATGTTTTACATTTTTACTGAAACTCGCGTCTCTTGATTTTTTTTTATCTTGGTGACATGTTGACATTTGGTGAATTAAAGTGCACTAATGTAATTACATTTTAGTTGTTTTAAAAATAATGTAATGTAAATCTGTGTTCAAACCTCTGAGATATTATGGATATGTATTTTTTTTATGTTATTTTATGGTTTATTTTTTAATTAGACTGAATAATGATTTTTAATTTAGATTTTTGATTAAAGACAAAAAGATATGAATAATCAATCAGAATATTGTTTAATTATAAGCAAACACTTTAAAAACAACGTCATTGCTTTAGATATGTCCATGTGAATCCATTTTAAAATGTATATATGATATGTGAACTTTCAGCAACATTGTCAGCAGTATATGTTTCATGCTATATATAAATGTGCTGCTAATGTTCAGTAGAACGATCTAGACATCGGACTTCAAAATTCCAAAACAACATTCAATAATTGATCTTGTCTGATAGTGGGCAGTGTTATATGCTTTCCCAGATGTCTTTTTTGGATGGGAAAACAGAATCACTAACCATGGCCTGAGAGCATATCCCTTGATTGCCTCTTTAATTAAGAAAAGAGAAACATGTATTGAGAAATATAATAAAGGTACAGTTAGCCATAAACAAATGTAACTTATGGTTGGAATCAAAACCCAAAGAAATACATACAAAATATACATAGGATGATTAAACTAAAAAAAATACAATATATGAATGCATGAAATGATAAACTAACTTTGTGGAAAATATAGGAAAGAACCACAAAAAAGACAATAAACTTGAAAACCTGTGAGATTGTACATCAAAATTATAAAAAAAAAAGCAGACTAAGTAGGAAAACATAAAACAACTGTATATTATCACATTTAGGAATTGAATATTTTCAACTAACAAAGACATAAAAGACATGAAAGACTTCAAAGCAATATTGCAACATTATTTATTTGAGAAAAATATAACTTTACCAAGGAGTAAGCCTTGACCATACAAAGTGTTTGTTGATTCTGAGAGACAAAATACAAAGACATCATAAGCACAGCCAGAATATTAGGAAACTACATTTGTAAAACAGTACTTATCATTTGAAATGGCCTGCATATTTATCAAATGCACACGTTTGCAATTTCTGTTGAAATTAGCTGTTTTACATGGGGCAGCAGTTTGAAATGAGTGCAAACAATTACACCAGCATAAGGAAAATGAGCTGTTTGGTGAAAGAAAATTGCTTGACATGCTGTAATTTAGATCCAGGTGTGTGAAACTGATGTGCTGCAAAGTTAGCTTCCACATACCCTTCAATAAGGTTGACAGAAAGGCAGACAAGGTACTCTGGAACATACCAGCCAATGCAGCTACCATATTCTGGAAGGTTGCAAAGGCTAAAAGATGTAACACTGCCATTGGTTTTACCTGTGCTGGCACAGCATGTGATATGGTAGTGGTAGGTTCCAGTTGAGGTCCATTTTGTTGAAGAAGACATGCCACCATGTCCCTGCTTAGTCCATATTTTTTGATAATATCTTCCTCATTATGGTAAAACAAGGATACCCTCTGTTTTGTATATTTTCTCCTTGTGTTGTTTTCTTCCTCTTTGACCAATTACATATTGCATGGATTGTACAATGAGTATATCCATTTAAATTCTGTTATGGCACTTCTTCAATGAAATGCTCCAATTCTAGTCTCTTGTTGTGGCAAGACAACTTTTGCCCCTCCATTTATAAGTGCACCATTTTGTGGGTGAAAATGACACATGCATATTTGTGTGAGTTTTGCAGATCGCGTTTGCACAGGTTTAACATTGTTTTGCGATGGTAACACCCCACCATGCCCACTTTGAATGCATTCAAATATTTTTAATGCAAAACATCACCGAAATAATTTAGCACTTTGCCAGCATGAAAATGAGACACAAAATACAGGAGAATGATGCCACAGTTTGTGTCTCTTTGCATCACAAAAAAAGCACAAATAAATAGTAAAACCGGGCACATTAATGCAACTTTCCATGCAATCTCTTTGTTTACTATTTGTTCTTCTTTACTGACCATATGGCAAAGTCCATTTTGTGGAGCCATGGTGTATGTCATTAGTGCCAATTTGTCTTTGTTCTCCATTGCTCCTTCTGTGGTGGCTAAGCGGTGGCCAAGTGGTGATGATAATTTTGTGGAGCCAGTGTGTGTATCATAGGCCGTAAATATGTCTTTGCTCTCCATGCCTTCTACTTTGTTCTCTATGTGGCAACCACCATTTTGAAGTCAATTTGTGTATCAAACTATTAATCATGTATTCCACTTTTCAATGCCATTTTCCAAGGGCATTGATATTAAAAAAGCTTGTGTTATTTATAAATTGTTTTTTCCCCTAATATAGGTTTTGCCTGTGCTTGTGATGACTGTATCGGTCTGTAGAACCTCATTGTTGATTTTAAATAATGTATTCAATGTCTGCCTGCCTTCCCCTGTCCATACACCCTGGAGGGACACCTGGTATTGTCATATTAATTAATTACATTTTTGCCTGCCTCTCATATGGGTGCTAGGGGACCTGAAGGGACACAGGGCATTTCATATTTAAATGTAATACCGTTTTGCCTGCCTACCACAGGGGCCCCAGTGACCCTGTAGGAACACCAGGTACTTTTTTATCACAGAAAAGAAAGGAATTGAGGAATATTTATTACAAATAGATTCCTTTGATATCATCTTCATATCCCAGTTGAGAATAATATGATCTGGCAACTTTCAATTTTTTAAGACTAAAGTAAGTAATTCGGAAATATATAAATTATACATTGCCTCTTGACCTATCATCAAATTCCACAAGTTAATCTAAATATTTTTTAGGAGAATTGTGCCTGTGTAAGGAGTTCCCTTATAACTATATTCCATTACCATGGTTGTCTAGTACCTTTGGATACTATGTCCATATATTTGTCCTGGTATCTGTCAGCTATTAAAAATTCGAGATAAATGAGCACAGAAACCTATTATGGTTCATTAGATCCATGATTAATCAATACTTGTCTATAGATGGGCTTTCTGGACCAACTCTGTAACATGATGATGTATGATATTTGTTAGAGGTGTTTTAAAAAAATACTAGCTACAACATAAGAAAACTTGTTATTTGGATTGTAATAAATGTTTTCTCCTTTTTATTAATTTTCTTTGTAATGTATTTACTTGATTTTAATATATGATGTTTATTATTATTTAGGTTACTGTGTGGCTTTTCTTGAAGAAGGCACTGGTCGCCGAAACGCACGTCAAGACTATTCCCTGTTGTGCCACTTATAATTCATGTATATCTTTGTTTTTTAATTGTCCTTTTCATACAGTGATTTTTTTCTTATGTTGTATACTTACTTATAGTTCTTTTGAACTATTTTTATTTAATATTTGGTTCACTAAAATATGTTTGAGCCATTTTTTATGAATTTCTGATGTATTGCCAATAAAATCTGTTTTAACCTCATCTCTATGAATGGTCCCTTGCCCAATTTAAATCTATTTGACAAGCATTTTGTCTGCCTAGGTTGTGGTTTACACATATAGGCCGTAAATATGTCTTTGCTCTCTATGCCTTCTACTTTGTTCTCTGTGGCAACCACCATTTTGAAGTCAATTTGTGTATCAAATTATTAATCATGTATTCCACTTTTCAATGCCATTTTCCAAGGGCATTGATATTAAAAAAAGCTTATGTGATTTATAAATTGTTTTTCTCTAATATAGGTTTTGCCTGTGCTTGTGATGACTGTATCAGTCTGTGGAACCTCATTGTTGATTTTAAATAATGTATTCAATGTCTGCCTGCCTTCCCCTGTCCATACACCCTGGAGGGACACATGGTATTGTCATATTAATTAATTCAATTTTTGCCTGCCTCTCATATGGGTGCTAGGGGACCTGAAGGGACACAGGGCATTTCATATTTAAATGTAATACCATTTTGCTTGCCTACCACAGGGGCCCCAGTGACCCTGTAGGAACACCAGGTACTTTTACCTTCATTTATTACAGTTTTTTTGTCATTCCCCTACCTCCCACAGGAACCCCATGGGCCTTGAGGAACACTAGGTGATTTTTTAAATACTTTCAGATTTGTATGACATTACTATGGTAATAATGGTAATTAGAACATAAAGACATATGCATTTAAAAGATTTGGCAAGTCTTAATCTCTTCTGTCTTTTTTTTTATTGCATTCAGGTGAACAAGAGTAGGTTACATTTTATGTACAGTTGAGTAATCGGAGTCATTTTGGTAATTTTGTTATTTTATTGTTACTTTTGTGGGAGTAAATTGCCGAAAATAAAGCAATTACGCTCATTCACATAATTTTGAGTAGTTTGGGGCAAAAACACCATTACTTGCTACTAGTCCTTTTTTTTGTGCAGATTTATATTGCGCAAACTCGACCCGAAGGTGTTGGTGCTGTTTACATGAGCGCCGGTTACATTACACAAGGACGCATTCATTTTTATTTTTTTGGGTGGGCACCGGGAGATTACGTGATTTGCTCAGAATTACAGGATGTGAATGCGACCCTGAAGTTTGGACCCTGGCTTCCAGCACCAAAGTCGGCAATCTAGCCGTCAGACGACATCCTCTCCCCAATCCTTCTTCATCAACAACAGCCCAACTTCTGCAATAGGTTAGGTAATGCATATAGCAGGACTTAAATCAAGTGCTTAAGCACCACAGAATGAACAAGAGTAAACAACAATGACAGTTGAAAAGATGGTACAGGATAATTTGGATGACCCAATAGCGGTATACCTGGATCAAAATCCATTAAGCTATTTACAAGGTAAGAAGGAAAAGTGACCAAATCAAATCAAAGCATTCTTTAACCAGTTATTTGTATAAAATGCATAAAAGCATGAAACAACAACAAATCCATAAAAATGTACAAACATAGGCATTAAACCACTTACATAAAATTAATGTTTATAAAAACAGGTAAATAACCAGACGTATAAAAATACATAAATGATCAAATCAATCAAAAGTTTTCCACTGTCTCATGGTGGCTTCCAGAAAACATACCACATTAACAATTACTTCTTTGGGAAATAATTGTAAATACAAGAGAGCAGGGCGCATTTGTCGGAAGTTCTGTTTTTTACCAATGGTATGATAAAGGTCGATAACGGTGCTAGACTTAAAATAAAAGGTGGGCACATATATGAGGTTTAATAAGAGCGTGATCTTCTGTAGCCAAAGACCTAAGACAAAACATATTTGAGATCCCATTTCACGATTCCCTCTGGTGAGCTATACAGCTCACCCCTTCGCAGACTCTGAGAAAGATCCTTAATATGATTGAGCTGAGGGATTTGCAAAAAGTTATCCAAGGACATACAGGGGCATATGCACAAGGGAAGTGGTGGAGTGCACCATTAGCCTTCCTGACTTAACGTGGCACTCCACCACCTTACAAAGGCAGGGTTGCACCATCTTTACAAAAATGTGGTGCAGCCCTCCATTTCCCCCTGATCTGGCGCTACACTTCACTTCCTAGCGCCAACGCAGGCACCCTTGCACTATAGTGCAAGGGTGTCTGTGTGCAGGGGAAGTTTGTTTATGTGCAGGAAGGTCCCTGTTAGAACTGGGGGTCTCTAGTTGGCAATGTTATACACCTTTGACCAAAAAGGGACCATTGCTTCTAAGTCAGGGAAAGGGGATTACACTACTGGATACCCCCTGCTCACCCCCTTGTTAACATGGCACGAGCAGACAGGCTTATATTTGTGAACACATACAGTAATACAGTGAAAACACTGCAAATGGACACAACACAGGTTTTATAAAAATATGTATTCTTTAGAAAGACTGAACACAAGACCACAAACGACAAAAATCCACAAAACTGTCCTCAAAATAGACTTCAACATAGTAGAATTCACTTAGTTCAAGTTGATGATAAATGCTACACAGTTCTCACAAAAGTACCGGGATGCGTAACGCAAAATAAACAAAAGGTTCGCAGAGATAGAGATGCGTTGATTTCTGCCTTTGGGGGAGATGATGTGTCGCCCGCCAATGCATGCACAGAGTAGCGGATGCGTCTTGGTCCTTACCGGAGAGGAGGCGATGCATTGATTCTCGTACTGCGTTCCAGTTACGATGCAACATGATGGCGCCGAGATGCGATAATCTGGTGCGATGTGATAAGATGGTGCCCTTGAAGCGATGACATGAGAACAATGCGTGCACGCCCGTCGGCCATGCGGCGAACTCTGCAACTTTGGAGCCACGACACGCCTCTCTGTGATGCGTCGGGTAACAGCATTGACGAAGGCACCCTTCTCTGGTGATGCGGAGGCAACCTCTGCGGGGTGACATGCTTCTCCGGCGACCGCAACAGCTGCGACTGCGACACGCTTCTTCTCGTTGAGTCATGCTTCCAGCTCCCAGCCGTAGGAAGGTGGATATCTGACTATATGGTTACCCCAACTTTTTGCCTAGTGTTTAGCTGGTTTTTGACTTAGTTGGCCTATGATACTGCTATTCAGGGACCCAGGCTATCTGCTCTCTCTGTAAAATGGACTCCATGTACTTTAGGTACATATCCAATTGGGTATTGGGTCACCTTGTGAGCCCCTGTATAGTGTACCATAGGTACCCAGGGCAGAGGTGCATCCAAGGCCTACTAGGGGCTGCAGCATGAATTATGCCACACCTGGCTGCCCATCCAAACAGACACCACAGGCTGAACACTCAGCTTGGACAAGGTGGTGTAATCACCCCTTGCTTAGATATAGTATTCCTATATCTACCCTTTTATATAGACACATGCATACCTATGAGTCACTCCTATGGCAGGCCTTGACAATCCTGAAGTCAGAGTGCTTGGTTTTATGTGAGATGGTGCTCCAGCATGAGCTGAGCCTGTCTGCAGCTTTCGGAACCATGTCCTTATAGCTGTTCTATGATATAGCCATACCATATACTCTTAATAGCATTAAGTGCTTCCTGTGAATGTAAATACTGCTTCCAGAAGTATCCCGGGGCTGCTGCGTGCACACTGGGAGTTACAACATCCCAGGGGGTTGGGGCGACCCCCTGTTCCTCAAACTTACCCTGCACGCAGCTGGGGGCCTGGGGCGCATGCCTGCTGTTGACAACTTGCAAACCACCCGGCCTTGCTCTTATTTGAGGGACAAAAACTTGAGGGATAGGTGATAGTATAGTTTGGTCAAACTTTACTCATTATACTAAGTCAAATTAGTACTGATGCACTTCCAAGCAATGCATTTACAACGAAGCTGCAGGCATGGTTACATAAACGAGTTACAGTGCGAGTTTGCTGACAGTGTCATTTAGTTACGTAATTTTCAAGTAACCAGGTTAACGTCGCTCCCTGCACGCTCCATTGCAAACACCTCTAGTTATGCAGTAGTGTCATCAGCTCACATAGGTTCACTGGTTTTACATGTGGTCTTGGAAAGCACCATTCCCAGTTAGTTTTCTTGTAGGATTGCTATGCCTACCTAATCACCGCCCAAAGGAAGAGGTCTGCTGCAGTGTGCCCCTGCTTCCCAGTAGAAATGCCTTTATAGTGCAACATTAATACTGCTTTATTGGACTCAGTGAATCCGGTGATATCATATCACACCTTTTCTGTAATGAGATCTACTAGTGCTCAATATACATCTCGAACTAGTAATATTAGTTTTGTAGCGCTCATACAGGAAATCAGATCCCTCCTGAGGCGGAAGCCGGGAGGTAGCGTGATAGAATTGTTTTTAAAACTACTGTGTTTGTGATTATTCTTGATTTTAAATAAGAACCTCACTCACCCTCTAAGCACCATTTACTTAAGCTGCCTCATCCCCCTGCACAGCGGATCTAACGCTGGTGCGGGCGTTTGTTTGATGCTATTTTCGCCGCCATTGTGAGCCACGAGACACGCCTCTCGGACAGGCCACGCCCCTTCCCTACACCCCTCCCTCTACCTTTAAATATGTGCCTTCACAGGAAGCGCAGCGGACGAGCGCAGCGGGCGTGCCGATTGCGCGCCGATTGCGCGCCAAAGGCGCGCTTAAGGCAAGCCCGTCTGCGCCCGTCATCGTCACGACATCGCCTTTCGCCAGTCCCCCTGGTCAAACCGTGCCCCATATGCCCTTACGGTACAACCGAGAAGATCTTCTTGCCTTAAACCACAGACAGAGATGTACTGATGTGAATGGCATCCTTGGCCACAGGAATCTCCAATGCAACTCTTGCCACTTCACCGCTGACAGCCTAAGTCACATTCAAGGAAAACGATGCGCACCTATCACTTTCCCCCTCACGATACTTCAACTCAATGTCAGGTCGCTCACCAAACACCATCTAGAGATCAACTCCCTCATACTAGATGAGAACCCCGACATTCTCTTCCTTTGCGAAACCTGGCTACGGGATGGCGTGTCTGCCATTCCCAATCTTACGCTCCCAGACGACTATCACATGTTTACTATAAATCGCGACACGAGAGGCGGTGGCATTGCGGTAATCTATAAGAAGCAATTCACCTGCTCATTTATTAAAGAAGCTCTTCCTGACTGTGAATGTGCCCGATTTAAAATTACAACTAGCCCACACTTCACAATGTCTGGTTTGTACATCTACCGCCCACCTGGCCCTGCTTCCAGGTTTATTGACACCCTTCTCGAGTTGACTACTGCACTTGTGACCAAATCTCCCAATTTTACCATCCTGGGCGACCTCAACCTTCATTTTGACCTAACTAACGACCACACTATTAAAAATCTCCTTACGGATCTCTCTGCCCTACAGCTTAACTCCCTCATCCAGGCTCCCACCCACCTAGCTGGTCATACTCTGGACCCGGTCCTTACCAACATCCATGAGGCCACTACAGAGATGCCCATTCCTATGGGATGGACGGACGATTACCTCGTCAAATTGACTATCCTAGTCTCTGGACGACCGCAAAAAGTCGAATCTACCCGCCGCCTTAAAAGACCATGGCACAAACTATCCACCGCTGCTTTCCACGATACCCTAGGAGAATTCCACCGGGAAGTCAACCAAGACATTGACACGACCTATAACGCCTTTAATGACTGGATTACGGGTGGACTCGACACTCTTATTCCAGCTAAACTGTCTAAAGGACGCACCACACCGTCCAACCCTTGGTACAATGACACTCTCAAAGCCATGCGCAAGGAATGCAAAAGAGCTGAGCGTCTTTGGAGAAAAGACTTTGACTGTCAGGACAAAATCAACTATATATCAAAACTTAAATCATATCAAAAAGCCATCCGTACGGCCCGTGCGGCTTTCTATGCTGACAAAATCAGCTCAAGTCCAAATCCTGCTAAAATAATCTTCAAACTAGTCCAAGAACTTCAGAGCTCTAGGTCACCCTCTCCCAACATTGCATCCGCTGAACAATGTGAACAACTCGCAATGTACTTTGTAGAGAAAGTCCAGAATATTTACAAAAACTTTTCCCAGCACCCTCTCCACCCCTTCAAATCCACCAATTTCACCTCCGATTTCACCCCCCTTACTCAAATCCCCGATATTTCTGCTGATGACCTAATCAAACTGTGCAGAAAGGTGAAATCAGGCTCCCCTGCGGATCCTATGAGCCCTACCCATTTCATGGACTCGCTTGACTTCTTCCTGCCCTCCATGATTGACATACTTAACCTCTCTTTCTCATCCGCTACTGTTCCGACAGCCTGGAAACAGGCATGGGTGTCACCCATTATCAAAAAACCCTCCCTGGATCCATTGAAACCGGAAAACTTCCGACCAATATCCTTACTCCCTTGGCTGTCTAAAATTGCTGAGGCCCACGTTAACGGCATCCTCTCCAAACATGTGGACCTGAATGGCATCCTGGACCCATCTCAAAATGGTTTCAGACCAGGCCACAGCACTGAGTCTGCCCTTTTGGCCACCACCGAATATCTCCGAACGATCTTAGATTCCGGTCAGAGTGCTGCGCTGATCCTTCTAGATCTCAGCGCAGCCTTTGACACGGTATCCCATGACATTCTTCTCAAGCGTCTGGAGATGACCGGTGTGTCTGGCCTCGCTCTGACCTGGTTCCGCTCCTTCCTTAAGGACAGATCCTTCCGGGTGTCAGCCCCTCCTTTCCTTTCCAAACCCCATCCCATAACACAGGGAGTTCCTCAGGGCTCAGCGTTGAGCCCCTCCCTCTTCAACCTATACGTGCAGCCTCTTGCAGAGGTGGCCAAAGAGTGGGGGCTGACGCTGGTATCGTATGCCGACGACACCCAGTTGGTCAACACCCTCACTGAAAGCCCCTCCATCGCGGCCTCCAGGTTCAGAAATGGCCTGGCAGCAGTGGCACAATGGATGACGGACAATTACATACAACTGAATGCGGGGAAAACCGAAGTGCTTCTCCTTGACAGAAACACCAGCCTTTGGAACGAGCACTGGTGGCCGCCATCCCTTGGCTCCATCCCACTCCCTAAATCCCTTGTAAAAAATCTTGGAGTCTGGATGGATGCCACGCTCAGCTTCCAGACACACACCAAAAAGGTGGCCGCCACCTGTATAGGTCTTTTGAGAAACCTCAGCTCTATACTTGGCTTTTTCGACCCGAAGGTCCGCCAGCTGATTGTCCAAGCGACTATCCTTTCTCGCTTGGACTACGCGAATGCCCTCCTCCTAGGCGCAAATAAAGCAGAAATTGCCAGACTTCAACGAGTGCAAAATGCGGCGGCAGGACCGTTGGTCGGTCTCCCCCGCAGATGCTCAGCCAGAGCTACCATCCGCAAACTCCACTGGTTGCCCGTTGGCTTCAGAATTCAATTTAAGGCACTCATCACGATCTTCAGAATCTTCAAACAGGGAAGTCCCACTCTTCTACAAAATCTCATCAGCCCCTACGATCCTGGGCGTGATCTGCGTTCCTCCAACCAGCTCCTCTTGAGTATTCCCCGTGCAAAGCTTTGCCACACTGGAGGTCGCTCCTTCAGGGTCCTCGGACCCAAGCTTTGGAATGCTCTGCCCCTTCACATCCATTCCCTAGACAGCCTTCCTACTTTCCGAAAAGCCATCAAGACCCTCCTATTTCCCTCCGGTTAGCTCTTCACTCCCCCCTTCCCCTTCCTGGTAGGTTCTGTGACTCCTCTCAGCGCCGGGACGCCCCTTAGCTGGGGCAGCTGTCGCGCTTTACCAAACCCAGAATAGAATAGAATAGAATAATCCTTGCGGTTAAAGCTAACTTTGGTTTGGCCTTATCAAAACATGTCGTGTAAGGTGTCAAACACTTTGGAATACTACCCCCCCCGCCAGTCCTGGTGGCGGGGGAAGCATTCCACCCTTCTAGAGGGAGAAGACATGTAGTTACTGCTTTGCCCTGTTAAAGTTAAACAGAGCCTCAGCATCACAAAATGGATGCTGCTGCCACAGACACAAGTCTGACCTCCTGCTGCTGGATGACACTCTGGCAGGGGAGGCCTGGACATAGGTTTCCTGTCAAGGGAGGTGCCGGCACCTCCCCAGACAGCCTGTAGTGGATTGGTGCAGGGTGGGGTCAATGCAAACTGTTGTTTCCAGACACTGCCTGGGGCACACAAGGTGCTCCATGCATAGCCCGGTTCAAACCAGTTGCTGGGGCACTCCAGCCCCAGCTCTGGAACGAAACTGGACGAAGATAAAGGGGTGTAACCACCACCTTCTCATGTTCCACCCATAGGAGGGACTTAGCAGGTAATCCAGCCCCTTAGTTTGGTATAAAGTTAGGAGCTGTGTCTAGAGACATTAGATTATCCTGTAAAGAAACTCTGAAATGAACTCTTGGACCTTCAACGTTCCATATCGGCTGGAAGACTGAAGACATCTCCCTTGTGGTCAAGGAGTGACCACCCTGTGCAAACAGGCACCACCAGTAACTTGCCGGTTTGCTTTGTCGAATCTCCCACCGGAACCCGAAGACTCAGCGATGCAGACTCTGGACTTCCAGGCTTCTCTGACTCTGACCCACATCCACAGCAAAGCTGAGATCCATGGCGGACACTAGAGACGTGAGACAGGACCTCCTGCAGTACCTGCTTTTTGCTAGCTGTGCAGCTTCTGAGGCGTCCTCAAAGTTGTGCATTGGAGATTGAGAAGCCCCAACCCTGAGCAGTAGGTGCAACGAAGCTCAGCCTTTCACACTCCATGAGTGCCGCTTGGGGCCTGCGCCTGCATTTCTCCTCTACGCGTCTTTGCAGTTGCTAGCCTTTTGGCTAGTGGCCCTCCTGAAGACATCCTTTTAAAACAACACCACTTGCCTGGTTGCTCTGGGCTTGCTCCTGCTTCCCTGTAAAGGGGAAGCTCCCCTGACTTTGCTGGTCTGAACAGAAGCTGATCTTCCTTTCCTGCATGGATTGCTTTTGCCAAGGCTTGTTGGGTCCAATCCGGATACCAACACCACCAACAGCTAGATCCTTTGTGGCACAGTTCGTATCCAGCTCCTAGTCATCGTCGACACCTCCTGGTCCACGTGGCTGTGGGGACAAGCTTCATCTCCTCACCTGATTGCATCTTGACATTGCCTGGTTCCTTCCTGGTCACTGGCTAGTGACCCAGACTCTGTCCCCTCTGCTTTCAGGTTCTTAACTGCTCTAATCCACCCTTGGATCAATCTGGACACTTTCCTCCTGGTCGTTTGCAGCACTTTCTTGTAGCTCTCCATAGGATTGATCTACGAAAACCAACACGAAAGAACACCTCTGCACCCGGCTTACCTGGGTGAGGTAACTCGAGTACTCCGGTGCTCCAGTGGGTAGTAACTATCCAAGTGTCCTAGTTTAACTGGGTTTTCCCGTAGTCCACCTGGAAGTGTTCGAAAACTAGTACTTTGTAACTTTTACGTTCCCATTGAAAGTCTATGGTAACTCTTGTGTATGTTTAGACACTGCACACACATCCTGTGGGACTCCTACTTCCTAACCTTTGGTTGTCCAGTGTAGCCCCAGCGATTCTCCAGGCCCTAGGCCTATTCACCTTTCCTGAAGTGATTCTTATACCACTTACTTAGTATATGGATCGTGAGGCCCCTAGGGCAGAATTGTATTTGTGCTTATTGAGTAACTTGTGCTGTATCTCGAACTCTGACCTCATAAAGAGTGAAAAGGGGTTGTGTTAGTAATAAATACATATATATTTGATATATACCTTGTGTGGTGTCCTTTCATTTGGTATTCGAGGGATTATAATTGGTAAAACAGCTGGCTTCACATGCTCTCTGAAGTTTTAGCCTAAGGCTGCTTTGTCCATGCTACCCCTAGGATAGCTGGTCTATAAGGTTGACTTTACAACCATCACCATAAGGGTTGTTTGGACTGATACAGGGTGCCCACTAGAATAGTGGACATCGTATACCAGGTCAACTTCTCACATTGGCCTACAGCGGGTGGGATAAGAGCTTGCTGTTTGTTTTACCATATAATCTTTAGATATCATTTGAAAGATCACATTAAGGTACCTAGAGGTACATATAAATCAAGTCTTAAATACTTAAGTTCTACTGAACTTAGTTGTTGTAGAGCAAAGGGCCTAGTACACCCTGCCTACAACTCCTAGAAAGGTTTAGTTAATAACACTTAGTGTAGGTAGGTGCACACACCACGCCTCACTAGATCATGTCTCTGAGAGCAGAACCTAGTGGATCGCTCCCAGTAGAAGTTGACCCTCACAGGGCACCTTCCAGATATGATACCTTTACCTTCCATGAGCTGAGACGTTTATTCACAACTAAAAAGTTGAAGCAAGGTTCAAACCCTACCCTCAGGCACCTGATAGAAATACTAGAGGAGTTTGATGCTAAGAAAGCAGCTAACCCAGGTCCTTCAGGCAGTACAGAGGAGGGCCATCCCTCAGCAGAAGATTCCCCTGATCACAATCTAGATGATGATGATGAAGTGGATGATGATGCTGAAGAGGATGATGATCGGGTCCAAGTAGGAGAACTTAACCAGGTCAACCTAAGCCTACATGGGGCTGGAGGGGGCATAGCCCCATACAGACCCCCAAGCAAGCTTAACCTCGAGCCCAGAAGAAGGAGATCCCTTTCCAGGAAATCTCATCACTCTGGTGAATCAATAGGGTCAGATGCTTCTGCTCTCAGGAGAATGACTTCCCCTCAGAGAAGAGAGGATGAAGCAAGGATGAGAGAAGTCAAGCTTAGGATCCAGAGGCAAGAACTTGCCCTGGCCAAAGAGACCCTGACTTTTGCAAGAGAGCAACAGTTTTGTGGGTTAGAACCCACTGGTGGCAGCAATACCCCTAGAAATAGGGATGGTCATATGACCATAGAAATCTAAGTAAGATTGTCCCTCCCTACAAGAGTGGGGATGACATCCACAAATGGATAAATGCTTTGGAGAGGGCCTGCAAAGTACAGCAGGTACCCCAAAGTCAGTGGGCAGCAATCTTATGGCTCTCCATTTCAGAAAAAGGAAGAGACAAGCTCCTCACAGTTAGTGATGAGGATGCTAACAACTACACTGTCCTGAAGAGTGCTCTGATAGATGGGTTTGGCTTAACCACTGAGCAATATAGGTTGCTGTTTAGAGACACCCAGAAGACACAGACTCAGGACTGGACTGACTTTGTAGATTGGGCCACTAAGGCTCTGGAAGGCTGGTTACTGGGCAGTTAGGTCAAAGACTATACAGGATTGTATAATTTGATTATGAGAGAACAAATTCTCAATAATTGTCAGAACCAGTTATTGCATCAACACCTATGTGACTCTGATCTGACCTCTCCCCAAGAATTGGGAAAGAAGGCAGACAAATGGGTCAGAACCAGGGTTAGGCAGAAGGTCCAGAACCAAGGTGGTGATCAGAAGAAGCAAGACCAAAAGAGTGGGGATCAGAAAGCAAAATACCAGAAGTCTTCACCAGGTCCCCAAAAAGCTTCTAATGAGGGGGGTTCCAGGAAATCCAAGAATAAAGAGGGTCCAAGAAATTCCTGGTGCAATTTTTGTAAAAGTAATACTCACTGGAGCAGTGTTTGCATCAAAAAGGAGACAGCCCCAGCCACCATTGCCCCTAAGGCAAATGTTCCCCCTAGTGCAGCTAATAGTGGTGGTTCTCAACAGAAGGGTGTAATAGGGTTAACCCTGGCAACTGAGATGGACTCTGGCCTAGTCAGAGTGCCAACTCAAGCTGTCCTTGTCTGTGATGTGGACATGGCTATGTCCTCTACTGTGAGCCCAAGTAACCTGGGCAAGTACAGACAGACACCTTTAATCAATAATAAAGTGGCTCAGGCCTACAGGGACACATGTGCCAGTGTCACCATGGTGACGCTTAACTTTGTGCACCCTGGACAGATCATACTAGGTGATAATTACCTAGTGACCAATGCTAGCAATGTCACTACCACCCATAGTATGGCAATTGTTAATTTCTCCTGGGGAGGGGTAACTGGCCTCAAAAGAGTTGTCGTAAGTTCAGACCTCCCTGTAGATTGTCTGTTGGGCAATGATCTAGAATCTTCAGTCTGGTCTGAAGTGGAGTATAGGACTCATGCAGAAATGCTGGGCATATCCGCACATGTCCTTGCTGTGACCAGGTCACAGGCCAAAAAGTGCCAAACTGAACAGGCACTCGATCCTGAAACTATGGACCAGTTGCCTTCCAAGAAAAAGAGCAGAAGGGTTGAGGCAGTGCCTCCCACCTTGCCTCAGGATGAGGTTCCCAGGAAGCCGAGTGTGAGACCCAAGAGGGAACTGTCCTATAAGAACTTGAGCCTGATCAGGTTGAGTTTCTTGGGACAGGGGGACCCTCAAGGGCAGACCTGAGGCAAGTGAAATTGGGCTGCTCCTCTCTTGAACCCCTCAGACAGCAAGCTGCTGCTGAGGATGCTGGGAATGCTACAGGTACCCATAGAGTGTATTGGGATGAAGGGCTCCTTTATTCAGAGGCTAGAGACCCCAAGCCTGGTGCTTCCAGGAGGTTGGTCATACCTTTGGCATTCAGGGGCTTCCTTCTTACCTTATCCCATGATATTCCCTTAGCAGGACACCTTGGCCAGAACAAGACCTGGGACAGGCGTGTCCCTCACTTTCACTGGCCCCACATGTCAGAAGATACCAAGGAGTTTTGTCGGTCCTGTGACACCTGCCAAGCCAGTGGCAAATCAGGTGGTACCACAAAGGCCCCCCTAATACCACTACCTGTAGATGGGATAGCCATTGTTGGACCAATGGATCCCCAAACAACCTCTGGGCACAGGTTTATACTGGTGGTAGTGGATCATGCCACTAGATACCAAGAAGCTATTCCCCTAAGGATCACAACAGCACCTGTTGTGGCAAGAGCCCTCCTGGAAGTTTTCTCAAGAGTGGGTTTTCCGAAGGAGGTTGTCTCAGATAGAGGTGCAAACTTCAAGTCTGGGTACCTAACTGCTATGAGGAAAGAGTGTGGAGTGAACTACAAGTTCACCACACCCTACCATCCAAAGTGCAATGGTCTGGTTGAAAGATTTAACAAGACCTTAAAGGGCATGATCAAGGGTTTACCTGAAAAGCTTAGGCGAAGATGGGACATCCTTCTGCCCTGCCTTTTGTTTGCATACAGAGAGGTCCCACAGAAGGGGGTTGGCTACAGCTCTTTTGAACTTCTGTTTGGGCATCTTGTAATGGGATCCCTATGTCTGGTGAAGGAAGGATGGGAGTTACCTCTCAAAAAGCCTAAGCAAGTCATAGTGGACTATGTACTTGGTCTCTGCTCCAGGATGGCCGAATACATGAAACAGGCTTCTAAAAACCTGGAGGCTAGCCAGGAACTACAAAAAGCCTGGCATGACCAAAAGGCTGTGCTGACTGTGTACCAGCCAGGACAGAAAGTGTGGGTGTTGGAGCCAGTGGCCCCAACAGCACTCCAAGACAAATGGTCTGGATCCCACACTATTGTTGAGCAAAAGGGAGAGGTAAACTACTTTGTTGATCTGGGAACTCCCAGGAGCCCCCACAGGGTGCTTCATGTCAACAGGTTGAAGGCATATGTTGACAAGGCAGACATGGGCTTGCTCATGGCTACAGATGAGGGACAGGAGGAGGAGAGTGACCCTCTCCCTGACCTGCTCTCCCAGAACCCTGACAATGGCTCAGTGGATGGTGTAGCCTTGGCAGGCAGCCTCACTGACCAACAGCAACAGGACTGCAGACAAGTTCTACAGGCCTAGAGACATAGGTTTTCTATGACCCCAAGTCAGACAAACTGGTGCACCTATGAGGTGGACACTGGTGACAGTCTGCCTGTGAAGAGCAAAATATACAGGCAACCTGACCATGTCGGGGACTGTATCAGGACAGAGGTCCAAAAGATGTTGGAGTTGGGAGTTATTGAGCCCTCAGAGAGCCCTTGGGCCAGTCCAGTAGTCCTTGTGCCAAAGCCTCACACCCAAGATGGTAAGATAGAGATGAGGTTTTGTGTGGACTATAGAGGTCTCAATGCTGTCACTAGGACAGATGCCCACCCAATACCCAGAGCAGATGAGCTCATTGACTGATTGGCTTCTGCCAAGTTTTTGAGCACATTTGACCTAACAGCAAGCTACTGGCAGATCAGACTAGCAGATGATGCAAAAGCCAAAACAGCATTTTCAACCCCAGGAGGTCATTACCAATTTGTGGTGATGCCCTTTGGCTTAAAGAATGCACCTGCCACTTTCCAAAAGTTGGTGAACCAAGTCCTCTCAGGTCTGGATGACTATTGTGCAGCTTATCTTGATGATATTGCTGTCTTTAGCTCCACTTGGGAGGATCACCTGATCCACCTGAATAATGTTTTGGAGGCCCTGCAAAAGGCAAGCCTAACTATCAAGGCTATTAAGTGCCCGATATGGCAGACTAAGGTTGTGTACCTGGGCCACCTTGTAGGTGGGGGTCAGGTTCAACCACTGGAGAGCAAGATCCAGAACATAAAGGACTGGACTCCTCCAACCACCCAGACACAGGTGAGGGCTTTCTTGGGCCTGTCTGGTTACTACAGAAAGTTTAAGAACAATGGGTCCATTGTGACACCACTTAATGACTGAACCTCTAAGAAAATGCCAAAAAAGGTTTAGTGGACAGTAAGCAGTCAATAGGTATTTGATGACCTGAAGCAGGCCATGTGCTCTGCACCTATTCTGAAAAGTCCAGATTACTCCCAAGAATTCATTGTCCAAACAGATGCTTCTGAGTTGGGTGTGGGAGCTGTTCTTTCACAATTGAATAAAGATGGTCAAGACCAGCCCATTGCTGTTATTAGCAGAAGGCAGACCCCTAGAGAGAAACGTTGGTCAGCTATTGAGAGGGAGGCCTTTGCTGTGGTTTTGGCCCAGAAGAAGCTGAGGCCATACTTGTTTGGTACTCACTTCAAAATTCAGACAAACCATAAGCCCCTCTTCCATCACCATAAGGGTTGTTTGGACTGATACAGGGTGCCCACTAGAATAGTGGACATCATATACCAGGTCAACTTCTCACACCTTACAGCACAACCAAAGAAAAAAACTAAGGACAATGAATAGACCCTTGACACAACTACAAGAATTGTGCCTTAACACTGTAGCTTGAGACAGAATCCTGGAAAAAAACTTCTGCTGCTCGAGCAAATAACTCTTCCATCAGTGGCTTAAACACCAACCAGGGCCAGCACTAAGCATGGGCGGAAAATCCGTTACGCTCGCGGATTTTGCGGATTTTCGGTAAATTCGCAATCCGCGAGATTCGCGAATTTCCCGCAAAATCCGCAAATCCGCGAGCAGCGGATTTTATGGCTTGCTCGCACTGTTCGCGTGAGTTCGCGGCTTCCCAGTTCAACTTCGCGCCCCGCGAATAAGCGCTAAATTGCAGAAATACGATCTTAGCAAAACTCAAACTACTTACCAGGTTCAAAAGTTCAAGCTCATCATTAGTAGCCATTTCCTGTAGTGCTTCCTGAGGGGCCCCTCCAGAGTTCAGTTGCCTACTTGCAACTATTATGTGACCCTGCTCTGACCCTCAGAATAGTTACACAAAGGTCCTGAATTACAGCTAAGGCAGACAAGCAGGAGCCAGGCTGGAAGTTCAAATCCAGTGACACATTAATCAGCCCCTAATTCATTATTGTCAGTTGGGGCAGGGCAGGTGTTGTAACTAATTTTGCAACAATGAAAGCACTTAGCAAGTGCAAAAGATCACTAATCAGGAAGCACTAAGGAAGCAGGTGCCAGCTAAAAAAATATTCTGTGACACATTAATCAGCCCCAAATTAATTCAGGTCACTTGAGGCAGGGAAGGTGTGCTTTGCTTTGCCACAATAATGTACACTGGACAACCAGAGGGTGCTGTGATGAAACAGAGGGTGGCATGGGTGGGCCAGAGGGTGGCATGAGTAGTCAGAGAGTGGCAGTGGTGACAGAGAGTGGCAGTGATGAAGAAGAGTGTCCCAAACAGGCTGGACACGTAGAAACAACAAGTTCGCAAAACTTGCGACCCGACAGGTAAGTTTGCGTTTGCGAAATTGTACAAAACCCTTGCGAACTGGCAGAAACCCGCGCGAACACAAAAAAAAAAAATCCGCAAATTCGCGAGAATTCCCGGATTTTGCGGATTGCGAGTTCGCAAATCCGCAAAATTCGCGAACGCGAGATTCGCAAAATTCGCCCATGCTTAGCCAGCACTATGACCTGTGGAAATTAGTAAACTTGTCCAGACTCAAGAACCAAAAAGAGGGTCCAGCCCTGTCCCCTCTGGTCCCTGACTGGCACGGACAGGCCCACGCTTGTCCAAGGCTTTGCCTTGGAGCATCCCATGCAGCGGTAGGTGGTAGGGCAATTTTCATCATGCAGCATGGGGGAACTGATCCTCCTTCACTCACAACAGGTTTGTGGTACCAAGAATCCCGAGAGGTACAACAGGAGCCACCAGCTCCACCAGACATCCCAGCAGTGACCTTAACTAAGCAGACTGGCAATAAATAAAGCATCCAACATGTCCTGTAGTCAGGCATTTTCAGATCATGTGTTCGGTGCAGCTTGGGCAATTGTCTTGGTAAAAATAAATCTCTCTCCTCAAAGCATAGCAAGACTAACAAAGATTAAAATGAATACACATTTCATAGACAGAAAATTGTGAAGCTCACAAGACAACTCTGGATTAGTGAAGCTTCTTGGACAGTACAGGTGTGGTGAATAATCATCCTCCAGATGACCTCACTAAATTTGAGGATAAACTAAATTTTTCAGATAAAAAAGACACAATAACACAACAAAAATGTATACTATGAAAACAAAACAAAAAAAGGAAAAAGATTGTAATATTTGATTTGCTCTGGGTCTAGTGTAAATAAACTTAAATGCACCAGTGTTTGAAGCATAAAATACAGTCACATAGGATGCAGCCCATGGGCCTGCGGACTGAGTGCTGAGCAGTGACAAACAAAGGAAAAGGAATTTAACTTAAGGGTCAACCTTAGGCTTTGCAGTGGGTAAGCAATAAGAACTATGTCAGCAATGGATTCCCGAAATAATTTCCGGCTAATCTCCTGATGTCTAACTCTGCATTCCCATGCTCAGCTGTAAGTGAAGATGCAAACGACTGCACTGCACAGCTGATGTATATTGCTCAATTAGGGAAAAAAGAGACTCATGGATAAGTAGATGGATACCGTACTTAGAACAAGTAACTTGTATGAATTAATGCAAAATGATAGTTTGTGTGATGTATGAGATGGGAATAGATAGGTAAACCTGATATTTAGTAATTGAGTGATCAATAATTTGATTAAGAATGAATCCTTGAAGTGTTCCTTTATTAGCAATTGAGCATTTCATACTCCAGAATCTTTTGGTTCTTTTGGAACTTCTTCATATATTTACAGTTTAGACAAAGCCTATAATCCTTTTTATTTTCTTTCTTATTTTGGTTCATCAGTGCCGAAGTGGATTTCTTCTACCTCGCCCAGGTATGCTTACAAAGGAAGACCAGCAGTCGGAGGTAACTGAAACATACAAAGATTTATTGCGCTCGAGCGGGTACACCACCTCACAGCTCCATGTGGCTATGAGGGAAGTGGACAACTTACAAAGTCAGAGACAGCCTTATATACTTTTGTGCTCCATAAGCGTAGGTGGGGATGGATATGATAAATCAGCAGCTGTCAAGGATGATTAATGATCCCAAACAATATCACGTACTGGTCAGGGCCAGTGACTCTGGAAATATGTATACTTGGCTTGCTGAACATAAATATAAAGGTTACTCACTAAACCCCATCAGTCATCAATAATCTTGTGATACACAGAAATAAAGCAGAACTATGCATAACTTGTGCCAAGTATGAACATGGGCGGACGTGTGGTTACAGAGTCAGGCGCCCACTTGATTAGTCATCCGGATACAGAGCAAAGGTTACATCTCTTGTGTCAACAACGATTCATTACCATCAGCAGTCTTTTGTTAGCTGTAATACATTTGGAATTAGTTGGATAGGAAAGCTGAGCAAATGAGTCATTGACCTTTAAGCAACATACCCTGCTCTACTTGTGCGTCATAAAGTGAAGTACAAACATATGCTCTGGGGTCGAATGGTGTATTAACATTTCCTTGTGCCGATGAAGCGGCCACACCATATATGCTGAGGTGGCAAGCAAAAGAGACTAATACAAAATGGTGGCTGGGAAACACAAAATGGAGGAGATTTCGTCCATTACAAAAACTGTATTTCCACAATCGGCCCTTTGGACGCAAAGTCCAACATTTTGTTGAGGCCTTACGGTACATGTTCATAGGTATGGCGGGTGTTACTATAGTGGGCCTCACTGCGCTCATTGACGTAATCAACCAAATTGTCGTCCGAAGGGTTATTATCCGAGACATCAATATCCATCAATTGACGGGTTACAACAACCCTCATTATAAGAGCATTAGTCACAGTCACTGGGGGCATTGGGGATGGTTTTAGCAATCGCCCCAAACACTGGCAACACATGGGCAAACAATTAATGAGAACACAGCACCCAATCACCACAAGGAAGATAGCCACTAGAAACATCCCTATCTTCCAACCCCAAGCAGATAAGGCACTCCAAATGGAACCTAGAAGATCCCAGGGGCCAACATCACTATGGGCCTGGGCACCTATATCATATAGCCTTTTGACAGCCTGCCTAACCGATGTTGATGAGTCAGGAATATACGTGCAGCAAGAGGACCCGATCACCCCACAGACTCCACCCCGTTCTGCTAACATCATGTCTAGCACAATCCTGTTTTGAAGAGAAACTAATCTGAGAGCCTTAAGCTCAACTGTGATGTTCTCAATTATGCCTGCTGTCTCTTCTATAGTAGCTTCTAATAGACGGGACAACCTGCGTATGTTTCTGGAATTTATGGCAGGGCCATACCAAGGAACAAAGGCCTTTAGTACATCACCAGCTATCTCAGCCGCTGTATCTCCTTGATCAACACTCCTGCTACCCCTGAGAGTTCTGGATGCTTTATTCACTTCTGCAGTACTTTTTACAGACATTGCTGGCGTTACAAGACCTAGGTGACAACAGCCACCCCAATTCACTGGTAGCCATATATAGGCCCTGGAACCACAAATGAAATAAACTGAGTCACCGATATAGAGTGGAACATTTATTTCCTGGGAAGATACTTCAAATGTCATATTGCAATTGGTACTATTCCCCATGTTGGCGGTACCGTTGCTCCTAATACATATACTCCCAAGCATACTACGCTGCCTAATTTTCAAAAAGGGTTTCTCTCTGGTGTCCCTATGGAGCGGAGGTGTGCTATCATTTTTTACCAAAAACAGTGGGGTAAATATGTTAGAAAATGGGAACGTTGCATTTGGTAAAATAACTTCAGAGCTATTCCCTAACTGGAGAATGTCTTTAACATAATGGGTGTACAAGGAGGCAGTTGATGTTCTAGTGGTAGAACGGGAATTTACTAAGCTGCTGAAGACCCCTATTAGCTCAACTTTCAGCATCGCAATGTGTAATGCATAACAAGACGCTTCAAATGGCAGGGGTACTTGGAGAAGGGGTACACCTTCGTCAACATAGGCTGGGAATTGCATACAGATCCAACAATTATTTTTATCAAATACTTGATGGGTCTGATGAAGTAAGGTAAGGAAAGAATTATGACGCATCTCCTCTCTGTGGTCCATATCCTCTGGTGGTACTGTAACTGAGGTAACAAAGTCGGAGGGAAGCTCTGATGGGGGCGGGGCTGTTTTTGCAATAGGATGGTAGAGCTCTAGGAGATATAATAATCCAATGACCAAAGACATTATGCAAAATAACATACAAAATATGCATAGTTTGGAGTACCAACGCCCCTTTTTGTTCACATTAAGAGTGGAATATGTATCCTTCATTTCTAGTAAAGGAAGATGTCTAGTTGTTCTTCCAAACAGAAATACCATTTGAAATAATACTTCAGAATTGTGAATTATACAATCTCACAAGTGCGGCAGTTCAACAGTGTTCGTTATAGGCCTCACTGTTACAGACCTTGCAATTGGTAGTATTAACACGAATTCGACCTCACACCCTCTCCTCCTCTGGGTCTCTAGGCTTCGGAGGTATTCCTTTATTCTCTTTTCAGATCAGAGTCGGCAGTGTCCTTATTTTACTAACCTCACTGCACAAGTTAGTCCTTTAAAGTTGGCACTGTTCAGTGCGTGGCAGTTGGTGCTTGCTCCGTCCTAAGCACTCTTCATTTTCCTTGGGCGTAGATTGTATCCTGATGCAGCTTGTTGATCATCAATGCGTGCAGGAATGCAGTCACCAGTCCTTCGGTCAGAACGGTCCTCTTCTGGGGGCAGTTTTGGCCAGAACGGTGGTGCACTCTTCACATTTGATAGATGAATCCAGTTTTTGTGTCCGTCACATCGAACCGCCGTCTGTGTGACTAACAAAACTTGCGCTGGCCCTTTCCACCTGGGCTGCAGACTGTTCTTCCTCACAAAGTTTTTGGTCAGGAACCAGTCCCAGGGTTTGATGTCGTGTACTTCTCCTTCCAGAGGCGGGGACCATGTGTCTCTGCCCTGTTGGCGAATGGTAGACAGGGCAGAAGTTAGTTCTTTACAATAATCCAATAAAGCAGAATGCATCAATTCTTGCAACTTTGGTGGAGAGGCAAACCCATATACATTTGCTGGTTTCCCCATAACAAGCTCATATGGCGAAAGTCTGTTTTTGGATGTAACAGTTGTCCTCATGGAGAACAAGGCTAAGGGTAATGCATCTACCCAGCTGAGAGTGCTTGATGCACATATTTTTTGCAGTTTATTTTTCAATGTAGCGTTACAGCGTTCCACAAGCCCTGCTGCTTTTGGATGATAAACTGAGTGGAACTTTTGCCTTATCCCCAACCCTTGGCAGACTAGGTCCATTATTTTATTCGAAAAATGTACCCCGTTGTCACTCCAGAGACTTCTGGCCAAGCCATAGCGGGAGAAGTATTCTTTCAACAACATTTTGACTGTGCTCAATGCGGTGTTATCTTTTAAAGGAAATGCCTCCACCCAGTTACTGAAACTACATATAACGACCAAAACATATCTTTTGCCATTGGCAGGGGGCATTTCTATGTAATCCATCTGAAGGCATTCAAAGGGATATTCAGGCAATTTGAAATGACCAGGTGGTACTTGTACTCCCTTTCCCACATTATGGAGAGCACAGGTCATACAGTTCTTGGATAATTTTACAACTGTCTTCCTAATGTTTTTGTTGACCCATATCTTTTCAATGGTATTTGTCATTCCATCAGCCCCCAAGTGTGCGGGACCATGAACCATGTGAAGCATGGGTAGGAGAAAAGTGTCTGGCAGGACCCACTTTTTCAAATGTCCCAGTGTATGCATCCAAGCCCCAAAGTGTGTGTCAAAATAATATCCTTCCTTAACCCACTGCTTCCTCTCATCTTCACTTGCAAATTCTTGAATGAACTTTATCTCTTTGTAGGGATTAATGTGTGTCTCCTCCTCATCAGTCCTTGACACTACATATGTTAAAGTGTACTCATTCAACGCAGTGTGTTTTGCTGTTTCATCGGCAAAGGCGTTTCCCTGACCTACATGGTCTGTGATTTTCTTGTGTGCACTACACTTTATGATGGCCAACTTGGTTGGTAATGCAAGGGCATTTAGTAATCTTGTGATCAAGGTGCCGTGTTGTATTTTTGCACCTCCAGATGTGATATACCCCCTTTCGGCCCATAATCGGCCAAAGTTATGTGCCACCCCCCATGCGACTGGCTGTCGGTGTAAATGTTTACGGCTAAGTTTTCTGAGAGCTCACATGCTCTGGTTAGGGCAATTAACTCGGCTGCCTGAGCAGACATCTGTTGTATTTTACATGTTTCAACAACTGTTTTATTGGTTGTGATTGCATAGGCTGCAGAGGTAGTTCCATCTGGTCTCTTTAGACAAGAGCCATCCACAAATAGTGTTCCATCGACTTTTTGCATAGGTATGTCTGTCAGATCTACTCGACCTTTCGTTTCAGTTTCAGTGACAATCACGCAATCATGTTGTACTTCATCCTGCTCCGCAGGGAGAGGCATCAGAGTAGCTGGGTTTATGGTGTTACACCTCTGCAAGGTCACATTAGTGGCCATTAGTATTAGCTCATACTGAGTCAACCTAGCATTAGTTAAGTGCTGAGTTTTGGTTTTATTCAGCAGTATGTCTACTGAATGAGGTACGTAAACCATAACTGGATGTCCAAGTACAATAGAGTCTGCCTGTCTTACTGCAGCAGCCGCTGCAGCAATATTTTTGAGGCAGTACGGTAGGCCTTTCGCTACCGGATCCAATGTTGAGGAAAAATGGGCACATGGTCTATTCTTCTCTCCATTTTCCTGGGTTAGTACAGCCATTGCACATCCCTCTCTCTCATGTACGAACAGTGCAAAGTTCTTAGTGTAATCTGGTGTGCCCAAAGCAGGTGCATTGCATGAAGCAGTTTTCAAAGCCACAAAGCTATCTTGATGTTCTTTATCCCAAGGAACAGGATCTTCCAAGCCACAAAGCTATCTTGATGTTCTTTATCCCAAGGAACAGGATCTTCCACATCTTTGTGAGTTAAGGACAGTAATGGTTTGGCCAGATAAGAAAAATTTGGTACCCATTGCCTACAAAAGGAGACCATTCCAAGAAATGCACGCACATCTTTCTGAGTTCTAGGTCTGGGAATGTTCTGCACTGTTTGTATTCTTTCAGATGATAATCTCCTCCCGCCTTTCGACAGGAGATGACCTAAGTAAGTTACCTCCTGTCGACAATATTGTAACTTAGCTGGCGAAACCTTGTGTCCATGCAGAGCAAGAAATGCTAGAACATCATGCGTAGCCTGCTTACAAATGTCTTCTGTCTCAGCTGTGATCAGTAAGTCGTCTACATATTGCAGTAATACTGTACCGGGTGGCAAAGCACAGTCATCTAGTTGTCTCTTTAATGCCTGGCTATAGATGCTAGGGCTTTCAGTATACCCCTGGGGAACACGACAGAATTTGTATGAGCGCCCTTGGAAACTAAAACTGAACAAATACTGGCTGTCTGGGTGTATGGGGATACTGAAGAAAGCAGTCTTCAGATCTATTACAGTAAACCACTGGGCTGAAGGTGGTACAGATGAAAACATTGCTGTAATGTCAGGTACAACTGGGTATTGTGGTTCCACTATTTTGTTTATGGCTCTCAAATCAACAATCATCCTATATTTGACCTGTCCCGTTCCATCATCACGTTTAACCACAGGTAAAATGGGACTGTTACATGGACTGCTTGTAACTTCTTGTATTATTTTACGTTGCAGTAAGTCTGATATAACTAATCTAATACCCTCCTCACCTTCTTTTGATATTTTGTACTGGGGGATGCGAGGTAGTCTGACATTTGGCTTAACTGTAATATGCACTGGCTCAATATCCATTTCACCTACATCATTTGGTCCATGTGCCCATAATTTTGGATCAATATCCTGCAGTTCGGGTGGTATGTAATTTTTGTCTGAAACCATGTATTGTCTGGACACTCCTTGTTTCTTACAAGTCAGATAGACACCATCCGGCGTGCAGTATATAGTGGCATGCATCATTTTCAAAGCCTTTAAACCAAGCAAATTTAGCGAACATTTCTCTGTTAGTACAAATGGCATACTCCCTGTTCTAGGACCAATTGCGAAATCCAATGGTCGCGAAATGGGGCTTGTGACAACAGCATTTGAAAATCCAACCGACTTATCTAGTCTTCCCGAGAGAGGAACATGGGGGAGCAAGCGGTGGGAAATCGATGTATTAGTGGCACCAGTATCTAGAAGAAATTTTCTCTCTTCACCTTCAACTACCATTTTTACATATGGGCCTGAAGAATCCACTGGTATCTGCACTCGCTCCCTGTCCTCTCCTGGGCATCCCTATTGTGTCCAGTCCTCGTTGTCATCATATTGTGTATAATCTTGAGTGAAATACGCATATTTCCTATTGTCTGCTCAGCGTCACTGTAATTTCTCTGCTGTCCTCTACCTCTGCCTCTGTCTACACGGGGAGCTGAGTTTCCTCTGTAAGTGTTTGCATTATTTCTCATAGTTTGACCCTGGCCCTGTAACAAAGGGCACTCGTTCTTCCAATGTCCCTCCTGATAGCAGTTAGCACATTGATTGTATCCTAACCCTGCTCTCTGTTGCGCCGGAGCTGAAACAGCTCGACCAACCTCACGACTATGTCCACCTGCCCTCTGAAAATTTGTACGTCCTCTTGACCTTCCTCTGTCAGGAAAAGCTTGCTGCATTAATGCTTTTGTTTTTAATTCCTTCATTTGCTTATCCTTCTTTCCCTTTTCTGAGTTTCTCTTATTCTCATAATAGCAAGCCATTGTCAATAATTCAGCTGGATCTTTAGCAGTCCAGGTACTTTCGTATGTCTTTATACTGTCCGATAAGTCAGGTAAAATGTTATTAACGAACTGGTTAGCAAAAATGCGCTTTCCTTGTACTGTCTGAATGTCCTGTCCACTATACTCTTTAAAAACCTCTTCTATTCTGCTGAAAAAATCAGTCACTTCCTCTCCCTCTTTCTGTCTACAAGCGGTAATTTTATCCCAGTCCACTTTTTGTCTAGGCAAAATTTGCTGCATGCGTGCTATAATGTGTCCAGGTAAATCTTTTAAAACTTGTGGCACATCCTCTCCTGCTGCTCTAAGAGTATCTGCAGCCCCTATGGCTCCCCAGTTAATATTTGCCGAATCATGATCCCTACCTGGGCACCATAGTTCCTGCGGTACCAAAAAATCAAACAGAAGATCGACATCTTTCAATATCATAGGCGTCAAACTAAGAGCAGATTCAAGGTGTTCATGAAATACTTTTGGATTACTTCTAGGATCAGGCAACCCTTTCTTCAAGGCCAATAAATCAGCCCTAGTCCATGGAGTGTGCACATATTGTCGGATGGCGGGGCGAGCTCCACCCCTTGGATCAGGAATTGGGTGTACTTCTCTCATAGGGAAAGCTGAGGTATCATGACTGTGTTCTGGACCGAAATGCTGGTGGATATATTTATTGGTGACGTTATGCATAATGATATCTAGCTCTTTGTGGCAGTGATAGCAAGCATCAAATGCATCTTCGCATTCTGTGTTTGTTAATATGGATTGCTCGCTCTCCCTCCATAATTTGTGTAACCACACTGGTACCCTGAAAGAAACTGTACTATTCTCTAGCAAGAGTTGGCAGTATTCAAGCAATCTAGTCACCATACTATTAATAACAAGATTCTTAGCTCTCAGTTCCTTCATTCCTTCAAACGTTTCCCAGGCTCCTATTTTTGTTATTTCCCCAAGGTCCATCCATTTTCGTGCCATCTTTTTTATAGTTTCTTTTTCATTAAAGCCTAATTGGGTGTGTCTAATGTGCATGTCTGGTGTTCGTCTATTTGTCCTTTGTGATGTAAGCCACGGGGAATTCGGCCAAATGTTTGCTCTTTGTGTATTTACTGCAGGGGAATCACTTTGTGAAGCAAGTGGCGTCATTGATACTGTAAGTGTCACGCTGGAAAGTGTTGGGGCGGGCGGTGTTGCTGGGGTGTTTCCTACAGATCCATATGCGCCCTGCGAACTATTAGTAGGAGTGGCTGTTTGTTGGGCCTGAGCCGGTACAACAGGGGCGGTGCTTGTTGGACCAGCACAGCAGGTGGGAGCACATGCTGTGTTTGTGGTGGGGCAATGTTAAGTTGTTGGCCCCCAATACCGGGACCTGGGGGAACAGGATTTTGGATATTATATGGGGGAGGCTTGTCTAACAAGTCCACTAATACCTCATCGACAGGCGGGCAATTTCTTCTGTCTACTGCGACAAAACACTTTTCTGTTTTCATCCGAAATTCTCTGTCCTGCTGTTCAATATTTTCGTTTATCTTTATATTATTATATTCTGCTACCTTGTCCGTAGTTGTTTTATTCTTTTCTCTTTCCCTGTCTTGTTTTTGTTTCATGGCCCTAGTTCGAGCAGATTTCTCCCATGTTTGAAATGTCTCAAACATAGCAGGTCGGACTTTTCGTTCCATCATACATTGCTGTAAATACTGTAATTTAGCTAAATCAAAGGTACCATCAATAGGAAACTGTAATTCCTTATCTTTTTTTGTTTACTCATGCCATATTCTATTGTATAGGTTTACTGATACTCCTTTTTTTATCATTATTATCCAACCAGGACTGTCTTCAACAGGGTTGGGGACGCTTTCGTCCAACCTGTAACCTGAACTTACACAACAGAACGTTTTAGAAATGCATTTCTTCATTGTTCCTATTATTTTTAGTTATAACTAATCTTTTACCCTTTTAACCACAACTTATTCAAAACTTAGTTACAAAACTTCTTTTTATCAAAACATGCAACAGAACAATCTCACCAATCTGTGGTGTGTCCTTTAAATCGTCCGACTGTTGGTCTTCGGACAACACGTCTGTTTCGAAAGGGATCAGCTCGTGGACCTCTGCCGGGGAATCCTGTGTCAAGAGGCCAGTCGGGACTTCAGATGGCAGCTGCTGCGGAGAAACGCTGTCTCCTTCGTGCAGGGGGCCCCTACGATCATTCGGTCCTCAGTCGCACCTCTCAACCACCGACTCAGCTGGCCGTTGGATGTCCCACGGAGAGGTCCCACCAGAGTCGCCAGCTGCCGAAGTGGATTTCTTCTACCTCGCCCAGGTATGCTTACAAAGGAAGACCAGCAGTCGGAGGTAACTGAAACATAAACAGATTTATTGCGCTCGAGCGGGTACACCACCTCACAGCTCCATGTGGCTATGAGGGAAGTGGACAACTTACAAAGTCAGAGACAGCCTTATATACTTTTGTGCTCCATAAGCGTAGGTGGGGATGGATATGATAAATCAGCAGCTGTCAAGGATGATTAATGATCTCCAAACAATATCACGTACTGGTCAGGGCCAGTGACTCTGGAAATATGTATACTTGGCTTGCTGAACACAAATATAAAGGTTACTAACTAAACCCCATCAGTCATCAATAATCTTGTGATACAAAGAAATAAAGCAGAACTATGCATAACTTGTGCCAAGTATAAACATGGGCGGACTTGTGGTTACAGAGTCAGGCGCCCACTTGATTAGTCATCCGGATACAGAGCAAAGGTTACATCTCTTGTGTCAACAACAATTCATTACCATCAGCAGTCTTTTGTTAGCTGTAATACATTTGGAATTTGTTGGATAGGAAAGCTGAGCAAATGAGTCATTGACCTTTAAGTAACATACCCTGCTCTACTTGTGCGTCATAAAGTGAAGTACAAACATATGCTCTGGGGTCGACTGGTGTATTAACATTTCCTTGTGCCGATGAAGCGGCCACACCATATGTGCTGAGGTGGCAAGCAAAAGAGACTAATACAAAATGGTGGCTGGGAAACACAAAATGGAGGAGCTTTCGTCCATTACAAAAACTGTATTTCCGCATCAGGTCTCCCTCTTCTAAGAAGAAATACAATCCTCAAGTCTGTACAACAACATGCAGAAGAAAAACAATAATGATCTGCTTCTAGACCCTGTGGACTGCAAATGTGTGACTTATTTATAATAATCCCAACTAGTGGCTTGAGTTGCAAATCCTAAATGGTTGTGGTTGATAGGATGATAGACATATTTAAAAAGTGTTTGTACTGTTTGGTCGATCAGTCACTCAGAGTGCTTTCAACCAATAGTTTGGGATCAACAGGACCCATGCATCATGTTTACCTCTAATGAACTATGCACTTTAAAAAAGGTCTAGATCTTGAGTGAATATCTACACATTCATCTCTCCACACCCATATATGTGTGTGAATTATGCTTTAATGACACTCTGTTTGGAGGTGTGCAACTTATACAAGTTGTTTGAGGGGGCTGGAGATATAAATGAAAGTTATGAATATGACCTCTGAATTTCAAAGGTTCGTGTAGTATAAGTGGTTTTTGTATGGTAGTAATAAATAAGCAGGGCCATAAAAACACGTATGAATGAACACAAGAGTAACATCACATGCAAAAAAGAGTACCACGAAGATGGCAACGCATTTTTTGGAAGCCCAACACTGTGTGAATGATATAAAATGGACTGTGACTGAACAATTGCCATCTGAAAAAGAGCAACGTTGGGTGTTCCGCCTTGGCACACACATTGATGGGCTCAAAGATGAAATCCCATGGGGCCAATTCACCTGAATCAGTAGCCAAAACCCATTAATAACAAAATAGACATTTATCTAAATGATACAGGAATTTAATATTGACTTATTGCACAGAAACTCAATACCTAATATACTGCGGGATGAAACCCATTGTACATGTTCCCCCTTTCCTTTTTTTGGTCACTCATCGTCCAATAAATTGCATTAAATATTCACACGTTATGTGGGCTACCATTTTTCATTATTACCCCACTCTTCGTCAATGTCCTGAGACACGGAGAAATGTCAAAAAAGGAACGCTGGCTTATTGCACCTGTGTTAGTAAGATTCTAAAAGAAATGCGCATGCGTGAGCCACAGACGCCGCCTCTACCAGTAGCGCATGAGCTGAACCACATGCGCATGCTCGAATAAAGAACGCAGGCCGGTTTAAGACGCGCATGCGCGATTGGAATTACAAACATGATCGCCGATTTCACGCTCACAGAACGGGAAAACAGAATACCCATATTAGGCCTTTCCGCCAATTACGCTCCTAATTAACTCTTCAAATGAGCTTTGGTGTAGACTATAAATATGGCCCCACCGGCGCACTACCACATTCACAGCAGAGCGTGTTCAGGGGATCAAGGAGTTTCCTAGTGCTGTAACTCGTGAGTATGAAACTGATGGAAAGAGAGGGCCATTATGAAGCGCTTACCTGTAAGTACCAACAACTGCTATACTCCACATTACTTACAGGGACTATTGGGCCTGAGCAACAACCCCCAACGTTCGGAGGCTCATAAGGCATTGTACCAAAAGAACCAAAAGTATGCCTTTTACCTTTTTTGCTACCCATTATTTCTCCACGCTACAAGCTATGTCCTAGAGGCACGAAGGGTTGAATCCTCTAGAGTGTGTGTTTTATGTTAAGTGTACGTTTGTAAAGTTTATGTCCTTTTTTACAGAGTCACCGGCACGAGTAGAATGACATGAACTGTCTAGTGACCCCACACTATATATATATATATATATATATTCACTGAAAAAACCATAGGTTTCACACCAGTTATAGTTAGCTGGAAATTTTACTGACATAAAACCATTGAAATTGGTGATGTAACTGACCATGTCATGAGTGATGTAATATGTGATGTCATCCAGAGTGCATTACACGCGCAAGTTATAGTGAGTCCAACTAACTATAACGTGGGAATTTCAATGGTTTTATGTCAGTAAAATTTCCAGCTAACTATAACTGGTGTGAAACCTATGGTTTTTTCAGTGAATTTCTTAGGTTTTTTAAATGCTAATTCCTAACTATAACTGGTGTGAAACCTCTGTTTTTTTCAGTGAATTTCATAGGTTTTTTAACTGCTAATTTTTAACTTTTGATAGGGCTTCATACCTATGTACTTTTTAGTGAATTTCTAACCTTATTTTTTCACAAATGTCTATAGCTGAGAAAGGTATGTTTTTCTAAAAATGAACACTATAATGTATATTAAGATAATATTTTTGTTTTAAAATAGTATTTTACTTTTTTTTTTATATTTGACTCTGGAGCGCTCCCGGTGCGCGTACCAGTGTACGCCCCGGTGCGCGTCCCGTCAGCGCACCAACAAAAAAAAAATAAAAAAAAATAATGAAGGAGTGAGCATAAGGAATGGGGACAGAGAGAGTGGTGTTATGAGAAAGAGAGCTAGAGGGAGGAACATAGAGGGACTGTGTAATAGATAGTAAGACAGAGAAAAAGTGTAAGAGGAAGTAACTGAGAAAAGGAAAATGAATAAGGGAGCAAAAGAAGAGAAGAAAGAGGAAGAAGACTTAAGCAGAGGTTCTGGGAGAATGTGAATGGATGATCAAAGTAAAAGGAAGGAGAGTTAAGTATGGGGAATGACAGATAGTGACGGAACCAGAGAAAAGGAACAGTGGTAACGGAGGGAAAGGAAATAGCAGTGAGTGTAAGTAAAGAGGAGTGAAAGAGGGTGGATATAAGTGAATAAGGGTAAGATATGGGGAGTGACAGAGAGAAAGAAGAGAGAGAGTAAAAGAAGGAGTGTCACAAAGGGACTAAGTGAACCAGTAAAAAAGGAAAGTGAAGGAGTGTGGATAAGCAGAGGTACTGAAAGAAGTTGAATGTGGTAGGAAGTAAACATGGAGGATAAGAATAAGTGAGTGAAGCAAAGTAAGGAAACAGGGGTGAGGTAGGGTGAGAGAAAAGTAGTGAAAATAAAACAAAAGGTGATAACAAACTACGTTTTGTAAACACACTTACCATATAATTAATGAAAACTTGTATCTGTGAAAGACAAAAGAAAAAACACGTTATAATTAGTAAAAAATATATATTAAAATAGAAGAAACAGTTCAAGAGGTTTAAAAATCTAAAAAGGTTTACTAAGAAATGAAGCAATAGTGAAGGATACAAAAACAGAAATAAAGTAATGTAGAAAGAGAAAAAAGAAGGAAAAAGAAATAGAAAGAGAACAATTTACTAAAGGTAAGTAAGATACTAAAAGAATGTAAGATACCAAAACAAAATCAGGAAAGATAAGAAAGTAAAAGGAAAATGAGTGAAAAGGAGAGGAGTCTGAATGAGGAACTATTAATAAAAAAGAGGAATAGAAGATGACTGAGAGTGAGTGAAGGGGAGTCACAGAGTGAAGGGATGAAGGGAATGAGGTTAATATAGAACGATGGATAAAACAGGAGTGAGAGAGTAAGTACACAGAAAAACAAAGGGAAGGACTAAGTGAACTACAGTACAATGAGTGCGAAAGAAAAAAAAAAGGAGAAAAAGAAAGAGAGGGTAAGAAAACGAAAGCAGTGGTACTGAGAGAATGTGAAAAAGATAAAAAGTGGTGGAAGGAAGAGAGGAAATGCAGACAGTTCAAATTAGATTAAGAAGTTGTGAATGAAGTGCAGTAAAGGAACCGCGATGAAAAAAGAGAGTGTAAATTTGTAAAGAGAGGTAAATAGGGTGAAAAAGGAAAATGAGTGTGAGACAATGTGAACACAATATAAATTACACAATGCAAACTACACAATAACTTCTACAATATGTTACATTATTTATTTTTGCTGTTCTCAGAATATATTGAATTTCACTTAAATTAGTGAGTTCAAAGTCTTCATCATATAACAGCGGGAAAAAAAACACAATCTAAAAGATTGTGTTTAAAAAAAAACATTCAAACATACATCTCATATATGTACACTAATCTTTGATTCACTTACTTTTCCGTGAGGCCAAATAGAAGATAGTGAAGGTCCTTTTGGTGGAAAAAAGTCTGCTGTGCTCTATAACTTCCATTTCATCAACTTCCTATGAAAAAAGATCTAAGAACATCATACCTTACACTTTCCTCACTGCCAATTTGTGTCAGATATATCAGTATTTTTTACTTTGAGATTCACTTAAAGTATCTACATGAGATAAATAATTTAAAACATTAGATTAGCTAACTAACTAACTTTTAGTATCTATTCCCATCTTCAAATGCCAATTCCCTTTACTAAAACTTTGGTTTTAAAAACACTAGATAAGAATTTGTAGAGTCATAAGGCAAACGTTGTTTATAAGTTAAATGAGAATCATTGCAGTAACTCCATCCTTTTTCACATTTTAAGTGGCATGTATAATGTCCTGAGGTTGTCGAAGAACCGTCATGATAAATAATAGCTTCAGTTGTAAAGGTTTTTCCTGAAATTGATAACTGAGAAGCCACAAAATTTTTGATAGAAGTTGTCAATTTAGTTCCATCAGGTCTACATCGTTGGAAAAGTAAAATGATATACTGCCCATAACTGTGTATAAATAATGTGGACAGCATTGTACAGTTACATTGGGTACACACCATATTATGATCTGCTGCTTTAACTAGATTTTTAAATGACACTGATTTACAGTCAGGTAAAGTCAAATATATAAATCTTTCAGTGTCTATTCCAGTAGTACTTGATGAACTACAATTGTGGCAGTCATGCTGCCTTTGATAAGAAAGACTGAAAAGATTATCTACATCTACACCTTCATCTTCCAAAACACCAAACATATACATTAAAAATTCCTGACAATCCTGCTGAATGTTCTGTGAAAATTTATCTTGACCAGAACACATATCTAAAATATTTCGAATTTCTGTTACCCTTTCTATTTTTGCTGTATCACTGCTACATTTCTCAAACACAGAATTCAATAAATCACACAATCTTTGATCCCTATTTTCAACAATCTGTTCTTGTAAAGTTTTAAGAAAAAAAACAACATTAACCACTACATTAGCATAGCAGTTGACACCAGAACTATTTTCAAACTGAAATCCAACAACATTTTCTTCACAATTCTTTTTCTTCCTGTTTTCAATTACAGTTTTCTCTACTTTTTGTCTTTTTGCTACTACCTCACTGCAATTACTCTCATTTCTTCTTTTTCGGCCTACCATACGTTTTTCAAACAGAGGATATTGAGGCAAATGTGGAGCATGTTCTCTTCTTAATCTATTGTATTCTTTAACACAATCTAGATCTGAACAAATTTTTGTCTCATCACACTCAATCAAGTACAATCCTGATAAAGTTCTGACTCGGGATAATGCCACATATGCCATACCCTCTTTAAACACAGATCTTCCAATGTTCACTAAAGCATTATCTACACTTAAACCTTGAGATTTATGAATTGTTATTGCATATGCCAAACAAACAGGAAACTGTTTTCGGCGAACATATAAGTCTTTTACAAGCAAAAATCTAGCAGAACAACGACTGATTTGTTGTACTTGCTCAATGCTATCAAATTTTATTTAAAAAAATTCAATTCCATCTCTATTTCTATAATTCACAAAATCAACAACATAACCCATTGCTCCATTTACCAGACCTCTTTCAACATTTAAATTCCTTCTCAAAATGATACGACAATTTAAACACACATTCAGTCTTTTCAAAACCAGCTGTTTTAGAAATACTTTTCTCTAATGAATCCAATTTAGTTTTCAAATTTTCAGACAAAACAATTGTTGCACCCATATGCTCTATTTTATCTATTGCTCCAGTTTCACAATCTTTTCATTTTCTAACTCTAACATTTTGTTGTTGAAGATGGAACATTCTTGCAGAGTTGGCATCAAACATATCCCAGATTTCTTCTCAGTCATTTTTTAAAAAATATTCTCTGGAAGAATGTTTTCATTTGGATACAAATTTGAAATTAATCGACCATGTAAAGCTTTTTTCCCAAGCTCACTTACTTTTCCAATTCTTACGTCTTGTAAAATATTTTTATAATCTTCATCCTTTGCCTGTCGCATATTTTGAAGCAGTTCAGCATATTTAAAATGTATCCATATATTAACGTTTCTAATGCTTCCAAGGGACTTCCTGGTATCTTCATGTGTGAGCATTTTAAACACTGGTTGTCCTTTTACTGGAGTCAACTGCAATAGATCTCCAAAAACAATAATGTGTTTTCCTCCAAATAACACATCATACTCTGTTCTAAGAATTTCTTGCATTCTCAAATACACAAAAGCAAGCATTAGATTTGAGACCATGCTTACTTCATCAATAATAAGAAGTTTCATTTTCTTCAAGACTCTTGAAACTTCAGAACACGCATCTCCAGATAACTTGTTGTAATGCAATTTATTATCATGCACAACTGGCAGCATCAGTAAACGATGTAGAGTAATCCCTTTAATATTATGTGCTGCCAGACCAGTTGGAGCAGTTACAACACAAGACAGTGGTGAATCAGTCCTTTTCTGCAGATAACTTGCAATGGCTTTAATTAGAAAACTTTTTCCTGTCCCCGCTTCTCCACTTACGTACAGTCGGACAGGGTCAAATGATGTACATGAGCACTCTTTTTTCTCATGTCTGAATCCATGTTCAATCTGCTCTGTGACTTCATCATATATCTTTTTCTGCTCAACGTTTAGTTGCTTTACCAAATCTTCTAAGTTAACTCCATCCTCTTGAGCTTGTTCCATAGCTCTTTCCACCTCATCCATGGCAGTGGCAGCTTCATTTTGGATAATAGGTCCTCCTAGTGGATCCTGACTTAATGAAGTAGAACTCTGACTATCTTGAGAACTGTCTCTAGCTATCTCTTCAGCAATTGTGGTTTCTTGCTCTATTTCATCATTCAACATTTGCAGATAATCTAGAAAAATAGGACATTCTATGGTATCCTTAGTTGCATTAAAAGAGTCTTCATAACAGAGAAAATCTCCAAGTAGTTCCTCTTCTGTACGCCATGGCTTAAACAGTTGCAAAAGAGCTAAATAGTAAAATTCTCTTTTGTCTGGAGCTTCACAACTCAATTTTCGATGATTAATCAAATGGCCTTTTTTCTGCTTCACTAGACATCCTTCATAGCCAATGACTGCATATTTTCCATTATTGATATCTTCTGTGATATTCCTCTTATAACTGTAGTTTTGCAGAACTTCATACAAACAAGTGTTCTCAAGGTGAGAACTTCTATTTGGATAGTATGTATCCAACATATTTGTCTTCAAAATATCTGTACTGTTTGGTTCTTTCTCCGCCAAATATTCAATTTCTTGTACAGATTTCAAAATTCGGTTTCGTGTTGCAGCAAGACCTAGACTCACCCAAATGATTGTTCTTGATTTGGCATAGAGACTTGCTGATGATAACCGATCAGAACATTCATATGCTCCAATTTCTCGATGCAACAACATCTTCATACTGAAACTATATAATTTTTTTCTTAGACTCTTTTCATGTGAAATGTCCTCCCACATTTCCTTCAGTTCTGTCTTTTCTTTTTTGGTGATGTAAGATGTCACATATCGAGCCACAGCAATAGAATTGTCAGCAACAAACTGAATATCCATGTTAGCATTCCACATGGACAAAATCACTGAGTTGTAATCGTTGATGTACTTAGATTCTTCATTTCTTTTCAAATTGTATGTATTTTTGGGAGATTTCCTCGTCACAGTATGTCGTAGAGATGACATCAAATTATTTACTCTTCCCTTAGAAATCACTGGTCGTGGAAATGCAAAACGACATTTCGTGTAGTACTTTTCCTTGTTTTTAAATTTTCGACAACAGTACTTTCCACAACGATGAGATTGAAAACGTAAAACTTGTTGCCTTAAACTGTTTTCTTCAGTAGATTTTGGAACAGCACATGTTGAATACTCTTCAATGAAACTCATCACTGTTTCATCCGAATCTGATCCAAATTTGGGTGCATCTTTAATCCATAACAACATATGTATATGAGGAGCACCTCTCGCTTGATATTCCTTCCTCCAAAAGAAATCCAAAACCTCTCCAAGGGGAGGATTTTTTTTGTTGGTAATAAAAGACATCATAGCTTCAAATCTATGATTAAAATATCTGCAAACATTTACTGGATCCAAAGAACACAGTTCTCCAGGTGTTTTCAATTCTATATTTGGTATGTTTCCATTTGCCTCTCGTAGAAATTCAAGTAAGTCGTCTCATGCATACTCAGCACAGCTAAGAGTGAGGAACCATGTAGGAGTTCCTAAGTTTCTTAGCATACATTTCAATTCTCCATGACGACGGAACCAATACTCATTGGTTCCACGTTAACATGCCATGAGATTGATTAGCTGGGATTCCAAAATACTATCTTGCAGATTAACTTTCTCCATAAAGTCCCTTGCAGAAACATTTTGCAGATGAGCTCCACTTTTCAGTATATGATTGACTGCATAAGAAAGCCCAGACAAATCACTTTCAAACAGTAGATGAAACAAATATGGAATGCATTGACGAAACCTTGGATCTTCAGCATATAATCTTAGAGTCCGGTATTCAGCTGCAGGAATTTGAACTGGTCGATCATCATATCGTCCCCCACGACCTGTTGGAAATAATTGTGGAAAACAACGAGCTTCCAAACTTTCTTCCCATACACTAATAGGACTTCCTTTTGCTGCTTTCATTTGAAACAAGTCAATTGCATTTTCCATTACTTCTTTTGAATGCAAAGGATGAACAGTGTAATGTTCATATATTTCTTCACTTCTAGACACATCAACTTTTTCAATTTGACCAACTGAACAATCACTGTCTTCTTCTGTAGCTGTTTCCTCTGCTCCAACACTTACATCTTTGTAGTACTCATTGTTTTTGACCAAATACAACGTTGCCTTTTTGACTTTCCTAACATCCACTAAATCTTGCCAGATTTTCTTACTCTTTGTCGGAACCCCATTAACTAGAATAACTAGAGCATCCTCTTCTACTCTTTCTACACCAATTGTATCAATATTTTTCTTTACATCTAGAGGCAAATAAACAACTCTTTCCTTTAATCCTCTCTGTAAATCTGATGGAGGCAATTTCCCTGTCTTAGGCTCCATGCGAACAATAGCCTGAAAAGGATGGACACATTGAATCAAAATAGATTCATAAGTATTTAAATCCATCAATTCAGAAGGAATATCTATCAACTGAAGATTATTATGAACTGCTCTAGCAGGCATTGTATTTTCATTTAATTTTTTTAAACAATAATTACAAATACGCTGATCAAAACTCAAATCAAAAGAATTCTCCACCAACAAATAACTTACAAATTCCTTCCATTCACTATTATTTTCCAATTCACTTTTTGCATATAAATCAACTAACCTAGTCTGAATCTTATAATGAGTCCGTCGACAACACACACAAGTTAAATTAGGCCTTTCACTTGATTTCACCTTAAACTTGGTAATTTCCTCGTCAAACTTTTCTGTACTTGAAATCTGTCCATTATCTTCCACATTACCATCCATTTCTACACTGTCCTCTTTGTTCCCAAAATAACAAAACTCAATTTATTCACAAATAGTCTTCACATCCACTTCAGATCCATGCAAAAGAGCACTGTTTAACTGTTTAAGCTTAAGTGCTGGACTTTTTGCATAATACAACTTTCTCACTAATTTTCTCACCTTATTATGATGCACTGCTAACATCCTAAAATGATGAAAAACACTCTGACATACTTTTCTAGAAAGACAAGCTAGTGAATGCCCATGCAAACCAGTGCTTTCTCTCACTCTGCAAGGATCTAACTCTTGCAAGATCTTCATTTTTTGTTTGAGACTTTTCTTACTATATGTACGTAGAAATTTCGAAGCAAATCAATTGAATCCTGTCGCACACTACAAATACTACTGCACTTCCATGTGTACACTGGACCCTTAGTACGTCTCCCTAAAACTTCATCAGCTAACACCTCTTCTGCATCTCTGGACACAAGTTTCTCTTTTTCCATCACACAACCATCTTTCACCTCATATGCTCGACCACTGGTGTCAACTGCATGCACCAAATCATTTTCCTGAAAGTAACTCTCCTCATTGAAAAATGGCTCAGAACTTGAACTATGCATCCATTCACCAGAAAATACTTCCCAAAAATTGCTCCGATTAATAATTCTTTTCCATCTACTGTTCGATTTGAAAACATCAATTGCCTTATTAAGTATCCTAATTCTATTGATTACTAAAATAAATAATTTTTTCTTAACTTCAAAAGCCTGATCAACAATCTTCTCTACACTTTTCTTTTTCTTGTAAAAAGCAGTTCTCAGTTTACCTTTATCATTTTTTAGCAAATTTAAAACTACCCTATTGCGAAACATTCGCCTACGAATGTCCCTAAATTGATTTACATTTCTATTGCTATCCATTCTCTTCTCTCCTGCTCCAATCGAGACATTTTTTGTGGGCCTCTCCTTCCTTTTTAGATTTGCTGTCTCTTTCTGAATATTCACATTAGCAATATCATTTCTTTTTGTACGACATATGTTGCGAAGAAAAGACTTAATTGGCTTACCAGAAGCTTTTCTGGTGTTTTTTGAAGTAGTTGTTGTAGAGGATTCCATAAATTCTGTTGTTGATGTTCTCCTTTTACGTATGGTATTTTTGATAATTCTTTGCCTTGAAGGCATTTTTGCTTGCTTTTCAGAAGTTGATTTGAATCTGTTGTTCTGAGAAAAAAAACACATGAAAGACCACTATTAGCAAACAACAAAGTAATGTAAAAAAGCAAACAATATAAACAATAAATTGCAACATATTTAAGTTTATACAACAGCAACTCAGGGCCTTATTTATGAAGGCCTTGCACCACCAGTGCAACCCATATCAAAAGTGACATACCGGCCCCACAAGACAATCATAAATAAGACCCAAATAAAAATACCATTTATTGGCACCAAAAATCGTTTTTTGAATAACATTTAAAAAACACAGGGCAAAACCTATCTATAAGCAGTCAATATCACTTTTGAAACTTCACTGTTTCCTAAAATACAAATCCTTTACCTTGCAAATGTTAATATCAAGCATTATCAAATAGCAGAGCACAAACCAAGAGCAAATAAACTCAGGGCCTTATTTATGAAGGCCTTGCGCCACCAGTGCATCACTTTCTTTCCATATTTAAAGTGATGCACCGGCTGCACAAGGCAATCATAAATTAGACCCAAATATAAATTCCATTGATTTGCACTAAAAATCGTTTTTTGAATAACATTTTAAAAACACTGCCCAGAACCTATGTGCAAGCACAGAATTTCACTTTTGAAACATCACTGTTTCCCAAAATACAAATCCTCTATCTTGCAAATGTTGATATCAAGCATTATCAAATAGCAGAGCACAAACCAAGAGCAAAGAAACTCAGAGCCTTATTTATGAAGACCTTGCACCAGAAAAGCGTCACTTATTTCACATGTATAAAGTGATGCACCGGCTGCACAAGGAAATCATAAATAAGGGCCAAATGAAAATACCATTCATTTGCCCCAAAAATCGTTTTTTGAATAACATTTTAGAAACACTGCTCTGAACCTATGTACAAGCACAGAATTTCACTTTTGAAACATCACTGTTTCCCACAATACAAATCCTCTATCTTGCAAATATTGATATCAAGCATTATCAAAAAGCCAAAAACAAACCAAAAGCAAATACACTCAGGGCCTTATTTATGAAGGCCTTGCGCCACCAGTGTTTCACTTATTACCCATGTTTAAAGTGATGCATCAGCTGCACAAGACAATCATAAATAGGGCCAAATGAAAATACCAATCAATTGCACCCAAAAATCGTTTTTTGAATAACATTTAAGAAACACTGCGCAGAACCTATGTACAATCACTCAATATCACTTTTGAAACGTCACTATTTCCCAAAATACAAATCCTCTACCTTGTAAATGTTGATATCAAGCATTATCTAAAAGCGGAACACAAACCAAAAGCAAACAAACTCAGGGCCTTATTTATGAAGTTCTTGTGCCACCAGTGCGTCACTTATTACCCATGTTTAAAGTGATGCATCAGCTGCACAAGGCAATCATAAAAAAGGGCCAAATGAAAATACCAATGAATTGCACCCAAAATCGTTTTTTTTTTAATAACATTTAAGAAACACTGCGCAGAACCTATGTACAACCACTCAATATCAGTTTTGAAACATAACTGTGTCCCAAAATACAAATCCACTATCTTGCATATGTTCATAATAAGTATTATCAAAAAGCAAATAACAAATCAACAGCCAACAAACTGAGGGCCTTATTTATGAAGGCCTTGCACCACAAGAGTGTCACTTATTTCCCATGTATAAAGTGATGCACCGGTTGCACAAGGCAATCATATATAAGGGCCAAATGAAAATACCATTCATTTGCACCCAAAATCGTTTTTTGAATAACATTTTAGAAACACTGCTCAGAACCTATGTACAATCACAGAATTTCACTTTTGAAAGATCACTGTTTTCCAAAATACAAATCCTCTATCTTGCAAATGTTGATATCAAGCATTATCAAAAAGCCAAAAACAAACCAAAAGCAAATACACTCAGGGCCTTATTTATGAAGGCCTTGCGCCACCAGTGCGTCACTTATTACCCATGTTTAAAGTGATGCATCAGCTGCACAATGCAATCATAAAAAAGGGCCAAATGAAAATACAAATGAATTGCACCCAAAATCGTTTTATTGATTAACATTTAAGAAACACTGCGCAGAACCTATGTACAACCACTCAATATCAGCTTTGAAACATCACTGTGTCCCAAAATACAAATCCACTATCTTGCATATGTTCATAATAAGTATTATCAAAAAGCAAATAACAAATCAACAGCCAACAAACTCAGAGCCTTATTTATGAAGGCCTTGCGCCACAAGAGCGTCATTTATTTCCCATGTATAAAGTGATGCACCGGTTGCACAAGGCAATCATAAATAAGGGCCAAATGAAAATACCATTCATTTGCACCCAAAATCGTTTTTTGTATAACATTTTAGAAACACAACACAGGACCTATATACTAGCATACAATTTCACTTCTGAAACATAACTATCTGCTTCCAAATATTCTCCATAGAGCAAACAAGTCTCTATCTTAATTAAATAAATCATTTCTTACCTTTACAAATGCTTTGGAAGATTGAAAACAGTGTCAGACACACACACCAATTTTTCTTTAGCAGAGCAAAAGATGTGCACTCAATACACTGAAACCAAGACTGGCATAGAAAATCTCTAACTTTGTACACATATGCCTTAATTCAACCAATCAAAAGTCTTCCCTCACTATTTTCAAACCAACACCCTTCCCCCTGTCAGATCTTTCTATCTGTTACCATAGCAACTCCCTCCTAACTGAACTCTCAGGTTCAAAAGTTTATTGTACAATGTTGCAAATTAACTCAGCAAGTATGTTTGACCTCTCAATACACCAGCTTATCCAGGGTATTATTGCTTTTAGTGACTGTTTTTTTAACCATTCAAATTGCTTCTTTCACACAACACAACCATGCACCCTAACTTTCAGTTTTCAACTATCTGAATCCACCAATCATTGCTTGTGTTTCAAGAGCAGTGAAACTCCACAATTATTTTTTTGTAAACTCCTACTGTTCCAACTGCCATTTCATTCCCACACTTCATCTGACTGCACCAGAACCTTCTCACATCATGTATTCTGTATGGATTATTGGACATAGCTACATCCACTGGGCTCAAAGGTATGCAGAAAGCAGAAATTATCACAACCTTGATTTATCAAATCTGGAAATCAAGTGGATTGACCATAGAGGATTGAGATGTCATCAACTGATACCATTGGTGAAAACCTTTTTGCATCTGCCAAGCCCTGACCTCTTAATAGTGCACTGTGGTGGAAATGATTTGGGCACTATGACTGGGTTGGTCTGGAAATGCTCTTAAAGGACACCTTTGATCAATTGATGACACTTTTTCCACAAACTGCCTTGGTATATTCAAATATATGCCAAAGACAGAAATGGAACTGGTCCAACCAATTTTGTCCACAATTTAAGAAAGCACGGAAACATGTGAATAAATCTGTTTCTGCTTACATGAGAGACTGTGGAATGGGTTCAATATACAATAACAACTTGCGTTACAACATGCAAGACATCTACAGAGGAGATGGTGTGCACTTCTCAGATGAGGGAAATAGAATATTCCTCCTGAATTTGTGCATTGGAACCTACTTGTAGGTACCTAACTCAACCACATAACCAAAAGCTCTTTTCAGAGCTACCCTACCTCTGATCATTCAAAACGTTTATTTTTTTCTAACTTTTTTCACAATTTTTCACCAAAGTACGCTTCCCGGTACGCTTACCGGTGCGCGTACCGCTTCCCCCGCGAAAAATGTAAGATTTTTTTTTTTTTTACCTTTATGAGCCTCCTAAGCCCCCCTCAGAAAACCTAGAGGGTCAAGAAGTCTCTACCGTGCTCCCTTCTAGCCATACCAAACATTGTTTGCCCTCCATCTTGTGTCTCGATTGTAACGAAACACAAAATGGAGGACTCCCGTTACACTGCCGGTGCGGGTACAGATGCAGAAAAACCACTGGAGACACTTTCATCAAATATAGAATAGGCCCTACTACATAGCAGTCCCTTCCATTTGCCCAAATTTGGTGGAATTCCATTAAGACATTTAGACTACAGGCCTGTCTAAATATCCTGAGGTAAATTACATGACAAAAACATATTTGAAATGTTAGAATTTACAACCAATTAAAAAGTTTCTTTCATTTTCTACGATTATTTCCTGACATTTGATTGGTTATGTACAAGAATATATATAAAAGAAGAGAGGGAAACACAGCCATTTTGACTACTGCTTCCTGAAGTACATTTTAAAAGAAATAACACTGACAACTTCAACTGATTTCTCAAAGGTAAGTTGTTATTTTGGAAAGTGAAGTATGTTGTGCACTTTAAGTTAATTTGAGAAAAAATATTCTGTTAGTTATATACTATCCCTCTGTAATAGTTATAGATTGAGATAGACTTCTCTGTCATAGTTATGGATTGAGTTAGGCTTCTCTGGTATAATTATGAATTTACTTAGGCTTCATCACATGCACTTTTTAATAGTTCTACTTCCTGCCTGAAACCATACACTGCCTAAAAATTACTTCACTGTTAAAAACTCAAAAGTACCTGTCTAAACTTAAACCCAACAGTACCCTAACTCTACTAATATAGTAAATTTTTATGCAATTTTCAGAAAGAAAATGGAAGGAGAAAAACAAGCAAATGTTACTTCTATCGAAGTAAAGGTGGAAAATCCAGAAGAGCAAAAAGATAAAGTTGATTTCATGGATGACTCTTTGGACCAACAGTTTATAGAATGTTTGGAACAAATGGAATCACGTACTTATAATTATGAATAAATACCGGACAATATTATGTTACAAGTTTTATTAAATTATGAAAAAGAATCAGAGGAATAAATGTATATTTAATAATTTAAAATTGTTTGAGACAATATTCATTTTTATATGTAATTCATGAAGTATTACCAAAATAATTATATTATAAAATGAGACTTATAGTATACTGTGCAACTTTTTTTCTGTTACATAGTAAGTTTACTCATAGTTACTACCTTTCTCCCACTATATTATCTCCTATGTGTATTTTACACCTCTTTTTCATCATAAGGGATCAAGATAGACTACCCATGATCCCCTAGGACTTCTCAGGGAATGCTTAAAAGATCTGTTTCTGCTTTCCTGACAGACTATGTTATGGATTCCATATACCACAATAACTTCGATAACAACATGCAAGATATCTACAGAGGAGATGGTGTACATTAAATTTAAGTCTCTGCATTGGTACCTACATGTAGGTACTTAAATAAAATAAAAAAATCAACAAAAAAAACAATTAATAAACATACAATTTTTTAAAGTGATTTTTTTCCCATAGTACGCTCCCCGGTGCGCTCCCCGGTGCGCGTACCAGGGGCTTCCCCCGCGAAAATCGAAAAAAAAAAAATTTGAGACCCCGCGGTGCCCTTTAATGGCCCCCACATCAAACCTAGGGGGACAGGGGGTGTCTACTCTGCCCCCTTATGGTCATTTCCCCCTTTGTTTTGGCCACCACTCATGTCTCGATCCTACCGAGACACAAGATGGCGGCCGCTCCGGACTGTTTAGAATGTTTACAGACACCCGAGAGCCAATCAGCTTTCCGTACGCAAGTCGCGTGGCGCGCCCGGTGCGCTCCCCGGTGCGCGTACCGGGGCGCGCCTATAGATATATACATTTTTTTGAACCTAAATTACTCAAAATCCACTGGAGCACATATCTTGAGACATAGCAAAGGCACATCGGGCTACCAGTCCCTACAATTTTGCCAAGTTTGGTGTAAATCCATTCAGCCGTTCGGGCTAAAAGTGAAATCGACCGCCCTATGGAAATTAACATGGAGAAAACGCATTTTGGGACCCCCCCTTTTATCTCGGCCCCCGCTTGACGAATCCCCCCCAAACTTTCAGGGAAGGACCGGGGCGCCGCGAGGCCATTTTCAGGAAATTTTCAGGCAGATTCGTCAACCGGCGCCAAAGTTATTCCAAATAGAATTTTGAGATTTAACATTGAAAAAAATCCTAACTATAACTACCTACTGGCGACCGCCAGTAGGTAATATATATATATATATATGTGTGTATATATATGTGTTCTTTATTTTTTTTTACAGGTCACTGTACCATGTATAATGATAAGGAGTGGAGTACTACATTGCAGTCTTCTCTTCCTTTTGTTTTTTCTTTTCAGGTTATTTGCATATTGGCAGAGAACTCCATTTAAATCTGTAGGCACATTATAGTTCTACATCTCCACTCTCTTTGTAAATACACTTTTTTACTTGAGTGAGTAAGGTGGGGTGTGGTGCACCATGTCCTGAAGAAGGAGTTGATCTTCGAAACATGTGGACGCACCCAAGAGGTGATGTGCTTAATATCACATAAAAACACCTTGTCCTGCACCTTTTTAACCGTACCAGCCTGGGGGCTCATTAAAATTACTTTTGACTTACCCTACGAGCCAGGCACTTTTTAAACATTCACTCACTTACATTGCTCCACCACGTACTCACACAAAAACCCTCACACGCACCACACATAGTCTTTATAATGAGTGCTCCCGCGTAGTCGTAGGTCGCAGCACGCCGCATCCTGTAGAGGGGTGCGAAGACCTCAATGATGAAGCATGACACCAAGGGTCCTTTTGGTGTGTGAGGGGTAATTAAAAAACACTATGTGCTCCCAACCACAGTAGGGAACACACTACCTGATCAGGTGGATTCTTGTTGTTTATTTATATTGCCTGTGAGAAGGAATCCACCCTTTACTTCTCTCTCTCCCCCTTTTGTTATTTATAGCATTAGAACTTAGACTTTAGGAAGAAGTAAAATAAGAAGGTAACTTTTCTGTAAATCTTTGGGAAATCTGTTTTTAAAAGTATGAGTTTTATCATCACATTCTATCCAAACTGTCTTGTTATATATGTACATTGTATAGTCTCCTGATGTTGTACTCTCTGCATGATGAAGCATTATAGCAGTAGTAATGTAAGTGCATCCTGAAATAGGAATTTGAGAAGCATTAAAGTTAAAAATACATATACCCATGTTTCTGGGATAAAGTGTACTACTTTGAATCTTCAAAATAAGATATGTGGTTACCATTGTCAAATTAAGGCTGGAAACAAATTCTGACTTACAGTTTTGACATAAGTAGTTTTTTTGCACAACTTTACATACTAAAGGCCAGATGTACGATCCTTTTTTTGCGGCCACAAATGGGAGATCCTCCCATTTGCGACTGCAAAAAAGGATAATAGCATGTACAAATCCTATTTGCGAGTCACTGACTTGCAAAATAGCATTAGCGACTCCCGCTATTAGGAAGGGGCATCCCTTCCTAATAGCGAGTCACCATGCTATGTAAAATTGTTTTGCAACCGCTTTTGTGGCCGCAAAACACTTGCAGTTTACCACCTACTTCAAGTGGGGGTAAACCACTCGCAAACGGGAAGGGGTCCCCAGGGGACCACTTTGTGAGGATGTTAGAAAATATTTTTTAAGGGCAGGCAGTAGTCCCAGGGACTACTGCCTGCCTTTAATAAGAATTAAACTGAAAAGTTATTTTTTTCTTTTTAAATGCATCCTGTTTTCCTCTATGGAAAATAACTGCTTTATTTAAAAGCCGTCTCAGACATGAAGGTCCGCTGAGTAAAGCAAGCCACCATCCCTGGGAGTGCCAGCAATTCCCAATGGGGTCGCAAATTGCAACAACCTCTTTAATATGCATGAGACATGCAATTTGTGACCACATTAGGAATTGCAATCATTGTCTAAGACACTGTTGAGCATCCCAATTAGTGAGTCATAAATTGCGAGTCGCAAATGCGACACAATTTGCGACTTGCTAATTGGCGGGTCGTACATCTGGCCCTAAATTCTTAAAAGGAATTGATTTGCCATCAGGTATTGAAACATTTGCAAATCTTCCTAAAGGTGTATTGGAGGCCCTTGAATGTAGGCAATTCATGTTTCCAAGCATAGCTTAGACCAAAGAGGTCATAACTCTGGTGAGTTTCATTTGCTATTATTAGTAGAACACCCATACAGAATTCTTGAGCATCTTGTTGTTCATTGATAGAAAACTTAATAGCACCTTTGCACATATATACCAGATCCTGAATGCCAATTGTGGAGTGGCATCTGTGGTTGTCTGACGGAATTTTGTTGATGGGGATTTATCAAGGTGTTGCAGATACATTGGTGTGCCTGCTGGTTTATTATTTCTTTCAAAGGTAGATTTACAATGATATTGCTTTAGCAATTCATGCCATTCTGATTTTGAAATTGATGTCTTGTGATTTCGGTGTGTTTAGATTTCTGTGTTTTTAGGTACTTACAATTTTTCTTTGCAATTGCAGTTTGGATCTTCTTTTCGCTTCAAAGAAAGTTTAGTTTTTTCAAAATGGGATATTCACCAAGATAAGGAGTATATCTGTTTTACAAAGTATTGTAATCACTGACAAGGTTAGTGTCTGCCTTAATTTGTGTAATCAAAATCAGTAATGTATAGTCCTGTTAGTTTCTTAACACAAGATGGAGCCACATAAGCCATTCCCTCAATAAATAATTTAGAGCTGTTCAGATCAATAAATACAATAGACAATGTACACCCTGATGTGTGAACACATATCAGTGGCAGTACCAATAAATGCAATATTGATACACGTTGTAATCTATGTACGCACAATGATGGCAATACCAGTAAACACAACACAAATGTACACTGTAACCTATGTACGCACAGTGATGCAAACACCAGTAAACCCAATGTCGATGTACAGCGTTACTTATGCCATCTTAATGACGTCAACATCAGTGAATGTAATGTTAATGTATGACGTAAAAAATCTATGTATAATAATGAGAAAATCTGTCGATTTGATATCAATGACCACCATGTTTCACGTACACACACTCATGAACTTGTATCATCTCAGATTGATTCATCCGAGAGGACCTCCCCATCAACCCCAAGTCAGAGATACGTGGTCTTACAGGCCCTGCAAACCAAGCCCAAGCCTACCATTTGACGGGTTATAGGTGGGGTTCACTGAGCCCAAAGACAAACGCGCACTCAGGGAAAACCCTGATTGATTCCACAGATAGATAGTCACAACTCAAACAGGACCAAGCATATTTATGTCACATTCCTTAAATACCATTAGATGCCATATGCAGTAGGGAACGCTCAACCAATTAGGACACAACATGCACCCCGCAGAAGGTGATTACACACTCGCCAATCAGGACATCTGGACATGCACTCACTGGCCTACACTAACTTTGCCTGAGGTTGAGAGCCATCTGTGTCCTCCTGATCAGATGGTTATTCTTGTTATTTATGATGATTTCCAAAGAATGTCAAAGTGTTTTAGATGTATAGAGGTGCAACCACAACTTCTGTACTTTGAGACTCTCTAAAGATGTGCCTCTGTCAATACTCTCCTGGCTGCTGAGTTTTCTTAGTGATATTGGCTTCTTAACACTGGTAGTATCTGAAAGAGGTGAGAAGTGAAATTAGCTTGCACCAATAGATATGACACTGTTGGTACGCACAAATCCTGGGTGTGACAAAGGATATAATTTGGATGTTCGGGAAAATTGTGGACCTTGGTGAATAAAGTATAACTTATATCTGGCCACAGAGGGCCGATAGTTGTCAGTTGTCCCTGTTTTCTCCGCACAAATCATTGCTATTTTTGTCCGTCAAGTTGATATTTACAGACTGTCGAGCTCCCTTAGCTCTGTGTGTTACACAAAGCATCCCTCTCCTCGGGCTGGAGGCACTGGGAGGGTGCTGAGGTTTCGTTGGGCAATGTAAAAAAAATATTCTTCAAATCTTTTCTCTTTTAGTTTCTTTTAGATTTTTCAATTTTATGCATTATTGACGTTGTATTGCTGTTTAAATTTTGCAAATTGTGCTCCATGTTAAACGTTGTGTCAAGAAAGTACTTTATGCGTTTCATTAATTGATTATAATTTTTTCCATAAATCAGAATTCCATATTTGCTATTTTACTGCTAAAGGTCAATTCATATTCCTCTGAAGTAACCATTATACTTTGTTCAAGTTTAATATTTAATTGCATTTCTCATTGTCATTCTGTTAACCGCATGTCAAAGCTTCAGATTTTAAAAGCTCCTAATCAGTAGACTGCTTCTGGTACAACCCTGTGTACAGAGTTTTCCCCATAATTAGATTAGAATTGTTAAACATCTAAACTCTCGAGACAATCAAAAGTTTTTAAAATCTTTAAAACTACTTCAATAATCTTCCATGGTCACTCCACTTGACCATATGTGTTAGAAATGGGATCCCTGGCTAGCCAGGGCTTGCGCCAAAGTCAGTCAGAGACCACCACTCCTAAGTCAGAGCAAGGGAGTTACACGCCAAGATATCCCCAGCTCACCCTCTAGGTAACGTGGCGCGAGCAGCAAGGCTAAACTTGGAGGCGATATGAGTTAAGTATTTGCGCACGCACCCCAGCAACAACACCCAAGGCCCACCACAAAGGAAACTCCACACAAGGTTATCTATAAAAATAGCCTTTGTATTACCAAAACACATTAGATAAAACACACACTTTACAATGTGCCAGGGGCACGGGCAGAATTTACAGGGGATATTTACAAGACAGGGCCACCTGGACCACTGTCAGGAATCAGCACTTTTAGAAGTAACACTTTTTAGAAATAGCACTTAGAATGTAAAACTGTAGCACAAAAATAACATATAACCAATCACTACTGGTACCAGGTGAGCACCACCTATGCAACCCTCACTACCTTAGGAGATTACACTAGGGAACCTGGGCTCTGCTAGCACCACCTGTACTAGCAAGAAGGAAACCACCTAAGTATCGCTATACCTGTAGGGGTCTAAGGAAGGAAACACATGATGCATCACAATACATTCAGCGGGTGTAAAAGCAAGGCACATGACGCATTATCAACACATTCAGAGGTGCAGCGCAGGAGAACACAATTGCGCAAAATCCACATTAGCCACCACCTGTGGCAGTCCCTAGGCCAACTGGCCTCTCTAGGGATAGGACGCCCTGTGTCCCAAATGTCAGGGCCTTAACGTTGCAGCTGCCCACGAAGTGCTGGGCAACTGTGTAGCAATTGATGGGGCCAGCGTTGGAGCCCCATAGGCTCTGGACAAAGAAAATGTCCCCTAGAGCCTCTCTAGGCTCAAAACAAATGACTGGCCCCTTTGGGCCTTGCTGGGCCCTTGAAACAAAAATGTGGGCATGGAGCCTTTCTGGGCTCTGAAAGATACTGGTGCGCCTGAGCCCCTCGTGGGCTCTCAGTAATCAAAATGCCCCCTGAAGCCTTCGCGGCTCTACAATGAAGGAATGCCCCCTGAGCCTTTCACTAGGGCTCTCAAAAACAGGTGCCGCCTCTCTGGGGTGTGGGGGTCCCTCACGGGGGACCCGGAACACTGGGAGTGCCTCAAGCCTCTCTTAGGCTGGAGCACAAATGCGGGCGTATTGGAGTCCCCCTCCTGGGGACTCGAAATCTCAATAAGGCCTGAGCCTCTCAGGGCTCTAAAAACAAATAGCCCTGAGACTCGCAGGCTCTAAAAGATGCCCCGGTCGTTGGAGCCCCGGGGCTCTGCACACTGGGGGGGGGCGGGCACCGGCAATGTGCCCCGACGTCCCCCTTCTCTCCCAACTGCCCTGGACTTGGAGCTCCCGCCCAGCCGGCTTCACTTACCGGCACTTCTGCAGGCGGGGGCTCCTTCTGGCGGTTGCTGCAGACTTCCTCTGTTGCTCCGGTGCGGAGCGGGCCACGCACTGGGACCGGAGGAGGCGGGGTGGGCTCTCGTCCTCCTCCTTGATGGCGACGCAACCTCGGCCGTCGGCGGGGCTCTCTCAGGGCACAGGAACCCTGCGGGACCAAAAGCACTTCTGGGTCGTCCAGTTGTCCCTCTTCCTCCTGGGCAGTACGTGCGGCCGGCGCCCCAGCCGCAATTAGGCCGCCATTTCCCCGACGTCCTCGAGGACGCTCCTTCCGTTGCCGGGCAACCCTCCGGCCAGGCTGACTCTCGATAGGCTAGCGGGACAGCCAATGGCAGCGCAGCCCTGCAGACGAGCCCCCAGGCTCCGGGTCGCACTGCTGAGGCAGGCAGGAACTTCTTCTCGCCTCAATCCGGGGTAGCCTCCCGGGAATTTACAAATAAAAGCGAGGTGGCACTCGCTTGGGCGGCAATGTCCCTGGCAGGGTGGGCACCTGCCAGGGGGCTCTCAGATCGGCAAAGAACGGGGCAAATGCCGGGTGGGCACCGGCTCTCACCAATAAAGCGCTCCTAGCGCTAGGACGAAAATAACGCGCTCTCAAGCGCTAGAGGCCCAACAAAGCGCTCCCAGGCGCTAGGGGCCAACAAGCCCAGCAAAAGTTCTCCTAGGCAGGCAGGGGGCAAGGCTGGGCCCAGAGCCAGCTCACTGGGTCTCCAGGCAGGGAGACAGTCCAAGTGGCGGTCCTCTGGGCCAGCGACAGCAGCAGCAGCCTCCTCAGGATCCTGGAAGAGAACCCTTTCTGTGGGGACACAGCCCCATTTTTATACACCTAAATCCTTTGTCTAAGGGTGCAGGGTGGGGGAGAAACCAGTCACAGCTGGTTTGGGAGTACCCTTGATGGCCCAACCACCCCTTTCTTTCACTGGCAGGGCTAGGGTCATCAGTCACACCACAGGGGGGCAGAGCCAGCATTGTGTGGGGAAAACCCAGCCCATCCAGGACACAGGCACACTCCTCCCACACATCACTCATGCTGATCTCCCACTCACCACCGGGCAGACCCATCCAGCCTTCCTGGAGCCAGGCTCACCAGCCAGCTCCAGCCAATCACACGCCAGGCATATTTTACATTAATATGCCAAGTCCTAGAAGTGGCACTTCTACATATGACACACTCATGCAACACACACCATTGCGAAGCATTCACTCTCACGAGTTCGCACATATCAGATTCGAACCTGTACACCCCACGCATCAGGAACTACCAGGGACACATACATTCCCCATGCATTCCTATGGGAGGGCAGGCCTATCTCATCACATGCACTCAGAGTGCGCACGCACTTTCCACTGGGACACAGTGAAAGTGCGCAGAACCCAAAAATCACCATCACCAGGTCACCATTACAAGCAAAAAGTCTAGGGGTGAACCTGCCATAAGGGCCAAGTCCAACAATATGCAAACTAAGTTCTCCACAAAGGCCAGGAAATTAGGAAAACATTGCTGCGAGTGGCACACCCATATCAAAACCTACGCATTCTCCTGGCCTGAGGGGAGAACATTAGATACCAAAGTCATAGAGCACACAGACACACATGTAGACCAGCTATACAGGTCAGACGAGGGTTAAACGAAGAGGCCCTACTTGAACTATGGGCCATCTTCGAGGTGGCCCTGGCCTACAGGACTATATGCAAGCCTGTAGGCCTGAAATCCGCACCTCCCAGCCATGCTCCTGGAGAGATTTGTTCTTGCTGATGTCAGCTATCCCAGCCACCCCTGCACTGGGTTATACCAATCCACTGGTCGAGGTAGCTGGCGGACCTCCCCATGGGCAGCAAGCCACCTGACCTGGAGAGCAGATCACTGAATTCACCAGCCCAGATAAATTCAGTCCTGGTTCAGTCCAGTGGCAGGCTACGTCAGGGCTCAACCCCCCACCCATCGGTCATGATCCATCAGGTCCAAGCAGAGCGAGGAGCCTAGGCTGATATCCAAACTACAGGATGCCCAAAGGTCAGAGGGAAGTTTGTAGCCATCCTGGAAAGCAATTATACCAGTGGAGGGGAAGGCAGTGGCCCCTGATCTCCAAACTCTGACTCCGAAGGGGGAGCTGTGGGTTATGCTTCCTTTAGGTATTCCCATTGTACAGCGGAAGCATCAGGAAGTAAGTTTGAGGCCAATACATTACCTAGAAGAACATCACGCAACACTGAGCAACGAAAGCAGTCTAGGTGGGAAGTAGAGGAGCAATATGAGTTAAGGATAGAAAGAAAGAGAGCTCTTATCTGGGAAGCCAAGCAGGGAGGGGGAACAACTCCCCCTTCCCCTAGAGGGAGCCATTGTTTTTTTTAATGCGTTTTTATATAGCACGGACTTTACCTGAAGGTGTCAGAGCGCTTCACAATAGGAACAGAACTAATACATGAGGAGAACATTACAAGTGAACAAATTACAAAAGGAAACGTTTAGTTACATGAGGCAAAAGTGACAATTGTGAGCAAACAAAGTACAAGAGGTAGCAAATGGTGCATTACAGGAGGAAAAAGTGACATATGTGTAGGTTACAAAAGCATGCAAAGTACAAGTAGAGGTATAGTACTACAATATATGGCAGACACTCAAACATAAGAACAAACGTTACGTAGGCAATGGTGGCACTCATGCAAGTATCAAAAGCAAACAAAATGTAAGAGGTAGCAAACAGTGTGTTACAAGAGAAAAGTGACGTGTGAATGTTACAAAAGAGTACCAAACACAGGTAGAAGGGTAATACTGCAAATAAATGGCAGAGTTTCAAACCACAAGAACATACTGGGAAGGCACTTCCATAGTCATGGAGAATAGAATTTTCTATAATGAAAGGTCTTCCTTCAGATAATAGAGAGGGCGTGAATTAAATTTGAAAGTGTCTTTGAAGGAGGAGAACTTTGAGGTCAGTTTTGAAGGCCTGGGAGGAGGAGGTGGTCTGGAGCTGAGGACGAAGTGAGTTCCAGATCCTCACCGCGTTGCCTGAAAAGGATTGGGCCTTCGATCTTTCCTTCTTGAAAGTGGGAGGTTCAAGCAGTAAATTTTCCGCATTACGTGATGGTCTAGAGCCTCCAGAGAGTTTCAGTTTATTCGGCAGCTAGCGAGGAGAGGAGAGGAGGAGTGCAAGGCTTTGTGGGTGATGCAGGCAGTCTTGTTGATAGATCTTGCCTCAATGGGAAGACAGCGGAGGTTGGATAACATGGGTGTGATGTGGTCGCTTCTTTTGGCCCCATAAATGAAACAAGCTGCTGAATGGAGAACAGATCTAAGGGGGGACAGGTGGAATTTGGGGAGGCCAGTAAGAATAGAATTGCAGTAGTACAGTCTGGAGAGAACCAGCGAGTGGACCAGGGATTTACGGTCATGCTCTGGGAAGAAGCGACGATTCCCTTAAAGAAGGCACAGTTGGTATCGAGCAGACTTTGCAATTGAATTAATGTTGGAGAGTAGATTGAGTTTTGTGTCGAGTATGACACCAAGGGATTTTGCAATGTCGACAATGATGGGTTTATTATTCAGCAGATTCATCTGGTCCATCCATGATTGAACCGGGGGAGAAGAAACTGAGGAGAAGAGGAGGAGGAATTCAGTTTTGGAGGGATTCAGAATCAGTTGATGTGTTAACATCCAGTTTTGAATGGAGTCCAGAGTAGAGCTTAGGACGGAGAGATCATGAGTGGAGGCAACCTTGAGGTAGATTTGAGTGTCGTCTGCGTAGAGCTGATAGTGGACCCCAGATTTACTTAGGAGATTTCCCAGTGGTTCTAAATAGAGATTGAACAATGTGGGTGCAAGTATAGAGCCTTGAGGAACACCTTGACCTACCGCCAAAGGAGCTGAAAGACTGTTCTCTATTTCGATTATTTGGGATTTATCAGAGAGGAAAGAAGCAAACCATTTAAGCACAGTGCCCTCCATGTCCATTCTCTGTTGAAGAGTGTTGAGGAGGGTGTTGTGATTGACAGTGTCAAAGGCTGCCGAAAGGTCAAGGAGAATTAGAAGACAAGACCCCCCTGAATCGAGTATCCGCAGTGCGTCATCAATCACTTGCAGCAGGGCTGTTTCAGTGCTGCAGTGTTGTATGAAGCCAGACTGAAAATTGTCAAGAAGATCATTGTCCTTGATATGACGAGAGAGTGGTTTCCCTATACATCTTTCTGTGATCTTTGGAAGAAAGGGTAGGTTAGTGATGGGGCGGAAGTTGTTGAGGTCATTCGCATCAGCAGTGGGTTTTTTAAGCAGAGGGGTGATCTGCCCAGTTTTGAAGGGAACAGGAAGGGAGCCTTGACAGAGGGAGGGGTTGACCAGAGTGCTCCAATAGGGAAGAGAATGGGTATAGAAGTCAATGGCAATGGCACTAGGGATGGGGTCAAGAGAATGGTTGGAAGGCTTTCTTTCGAGGGTGCAATTGAAGAGGGCATCTTCAGAGATGGGGGTCAAAATTCTGCCAAATGGCTAGTGATTTGAGCTCCTCTGGAGGGGTAGGATTGGCGACCTTATCCACAAGTGATTTCACTTTTTAGTCAAAGAATAGAGCGAAATCCGCTGCTTTCTTTGTAGAATCCTCCAACTTGGAGGTTCTACAAAGAAAGCAGGGAAAAGTTAGAAAGAAGGCCCCAAACAGGAGAATAGACACAACATGGCTGTCAGTGCAGGAGTGTGGTATTGGGTTCTCAAGGCCTACATGCTCCGTAGAATACCCACTTACACAAAAAGAACTGTTGGCACGGAAACTGAAAAGTACAAAAGACAAGTTTATTAAGACCCCATGGGGTGGTGGTACATTCCTACAGCACCCTTCGGTAATGCAAGAAGTATCACACCGAACGTTGGTGCGAGTCCTTCTTTTATACATTTTACAGACAATAAAAAGGTGGGCGGTACATGGTTACAGAGTTTAGGTACATATATGGTCATTTTTGGAACACAGCCAACTCATGGGAGGGGTTACAACTCCACTGGTCAGTTTGGCGGAACATTCCTAAGGGGTGACTGGTCAGTTGGAACTGCGCATGTACAGGCTTGACCGTTACTAAAAATAGCCTGTTGCTGGGCAAACTCGAGCGGTCAGCAGCACGGACAAAGGACTAAAGGGCATGCTGACCACGAGGCCGCTCATTCCCTAAAATGGCCGCCGTAACATACAAAATGGCGTTTTCGAATAAGGCCAAGTTAAGGGAAATAACGTGTAGCAAAGCTAAGTGCTAACCCAGCCATCGTCAAATTACAACAGACGACCCTTTTAGCGTTTAGCTGAAGCTACCTCATAGTGGACATAGTCGGGATACTCATCTTCTATATCAATTGACATAATTTGAGCCACTTCTTTATGAAGCATCAATTCATTTTGGGCAAGAGCTCGTCTAGATGGAATACAAGCCGATAAACACATGGAACATAATGCAGGACCACATTGTATACATAAACACAAGAAGAATAATATCCCAACTATGATACATAAGATTGTTAGTAGCTTCAAGCCCCATGTACTAAGCACTGACCAGAACCACCCCGAAAGGGTCCATGTACCATTGCCCGGATGTATTTCAGCAGCAATTTTATGCAGTTTAGATATGGCATCATATACAGATGGTGAGTTGTCAGGAACGTAAACACAACAGCTACTTCCGATAATTCTACATGCCCCCCCTCGATCAGCTAGAACTACATCTAGAACCATCCGGTTCTGGAGCGTAACAATTCTAGATATTTGAAGCTCTTCAGTTATATTCCCCAATGCAAAAGCGGTATCATTAGCTACAGCCTCAACAACACGGGTCAGTCGTCGTATCTTTCGACTGTTCAGAGCAGCTCCCACAAAGGAAAACAAACCCAAATTAAAATCCACATATTGTTGTAGTGCAGGTCTGATCAATGTCTTCCAGAGCTACAGCACGTTTGACTCTATTTAACACAAAATCATGATAAAGAATATAGTCATTATGGTACATTGGTGGGGCAATGAATACAGGGGGCAATACAAAGGACATATAACATGTACCTAACCATCCTAACGGGAGATGGTGATAACCTTTATTGCCACAGATAAAATATGTATTTCAAGATGCCACAAATGATATGCCATTCGGACTGTCAAATGTAAGTGTGGTGTTACATTCATTTTTTCGAACAGGGATTGTACCTTTATTTCGTATGCAAAGATCAGCTTTAGTATCTATAACATTAATGACATGAGAACTGGACATATTGATGTTCCGTTGATTACTGTAGATTCGGGGTGCAGACACGTTGTCGGGGCGGTACTCTTCCCATTCAAATCGAGTACCCTCAGCTTGTGGATAGCCGTCCCGATCATGATAGCATATCTTGTTTAAACGGAAAAGTACCCCCCCTTTTGTTGGCCATCGCAGAGTGAATAGAAGAGTATACCAGGCATTACAAGACCCATTGTGGGAAAACAGGAGTGGGATAAGTGGTGTGCCTCCTTTCTTCTGATGTCCGGGCAACATCCCACATACCCAACAATTAGAAGTGTTCGTCATGTTGTGAGTATGATGTAAGATTTGAATGAAACTATTGTTCAAGTAAGTCTGCCGGTGCCGTTCTTCATGGTAGGGTAAGGTGAAATGAAAATGTTCAGATGGAGCCGGGGTAGTCGGCAGCAAATGTTCTCGCATGGCACCACAAGTTCTACTACTCAGGCTATCACTGCTATTACCACAATTGTCGATACAAACAATATAGCACCAAGAATTCTTTTATCTCGAGATGCAGAAGACGCCATAGTTCAAAAAAGTTCACAATGTCTCAAATATACAACTAAAAAAATAAAAATGTGAGTGCTGAGCTCCGAGGTAGCCGTTGTTTTCTTCTCCGGGGTCAAGGCGGGTGTCGCTACTCTTGGCAGAACTGATCCCCCCCCCTTGAGATTCCCGGCTTCTGTTTCACAAACCCCAGAGCGGTAACCAACCAGTCTCGCACCAAAAAAAAAATCTTTTTCTTCCTATCGTGGCCGCAGATTGTAACGCTGTTGTCCGGAAACAGTGTGGTCCGGGAAGGCTCCCTCAGATTCGGCCGACGTCACAGCTGGGCTCTTTTCCTCGTCCAAGATGTCTCGGTAGTCAGACAGCACAGTAGGATTCACCAGATCCAAAGAGATGCGACGGCAGTGGGTTGAATGCACCCACCGCTCCCTGTTGGTCACTCGCACAGCCGTTCGAGTTGCGAGCAGGACTTGCTCGGGGCCACGCCACCTCGGTTCCAAGCTGTTCGCTCTCTCAAACGATTTCACCATAACGTAATCACCAGGACGAAGATTGTGAGCCTCTCCAATAGAATTGTCAGGGAGCGCTTCTCGAACCTGTTGGTGAATAGAAAGTAAATCATTTGTTAATCGTGCCAAATAATCGTTCATCATTATACAAGGCACATCATGTAACAATCGCGGCTTAGGAACTCCCCATATATTCATTGGCCTTCCAAACACCACTTCATAAGGTGTGAGGCCAGTTCGAGAGTGGGGCACTGATCTAATAGAGAGTAATGCTAACGGCAAGGCATCCGGCCACTTCAAAGACGTGGACGCCACAATCTTAGCCAGTTTTAGTTTCAACGTGGCATTGTACCGTTCGACAAGACCAGCTGATTGAGGATGGAACACAGCATGGAACTTTTGCTGAATCCCCAATCCCTTCAGCACATATTCCACAATTTTCCCAACAAAATGAGGACCATTATCGCTCCACAAAAATTTGCAAAGTCCATATCGAGGAAAGTACTCTTTGAGTAAAACCTTCGCCGTTGTCAAAGCCGTATTATCTTTCGTGGGGAAAGCCTCGACCCATTTGCTAAAGGCACATACCACCACTAAGACATACTTAAGGGTATTGCAACGCTCAAGCTGGATATAATCCATCTGAAGTACCTCGAATGGTGCCGAAGGTGGAACGAACCCTCCTTTCGGAGTATGCGTCCCTTTTGCAGGATTGTGCTGTAAACATATCAAACAAGTCTGCACTACTCTCTTGGCAGTGTTGGCAATCCCAAACTCGTGTTAACAATCGAGTGATTGCCAGAGCTCCAACATGTGCCAACCCATGTGTCATCTGGACCATCGCTTGCAAGTAAGCTGCAGGCAATTTCCATCGTTCCATGTCCTTGCTCCTCCAACAACCCTCATCATCCAGCACCCCCTCTGCTGCCCACGCTACAAGTTCTGCTTCAGTTGCTGATTTCTGGATGTCCAGTATCTCTACTGTAGCGTCATGCCATCGCTCGGCCTGCGACTTCACTACATACATGGGGGAATCGTTTCGTGACATAGCTGTTTGTCTTGCTATACTGTCTGCAAAAGCATTGCACTGTCCCACTTTGTCAGTGACCTTTTTATGGGCACTGCATTTGATTATCGCCACTTTCTTTGGACAAAGTAACTCGTTTAGGAGATCACGCACTAACTCTCCGTGCATAATATGTACTCCATGCGAAGTCAAAAACCCACGCTCTCTCCAGAGTAGGCCAAAGTCATGCGCTACTCCGAAGGCGTACCGGCTATCTGTGTAGATGTTCACACATAAGCCAGCACTCAGTTCGCAGGCTCTCGTCAAAGCTATCAGCTCCGCTGCTTGGGCTGATTTCTGGGGTATTCGTGCTGTTTCTACCACAGTCTTAAGTGTCGTGATCGCATATGCTGCAGAAGTTGTGCCATCTGGCAGCCTCAAACACGATCCATCAACCCACAGTTCCCCATCCACATCTAGAAGTGGCATATCCTGTAAGTCGACACGACCCTTTGTTTGTTCCTCGGTCAGGAAAACACAATCATGGTGTTTTTCCTCCTGACCCTCTTCAACCGGATATGGCAATAAAGTGGCAGGGTTCAGGGTAGCGCATCTCTTCAGTGTGATATGTGGCGCCAGAAGTGTGAGCTTATATCCTGTTAAACGTGCGCTCGTAAGATACTGCGTCTTTGTTTGATTTAACAGGGCATCTACTGCATGGGGAACTAGCACCAACAATTTGTGCGACAAAACTATTCCCTCACTTTGCCGTATAGCCACTGCTGTTGCTGCAACTGCTCGGAAACACCCAGGTAACCCTCGCGCTACAGGATCAAGGATGGCTGAGAGATACGCACAAGGCCTCTGCTTATCCCCGTGTGCCTGTACTAACACTGATAACGCGCACCCATCTTTCTTGTGCACGTATAACGTGAAAATCTTTGTGTAATCTGGTGTACCTAACACGGGTGCAGAGCAAAGGGCCTGTTTCAATTGGTCAAAAGCGTTTTGACATTCATCTGTCCATTCAAGGGGCATTGGTGTAGTTTTGGACAATAACGCTAACAAAGGTTTGATAATGTGCGAAAACCCCATGATCCACTGTCTACAAAAGGACGTTAGTCCTATGAAGGCGCGCACATCTCTCTGAGTACGGGGGACTGGCGTATCTAAAATCGCTTGAATTCGATCTGATGTTAATGCACGCCCCTCCTTAGACAAAAGATGACCGAGGTAGGTCACCTTGGGTCTACAGTATTGTAGCTTTTTCTTAGAAACTTTATGATTGTTCTGAGCCAAAAAGGAAAGCAAAGCAAGTGTACTCTCCTCGCATTGTGCATAGGTGTCTGCAGCCAACAGGAGATCATCAACATTCTGTATAAGGCCTTTTCCAGATGGCAATTCAAAAGAGTCAAGCTGTCTTTTTAAAGCCTGGCTATAGATGCTAGGACTCTCCGTATAACCTTGGGGAACTCGACAAAATCTATACGATTTATTATTTAACGTAAAGCCAAATAGGTATCTGCTGTCAGGATGAATGGGAATGGAAAAGAACGCATTTTTAAGGTCAATAACAGTAAAGGTCGTTGCAGTTGGGGGGACCAAGGTAAGCAACGTCGTGATGTCAGACACCACCGGATATTGGGGAATGACAATTTTGTTAATTTCTCTCAAATCGATAATAAATCGATAGACTTTGTCGTCAGTGTCTTTCTTAAGGATCGGAAGAATAGGGCTGTTACAGACATTGTAAGGAACTTCCTCCACTACTCCTGCAATAATCAAATCCTGAACGATGTGCGTCAGGGCAATTTCACCTTCCCTAGAGATCTTGTACTGTGGTACACGTGGCAAAAGTACTCCCTCCTTGACAGTAATTCGAATAGGTGGAATGAGCATCTGTCCCACATCCGTATCTGATGTCGCCCATAACGTGTGTGGGAGAGAGGCTAATGCTTCAATTTCCTTCATTGTACAAAATCTATCCGAATCAGGGTAGTTATCGTTCAAAATTACCCGTACTCCTTCAGGAGCGCAGCGTATTGTTGCTCGAAAATATTTGAGCAAATCAATGCCCATAATGTTATCTGGAGTGTGAGGTGACAACAAAAATGAGCAAAAGCTGAAAAATTTGTCAATACAAAGTGCAAGAGGTTGTGATAATGGGCTAGGAGAGGGTGTGCCATCAAACCCTATACATGTTATCGTTTCGCCAGACAGGGGAGCCCTTGGAACCAAGTTTTTAGACAAAGCACTACGAGTAGCTCCTGTGTCAACTAAAAACTGATCAGTAGAACCCAAAATGCCCGCTGATACACATGGACCTCTTTGATCTACTGGCACTTCAACTGATTCCGCACCCCATCCTACGCAATCCTATGCATGCACATAATCCTGATGCTCCACATTCTCACCCTCCGATATTTGATATTGATTCCGTCTATCAAAGGTATTTCGTTCATCCTGACCACGACCCCTCTCTTCAAACCTACCACGATCACTTCCGCCACCTCTCACTCCTGAATAACTATTCCTCGACCTTCCACCTCCTCGACCACGCTGGCTACGTTGCTCACGAAGCACCGGACAATCTTCAGCCCAATGCCCAAACTCTTTACAATATGCACATTGGTCCTCAGCAATGTCGGTACGACCGTACGACGCATTACCCCCTCCTCGCCTGCCTCTATCATTCCCTCTAGACTGCGCACCTCGAACTTGTGCCAACATCACCTTCGTTTTCAATTCCTTCGTTTTCTTATCAACACTTTCTTTAGCCTCTAATTCCTGCCACTCATAATACTGAGCCATAGTTAACAAAGACGCAGGGGTCGCTGTGGTCCAAGAACTTTCACTTGCTTTCAATCGCTTTGCAATCTCCGGTAGGAGATTAGCCACATACTTATCTACAAACAAATGCCTACCCGTATCGTCTATTAATGATTGACCGCTGTAATCATGAAACGCTTCTTCAAAACGTGTGAAGAAGTCAGATACCGATTCGTCTTGCTTCTGTTTACACGAAGCTAACATAGTCCAATCAATCTTTTTAGGGGGAACAAGCGTTTTCAGTTTGTTCAAAATAGCCGCTGGAAGCTCTAAAATTAATTCACATGGTTTGCATGCAGGTTCCCTGTCTAAATCAGCCTGGCCTATCTCCTTCCACGTTGCCCCAAACATCGTTTGATCATTAGTCTTACGAATCGCTCTCCACATATCCGGGGGAAGAATTAATCCACAAAAAAGATCTATATCAACAAGAGTCATAACACAAGAGGAAATGGCCCCCTCCACCCCTTCATAGAATGCTGCCGGATTCTTACGGAGATCAGGTAAAGCATTTTTCAAAGCCATAACATCTGCCCTGTTCCAAGGCGTATACACCCAATTATATATAAAATACCCCTTTGCATTTGCTGACATTTTATCTTCATCTGTACCGTCCCCTTTAGGGGGAACATACAGAGGTGCAGCTTCACGCATAGGCATACCATGCACTTTAGAATTCTTATCTGAACCCAGGATAGAACACTGTTTGGACTGTTCCGTCGACCCCGGCACGGACTCTTTTTCTGCTTTTCGTGCTTCCCGCAATCTGGACGCCTCATCCCGTAGCTGGAGCAATCGTGTGAAAAACCCATCTGCATCTGTAAGAACAAATAAGCCTTTACGCATATTCTCATGATGGACGGACATATCCTTGGGTTCTAAGTCCACTGAATTTTTACAGAATCGAGCAATAACTTCATCTGCAAAGGTAGTTAAAAAACACATCAATTCTCGTTCCGACCACTTATCCTTTTCAGCTATAACTTCTGACACAGTTATGTGATTCAAATTCAATTTCCTAGCAAAACTACGCAATTCCCCGGCTCTCTCAGCAGTTAACCTGGTGCTCGACTTATCTCGATCGTCATCGCCGGAATCCTCGGACGGGGCCGTAGGCTGAACATAAGGAGGCGGGGACCGATCTAGTAATGAAAAATCATCAACTTCATTAGTAAGGACAGGATAAAGCGGACGTTGAATAGGAAATTGACCGGTCGTTTACAAATTACGTTCCCGCGCCTCCCTCTCTTTCTTCTCCTGCGCCTCCTTCTCCTCAAGCTGTAAAGCTTTATCTTGAGCAGCCTTGCGCTGCTCTTTGTCCGCCAAGGCAACCTCATGCTTCATACGTTCACGCACTGCTTTCTCCCACATTCGCACACAATCAAACATGTCCTGTCTAGACCTGCGCTGAAACAAACATTGTTCCACAAACTGAACCTTTCGCAAATCAAACAACCCATGTAGTGGCCATTGCAACTCGGAATCGGTTCTAGTGTATTTATGCCATAATTTACTGTACAGTATAGGGGGAGGCCAAATTTGACATACATCTCTCGATTAGGTGTTCCCTCTGGGGGAGCCGGCTGAGATTCAGTTAACCTATAGGTGGTACCATTTCCAAGACAGCACATCCCTCGGAGTGTGCTTAAAACAGGCATGTTCAAAAAGTACCACGAAAGCGTGATACCGTAAAAATGGCACTTACAGTACTTCACACAAATGTGCCGCTCAAAGTACGAACAAAGTCAGAGAAACGTCTCTACATGCCTGCCTATGTGAAGTGCACTACACATATGTATTCAAATTCACAAAGTCAAAATGTTAGCTAACTCAAATCATAATCACAATCATAGAACTTCAGTAAGCGTCCGTAGACTACCTTACCGATCACAAATCTTACCCAAATCTCAAATATTCAGATTCCAACTGCCAAGGTCTTTAATCGAATCAGCCAAACGGGCACTGTACCGCAACGCAGATGAGCAGGATCTCAGTCGGGGACCGGCGCCACCTGGAAGGTCAGATCAGAAGGAAGGGAAGAAAACACAGTGGGTGCCAAGACTCGGGTCACTCAGTGGCAGTGTACGCGTCCATGGCGAGTTTCCAATCCTTCGTCACGACCTCTCCTTCGGGCATCCGAGTCGCCGATGAGTCCCTTCGTGGTCGCCAATTTGTGGTATTGGGTTCTCAAGGCCTACATGCTCCGTAGAATACCCACTTACACAAAAAGAACTGTTGGCACGGAAACTGAAAAGTACAAAAGACAAGTTTATTAAGACCCCATGGGGTGGTGGTACATTCCTACAGCACCCTTCGGTAATGCAAGAAGTATCACACCGAACCTTGGTGCGAGTCCTTCTTTTATACATTTTACAGACAATAAAAAGGTAGACGGTACATGGTCACAGAGTTTAGGTACATATGTGGTCATTTTTGGAACACAGCCAACTCATGGGAGGGGTTACAACTCCACTGGTCAGTTTGGCGGAACATTCCTAAGGGGTGACTGGTCAGTTGGAACTGCGCATGTACAGGCTTGACCGTTACTAAAAATAGCCTGTTGCTGGGCAAACTCGAGCGGTCAGTAGCACGGTCAAAGGACTAAAGGGCATGCTGACCACGAGGCCGCTCATTCCCTAAAATGGCCGCCGTAACATACAAAATGGCGTTTTCGAATAAGGCCAAGTTAAGGGAAATAACGTGTAGCAAAGCTAAGCGCTAACCCAGCCATCGTCAAATTACGACAGGAGAGTGGCCAACCAGGAAATAAGTAGTCAGGATAGACTGACTGGAGCACAACTTGGGCACAGAAGAACCAGCATGGCACCTTTATGCATGCATGAGGAGAGCGATAAAGAGGACATCTGCCACTCCTCCCAAGTTCGCGGTCAGGCAGACCAACCCCTAGAGAGATAGTGTCCAGAGAAGAGGGCAACACCTTCATGCAGCCTTTCTTCTATCTATAAACAATTTTATGGCAGTAGGGGACGCTGCGCAAAAATACTGTACATCAATATCTATTTCTTATAAGTCAATCTAGCATATGCTCTTAGGTGGAGATACAACTCCTGCCATGGGTTGTAACAATAGGTATACAAAGTATGCCAACAAGTTTTTCACAACAACTCTCAACCTGAGCAACTCTAGAGAATATAAAAGGTCCAATCAATAATAGCTTTCCAAAGTTATGTTGTTTTCTGTATCTTCTTTATTTCCTCCAAAATAGATCCCGTCACTGGGTATAAATCATCCAATTATCTTCATATACAAATAGCCAACTGATCCTTGCCAACACTTGTTTCATCTGGCTTTACAGCCAAAAGACTTCGTCAGGGCAATCTCACTATGTTTTAGATTGAGTATCTCAAAGGTTGGTATTCTCAATAACAAATTCCTATATTTGTTGTTTTGTATAGATCTCTCGCTCCTGACCTGCATTCTCTGGTTGATTCCTATTTAAGATTGATGAAACCTCAACTCAAGGTCTAACCTCCTCTGTGGTTCTTGTTGAATTTCAGAGATATTATATTTCCAAATTTTGCGTCCGCTATAGTAAAGTACGTTTTCATGTCGTTCACATCATATCTCGGCGTCTTGCTCCGCCGAGATATGATGTGAACGACATGAAAACGTACGGATGATTTGTACCCATTCACTGGATCTATTTTGAAGGAAATAAAGATGATACAGAAAACAACATAACTTTGGAAAGCTATTATTGATTGGACCTTTTATATTCTCTAGAGTTTCTCAGGTTGAGAGTTGTTGTGAAAAGCCTTTCTTCTATCTATTGGACCAAACAGAAGGGCCAAGATGATTGTCCCTGGCCATAAGAAGGATCCTTCGAACCCAAGGACATGGCCATTGCAGAGGACTGAGTTTAACACCTTCCATGCGGCTGCGATTTTGCGGAAGTGCAGCCATTGGCCGACCGCAGCACCAGCGAGGTAGTGATGCCGTCAGCCAATGGCCGACAGCAGCATGGAAGGGGTTAAGCATGGAGGGGGATCCAAGATGGAGATACCCCTACATGCAGGAATGCCTGTGATGATGGGAATGCTACATCGGGGAGACACCGATGGTGCCGCCCCATGCCAGATGTTCTCCTCTACTGCAGAAAGGTGTATAAGGGACCATCTAAAAGCCTTAGGCAGAGATGGAAATGGAAGGGCTCAGAAATGGAAATGGAAGGGTCCCCATTGATGGACGGGGCAAGTATGTGCACCTTGTGTTTCAAGAAAAACACAGCAGGAATAAACTTAGCGGTAGGTGATATCAAAAGTCTGATCAGCATTCTTATTGGGGAGCATAGGTGATATCAAAAGTCTGCTCAGCAGTATCATTGGGGAGCAGACAGACCCAGTGTTTCTCGAACCCATATCCCAGCAGTCAACACCGATCATGACGGGCCACATTTAACTTATTAAGACGCCAAATATGGGTGGCCAAGAGGAAGCTATTCCCTGACTGCCCAGACATAGGAGAATTGATGGCAGAGAGCGCAAAGCCTCAGGAGACAGTGACCGACTTCCTAGACAGAATGAGAGAAAGATTGGGACAAGTGATTGGACAGCCCTGGACTGGCAAGGGTCCCCAGGATGCATTATTTTACAACATCCTCAAAATGGGACTACCCACCAAGATCCAAACTGGACTACATGATATAGCCATGCCCTATCCTTTAAATCAGGCTTGTTCCTGGAGGGGTTTCTGGCAAATGTGCGTTCGCTACCTTACACACCACTGAATTCTGCGATCTGCTGAGATCAGAATCTCCAGATCTTGGCTTTATAACCGATACATGGCTCAAACCCACCTCCATGCCTGATATTACCCTCGTCCTCCCACATCGTTACCACATCCTTAGGCTGGATAGAGTAGGGAAAGTAGGTGGAGGGGTTGCCATAAGATATAGAGAGGTGACAAAAGTTAGTGATTAACTCCTTCCAAGATAATACAATGGAAATGAGCATATTTAAAATCGAGGTCACACCCCAGGAAAACTTAAAGGGCCCTCATGTTTATTGCCTGCCTGGCCACTAAAAGATTTTAATTGAAAAATTATGGAAAAAATTGGCCCTTACATAATTACATCTATGCACTTCCTGTTACTTGGAGATTTTAATGTCCATAGTGAGGATAAGTAGAATATAGAGGCTGCAAGCTTTTTAGCTGATGTGGCCAGTTTAGGCCTAAATAAAATCAATTCTGGGCCCACACATTCAGCTAGTCATACTCTGGCTATTAAACTCTCCACATCTCCTCATATTGTTGCTGATCCTCCCTGCCCACTGATGTGGTTAGATCATTTTATGATTCCATTCAAAATCCACAGCAATTGTAGACCCTTGATGTGTTTTATCTAGGAACCCGATCAACATTGTGACCTTATGCCCCTATACGGCTATAATCAATACATATCCCTATAATGGCATAATAATCAGAGCCATATTTTCAGTAAATCGCCTCTGCAGTCCATGACACAGCAGAAGCTACTTCCTTAGATTCCTAGAGAGCACACTGAGTTCTTTCGACACACCAAACCCCCAGCAACCTGGGAAAGCCCCGCTTGCTTTGTTTTGATTTGTAATAGAACTCCTGCGAGCACTGTAAGAACGACCAGTTCTTAGTGACATCTTTATTGACGTCTTATGTCCAACCTTACGTCAAACCCGGCACCTTTTAATACTGAACCTTTTAATACGGCACCTATTTAATACTGAAACACCCAATAAAAACCTATTTGAATTGAAAAAAAAAAAAAAACTGCACCTTTCTGGTATAAATATGCCAACGCTGCCTTAAGCAAACACACGGCGGTGAACTCTGGAGCAGAACAGCTGTCCCCTTGCAAAGAGCCCAGCAGAAGCGAGAAGCCCATGGACGCTGCCGCTCCTCTTTGACGTGCTGAGAAAGACGCTGTCTATTCTCCTGCCGAGAAAATCCAGCTCCGGCGTTTCCAGCCTACCCTTGCGGGTGACTAGGATATCGGGTCCTGAGAGGGAGATACCAGACCTCCTACATTCTATTCCAAAGGTACGGTGCTGACTAAACCCTTAGAGAGAATTCTTGGATCAGACTCTTGGCAAAACCAACTTAACTTAAACTGCTACTTACTTACTCCCTCCTACGTATTAGGCTTAGGTCAGGTACACCGGGATAGGCGTAGTTAGAAGCACCAGTTGAGGTCGTTAGCCAATGTATATATGAATGTATATATGAATGTATATATTGTATACATTTTATTAATTTTAACTATCTTATGGCTAAGAAACCATATCAATGCTTTTGCAGTATTATTTCATAATACTCCTTTAACTGTACGTAATTTACTTTATATTAAGTATTGCAATTGTGGCAATCCATTTCTCTTGCATGAGAAGGAAGACTGTTCAATAAATCATACCCTTTACTGAAAACACCCGTCTCTCTCTTCTCTGCACTCTGGTGAAACTAAGAACGCACGTCTGACTGAGTGAAAGAGCTGTCTATTGTTTCACACAACTCTAGAGATTGACTCTGAGGGAGCAAAGTTGTCATGTTTATGCGGTTGTCGGAAGCTGAATCCCTTCTTGTCTTAGCCAGGGAAGCTGATCACTTCCTATTCAGTCAAGAAAGTTTCCAGTGACCTCTGAGCTAGCTGGCGCAAACCTAAATTAAGTCTAACATAGTCAGTAGAGACCTAGAAGACCACAGTCCTACGTCTACACTGCTGTTTATGTTATTCCAATGCGCAGGGCCTATAGGGAAAATATGAACTACACTACACGGCGCCCAACGTTTGGTAAGGCGATAAAACTAACGCAAGAAGTTAGAGTAACTCAGTCGTGCTTTTTCACACAGACTCTTTTTCCCGTAAATACTCCAATAGACGTCTGGAGTGGGTGAAAGGTTAAAATCCGCCGGAACTTAGTAGGAAGAGATTCATATGTAGAGTTTTTGGTTTAGTCAACGTTGAAGGATACAGTGTTCCAAAATATTGTGCACCTAATCTTTGTTTCCTTGAAACCTGATCTGCAACAAAAAACCTTTCTGACAGTAAAATGCCAGACAGTGATGATGATAGGGATGCTGCTATATTAGCAGCTCGACTACTAGAGGATGACACGAGTCTCCTACAGAATGACGGGGATGCTATCCTCATTCCAGTCAACATAAGAAAAACTATAACTTTAAAACTTATAGAAAATGGACTGACCGCACGAGGTGGTATCGTCATTTTCGTGATAGAGGCACACGAATATCGGCAGACAGAGGTATTCTATTCATGGATAAACTTTCCAGCGGCAAACGCTACAACACACGAATTCCACTATTACAAAATAGAGGAACCACCGGATGAATATACTCCTTTCGAGAAGATTGAAATTCCATTAAAATACCAAGAGCACCTGCTCTGGTTTAAAGGCGCCCTAAAACATAATGATCACATCACCAGGCTCGGTCCACTAGGTAGACCAGGAGCAACGTGGCCGGTTCTAGCCAGCTACACACCACATCCAGACATTGATAAAATGTCAAGAGAAGAACTTTTTGCACAGCTAAAATTATTAATTAAATACACAGACAGCTAGTCCAATATGTAATGAGGACTGCAACAGTCCAACCAGCTGTTAATATTCCACAGCTGACCCCTCATCAGGGGAACACAAATAAAATTACACCACAGAACATACAATCATGTCTTGGTAAAACACCCGCAAAACGGGAACAAATTCCATTCTGGCTAGCACAGAAAATAACTCAAATAGAGGCAGTATTCCCGAATACTACCCCTATTGAGAAACACAGAATTCTGACTATCTGCCTTCCAATGGGGGTTGCACCACATGTGGAGGACTGTGACACTTGGGGCACAGTCTTTGCTTCCATTTACACAAAAACACATGGTGTTCCGTCCATAGCGGTAATACCAGATGTGCTAAAACAAATTCAGAATGAATACGGTCCAGAACCTGCTTTAACTCTTAGTCTCTTATCGCCGGCACCTGGTCGCCATCTTGGGGGTGGCTAGTGCAGATCGCGCCACTGGTTGGAGCGCTCTAGCGCTTCGTAGGAGCCCAGCTGAGCCGATACTTAAGGCGAGCAGATTACTTGCTCGGCCTTGGAAAGGTATTTACACGCACGCGCGCATTACTGCTGGGATTCTTGTGTTCAGCGCTGCTTACTCTGACATTTAGCGCTCTGTGAATTTTACTGGATCTAAATTGTATATCCCCCTGTTTGTACTCATTTTCTGCAGTGCCCACACACTTGCACGATAATCGGACCCCCCACCGCGTTTTGAGCGGACTCTGTTGTTTTTTGCCTACCTTATCGCCGGCACCTGGTCGCCATCTTGGGGGTGGCTAGTGCAGATCGCGCCACTGGTTGGAGCGCTCTAGCGCTTCGTAGGAGCCCAGCTGAGCCGATACTTAAAGCTCGCCCTACTCGTGCAGCGGTGACGCGCAGCGGCAGCGCCTGACTCGCGCCTGAGTCAAGCCAGAGTCTGCCCGTCTGCGCCTGTCAGCGCTAAGGAAGTGCGGTGTGCGGCAGAACTCTTTCATCCTCGTCATGGCCTCCTCTACTATCAGATACTGTTGAGCAGACTTACTTGCCTTTCGAGAACGGCTTTCCATCTGTCCTCTTCCACCAGTAACGCCGCTAAAGGGCCCTTATTGGTGCACTTGCTGTTGCTGGCGCCTGCCTCCCCCTTCCCGCGTTAGTTCTTTAGTAACCTCCTCCCGGCAGATCAACGTGTCAGGGGTGAATACGGTTAGTATATACAGCTTAAATGTCAGATCTCTGGTTAAACACTAAGCGGAGATCTTTGATATTGTCACTAATGATTCCCCGGACGTGTTCTTCATGACCGAGACCTGGCTACAGGATGCTGATACTGCGATTTTAAACCTTGCTTTCCCCCCTGATTACACCGTGGCTACTTTTAACCGCGGCTCTAGAGGGGGTGGAATCGCTATGGCAGTGAAACGTCATTTTTCCTGCGAATGGAAAGAACTAAAACTTCCGGGCTGCGAATGTGCCCGCTTTAGAATCTCTCTTTCCCACTGCTACAGCCTTTCAGGTCTCTTAATATATCGACCTCCGGGCTGCGATGCCGCCTTTAGGGCCACTCTCCCGGACGCCATTAGCACAGAGGCTCTTGGCTGTGCGAATTTTAATGTGGTAGGCGACCTCAACCTGCATTTCGACAGTATTTTTCTACCCTCCATTAAGAGCTGCCTAGCTGATCTAGAAGCTTTGCCGCTCCTACAGAGAGTGTCATCCCCCACCCATTCAGGCGGGCACATACTGGATCCGTTCTTCACCACCTTAGAGGACATCACCATATGTTCACCTGTCCAGCTAACCTGGACGGACCATATGCTGGTGAAGGCAACTATTCCCGTGGCAGATCCTCTTTTTGTGACACAAAATAAAACCTCTCTTTCTCGCCAGTGGGGTAAATTAAAACTAGAAGATTTCTACTCTCTACTAGGAAAGACACCCTTACCTCCCTTTTCGGATGCTGACTGTGGGTATGACTCATTCTGCATCTGGATTGGCAAGGCCTTGGATTCTCTTATTCCCCTGGTACGTTCCAAGTGCCGGACTAAGGCCCATAGTCCATGGTACGATGAGACCTTGGCGTCTCTTAAGAGAGAGTGTAGGCAAGCAGAAAGGCAATGGAGGAAAGCCTATGACCCCGCGCTTAAAACCTGCTACCTTACTTTAACCAAGGCATATCATAGAGCAGTCTGTCGAACACGTGCTGCATATTATGCGCAGGAGTTTCGGAACAGCCCTAATCCCTCTAAACTGATCTTCAAGGTCCTAAAGGACCTTACGACTAAGAGGGCTTCTGCAGCAGAAATTTGCACAGACTCTCATTGCGAGAGTCTGGCCTCCTTTTTGTGCAAAAGGTACAAGCAATCTATTGCACTTTCCCTACTATCATGCACCACGTGGATTCAGTCGACTGTCCAAAGGACGATGATATGACCCTGGATATGCTAGCCCCCCTTTCTGAGGAGGGTTTTGATCTATTGAGCCAAAAAATCAAATCCGGTTCTCCTGCAGACCCCCTCAAACCGGCCCAGTTTAAAAACATGCAGGTAACATGTCGTTCTCCCTTGCTGGCCCTTATCAACATGTCACTGGCCTCAGGGATTGTGCCCTCCAAGTGGAAGCAAGCGATAGTCACACCCATCCTAAAAAAGCCTACCCTAGATCCTTTAAAACCAGAGAATTATCGCCCCATCTCACTGCTGCCGTGGGCTGCTAAAGTCACCGAAGCCCACGTGAATGGGATCCTGGCCGATCACCTTGCCAAAGCTAACATCTTGGAACCCACGCAAAATGGTTTTCGTGCAGGCCACAGCACGGAGACTGCCTTGTTATACATGGTTGAACATCTGCGCTCCGTGCTGGACACCGGACGAACAGCGGCACTCTTGTTGTTAGATCTGAGTGCCGCCTTCGATACGGTGTCTCACGAGATCCTGTTGCGGCGGCTAGAGGAAGCAGGGGTCAGGGGTGTGGCTTTAGGATGGTTCCGCTCCTTCCTTTCCAACAGATCTTTTCAGGTTGCGATACCACCCGGCAAATCCACCTCCCACCCGCTCACCTTGGGGGTCCCACAGGGATCATCTTTGAGCCCCACTCTATTTAATCTTTATGTAAGACCGCTGGCTGCGGTAGTCAAACGCTGGGGCCTGACAATTGTGTCCTATGTGGATGACACGCAGCTGGCGGTCACATTAAGTGAGGACTCAGCTGTGGACGCCCTCAACTTCTGTGAGGGGCTACGTGCGGTGGCCAATTGGATGAACCAAAACTGTCTCCAATTGAACACAAAGAAGACAGAGGTGATGGTGGTCGGTAAGCAACCGGGATGGTGGAATGACAACTGGTGGCCCCCCGAGCTAGGAATGATCCCTTCTCCTGCTATGGAGATAAAAAATCTTGGGGTTTGGCTAGACCCTACACTTAGTTTTACCTGCCAGACTAAGAGGGTGGCTGCCTCCTGTTTTGGCATAATTAGGGGTATCAGGCCGGTGCTTAAATTTTTCGATGCCCCCACTAGACAGCTTGTGGTACAGGCCTCTGTACTATCTAGGATAGATTATGCCAGTGCTCTGTTAGCAGGTACGAACAAGGCAGAACAGATGCGGCTTCAACGAGTGCAGAATGCCGCCGCAAGAGCGGTATTAGGGTTGCCCAGACGTTGCTCAGCCTCTAGAGCACTGCAATCTCTCCATTGGTTGCCTGTTGCTCAGCGGATCAAGTTCAAGGTGCTCTGCCTGGCCTTTAAAATTCTGAAAGGCACGGCCCCACCTATTCTGATGAACTTATTGATCCCATATGTTCCCTCTCGATCCTTGATATCGATGGGCCAGAATTTCTCTATTGTCCCACGCTTTCGGCTGGGTAGGATTGGAGGCCGCTCCTTTCGAGTAGTAGCCGCCAAATTATGGAACTTGCTTCCTAGTGAAATTCGAGCTCTGGATGATCTGTTCCAGTTCAGGCGTACCATCAAAACTCTTCTTTTTAATAAAATTTCCTGATCCTGTCTCATTTGTGTGATGTTATGTATACTTTCCTTGGCGCCAGGACGCCCCTTTGCTGGGGCAGCTGTGCGCGGTATAAAAACCATTAACATAACATAACATAACATAGTATGAAATTACTGAAAGACTTCACGCAGGTCTCGGCTATATTATTAGCCAATATAAAGAGAGAAGCAGCATCTGTGGCGATCCGCCAGAAATTGAAAGAAACAGATATAACAGATCAACCAATTGAGCTTGCCAGAATCATAGAAAAATCCTATGAAGAACTAGGTAGGGATAGTTTAGGTGGTAAACCGGTAAAACCACAACTACTTGAAAATCCTGAAAAAACATTTATTAAAAATAATACAAATTCTCCAAAAAAGAGCTGGGATGTAAATAAACAATCCAGTCCAAAAGAAAAAAGATTCCAGTCCAGAGGATGGTCTCCTCGGCGGAGGGAAAGAACTCCGAACGGAAAACACCAGTCCCCCCCAGAGGGAGCCCTCTGAGAAAAGATATAACCTTAGAAATAGGGATAACTTGAAAAAGCCTGATAGATATCAAAGTAATGATACACGTCCCTCTCGATCTTTTTCACAGAAATCGGAAAGAAGAGGACGGTCAGAACCAAGGGAAGAGCACACCCAGTCCAAAGACAAGGAACCTGCTCAAAGTAAAAAATTACAATTTCCAAGAAATAAGGTAGCCAGTATTAGAGTATTCGAACATGCCCCGAATACTGAGGACACAGCTGAAAAACGGAGAGTGGGCACAGACAATGCTAGACAGAGCAGCAGAAATCAGCATAGCTCGCAAGATCCTGATGAATCATCTGGAGACAGTGGACACGAATGAATACATTCAAGTGGAAACTGCAGATACCAGAGTCAGCATACCTCATAAGACATACGAAATAACACTGCATATAGAGGGAGATAAGACTAGGAAAATAAGGGGTCTGTTTTGGGATAACCTCTCAAAAGGCTATGACATCTTATTACCTGAAAAAGACTGGCCACCAGAGTTTGTCAGGGAGTGCCCTCATGGCGAAGAAATGATTATGCCTGCCTTCTCAAATCATATTCCAATTCACACTAAATATATATATGCAAAGAAATGGGTAGTAGCTCAAGCACCTGCATTATATACAAATCATGTAGGATGGGAGGAAGACTCTCCTCCTCACAAAATCCAGTTAAAATGTCAACCAACTGCACAAAGGCAGTACCCAATTAAGCAAGAAGCTACAAAACAGGTCAGGGAGATTTTAGATCAACTTGAATACCAAGGGGTGATTAAAACATGCACCTCTCAAATGAACAATCCTTTGTTTCCTGCCTCCAAACCAGACGATTCGTATCGTCTAGTCTTGGACTACAGACACCTTAACTCATGTTGCAAAACATTTGCTGTACAAAATTTGCACAGTGCGGCACTAATGAACAACATAGTTCGCAAAAAATACAAAACGACATTAGACATCTCTAATGGGTTCTGTTGTCAAAATATTGCACCAGAAAGCAGGTACTTGACCACTTTCTCAATAAAGGGGTCACAGAAAAATGTCTGTATGCTCCCACAGGGATTCAAGAACAGCCCAGGATTATTCTCAGCCAGAGTAACAGAGTTACTACAAATGTATGATGATGAGGCATTATCTTATGTCGATGACATCTATCTCACAGACGACGACTTGGATACTTACTTGAAAAGAGTGAACACCATAATACTTGAGGTCGCAGCAGAGGGTAACAAATTCAACTTTAAAAAGTCGCGAATTGCCCATCTAACGGTCCTGTTTTTAGGATACAAATTATCAAGTGAAGGCAAAAGCCTAGCAGACAACTTCTTAGAGAAGTGTGCTGTACTCCAAGCACCGAAAACGCTGAAAAACTTACAATCGATTCTAGGCTTCCTGAATTTCGGAAGAACTTACATTCGAAATTACGCAGAGAGCGTTAAACCTCTTTATGAATTAATAAAACCTGATTTTAAACCAATCAACTGGACTCAAAAACACACAGAAATGTTGAGATCACTGCAAACAGACATGTTAGCTAAAACAAAATTAGAAACACGTGACAATACACGCAACCTTGTAATCCGGGTCATCCCAGGAAGATGCGGATTCACGTACCTGACCTCTAATGAGGGAGAAACTGTACCAATAGCTTACAAATCACATTTGTACACACAAACAGAAAAAAAGCATTCAGTCTCACAGAAAATACTGTAAAGGCAGTTCAAATTGCTGTAGCAAGAGAACGAGCCCTAGCCCAAGGCAAAAGAATAACTGTTTTCACAGCAGAATCAGCCTTCGAGGCGCTATTCAGCCCAGTAAATCTAAAAACAGTGGCACTAGATCCGAAATGGATACAGTGGGAAAATTCTCTTGCTGCAGAAGACATGACATACTATTTTGTCCCGAACATGAAAAAACTGAATGATTTAAAATATGAAAAAGAATATCCTCTGCCAATTGAAATCCTGCCTCTAGAACAGTACTCTTGTATAATCTATACAGACAGATTTGTACAGCATTACAATGTAGATGATAAATCCTACAATGCAGCCTGCGCGATTGTTAAAGGTCGCTGGCTCTGCTGTAAATTCAGACCGAAAATAACAAAAACTGAATCACTGAGAAAATGTTTGGCTCAGCGAGCTGAAATCAGATCTTTAAAGATGGCGCTTGAAAATACTGAATGTGAATTCCCGACACTAATCGTGTGCGATTCGCATTTTGGCATCAATTCTTACAATAATGATTTGCAGAACTGGGTTCAAAACGATTACAAAGATGACACAGGTGCCACAATCAAGCATAAAATGGTTTGCAAACAAGTAGTTCTTTTACAGAAGGAACTACAAAAGACTCACGTGATACACATGCTGAGTCATCAACGTGATGGCGTTCACGTTGCAGGGAATTCATTGGCTAATATAGCCACAGCGGAAGCAACTAAACCGGCTTCCGTAGCCACAAAAAAGCGTTCAGAAAAATACATAGACGGGGAAACCATGCTGGCGGTAAAAACGTCTCCAAAAGGCAACTGTGCAGCACTACCTGTGAACTATCCACTCAATTATACATACATAATTGATGCAAACTCTGTTTCTTTTGCTCGAATCCCTGGAGTGGGGGATAGGGTAATTCCAAACACGAATCGGAGAATCTTTTTTAATAGCAGACGCACACATGGGATTGGGTCTGAGGCACAAACAGATGAAGGAATCTCTGACAGAATTACAAATCAGAATACTGGTGGCCGGGGATGAGCCTGCAACATTATACATTTGCGAAAAGCTGTCCAGACTGCAACAGAGACCGCAGTAACGAGCCAACCGGAGTAATGCCATGGCCATTTCTGTAGGTAGCATAGGGCTATCTACACATGAAATCCAGCGTCCTATTAATTTTTTTTTAAGACTATATTCACTTAAAGATGTGGCCCCAGCGCTCGGCTGACGCCAGAACTGTTATAAAAGATTTGCGAGTCTTTATCGGCACATACGCAATTGCCATGCTTCATTCTGACCAGGGTCCTGCTTTTAGCTCTCGAGCTTATAAGGAGGCCATGACCAGCATGGGCATTGGGTTGCGGTTCTCTTGTCCCTTCCATCCTGACGGAAACGGGGTTGTGGAAAGAAAAAACCGAGACATAAAGCAATCTATAACGGCAAAGGTATTAGGTTCGGGTGATGGGTGGGTCCGGCATTTAACAAGTGTCCAACGTAGTCTTAATAACTTGCCAAGAAATTAAGCATGGGCGGAAAATCCGTTTCGCTCGCGGATTTCGCGGATTTTCGGTAAATTCGCAATCCGCGAGATTCGCGAATCTCCCGCAAAATCCGCAAATCCGCGAGCAGCGGATTTTGCTCGCACTGTTCGCGTGAGTTCGCAGCTTCCCAGTACAACTTTGCGCCCCGCGAATAAGCGCTAAATTGCAGAATTACGATCTTAGCAAAACTGAAACTACTTACCAGGATCAAAAGTTCAGGCTCATCATTAGTAGCCATTTCCTGTAGTGCTTCCTGAGGGGCCCCTCCAGAGTTCAGTTGCCAGTTGCAACTATTATGTGACCCTGCTTTGAACCTCAGAATAGTTACACATATGCCACAAAGGTCCTGAATTTCAGCTAAGGGAGACAAGCAGGAGCCAGGCTGGAAGTTCAAATCCATTAATCAGCCCCTAATTCATTATTGTCAGTTGGGGCAGGGCAGGTGTTGTAACTAATTTTGCAACAATGAAAGCACTTAGCAAGTGCAAAAGATCACAAATCAGGAAGCACTAAGGAAGCAGGTGCCAGCTAAAAAAATATTCTGTGACACATTAATCAGCCCCAAATTAATTCAGGTCACTTGAGGCAGGGAAGGTGTGCTTTGCTTTGCCACAATAATGTACACTGACTGGACAACCAGAGGGTGCTGTGATGAAACAGAGGGTGGCATGGGTGGGCCAGAGGGTGGCATGAGTAGTCAGAGAGTGGCAGTGGTGACAGAGAGTGGCAGTGATAAAGAAGAAGAGTGTCCCAAACAGGCTGGACACGTAGAAACAACAAGTTCGCAAAACTTGCGACCCGACAGGTAAGTTCGCGTTTGCGAAATTATACAAAACCCTCGCGAACTGGCAGAAACCCGCGCGAACACACAAAAAAAAAAATCCGCTAATTCGCGAGAATTCGCAGATTTTGCTGATTGCGAGTTCGCAAATCCGCAAAATTCGCGAACGCGAGATTCGCAAAATTCGCCCATGCTTACAAGAAATTCTCTAAAAGGTTTCAGCCCGCACGAACTATTTTTCAGAACTAGAATGTATGTTCAGGACTTAGATAGTCATGCTTCAGTGGTAGAAAATAAGAAAAAATGCTTTGACATCAAAGATCGTTTAGCTGTTTTACAGGACTTAAATGAAAGAAGAAAAGCCCCGAGCAACATAAAGTTAAAACAACAGCCAACAACCACTGAAGACACACCACCTGTCCCAGCAAGACCTGTCTGGATTCCAAAGATTGGGGATCTGGTCAGAGAGAAAATAGCGGTTAAGAAGGAATTTGGGCCATCTTACAGAAAAGCAGTACCTGTTTAAGCAATCAATGGAACAAGATCATTTGTACTACCGCCCCTTGCTGGTAAAAAGGAGAACCAAGTTGTATCAATCGACCTGGTAAAACCACAATCATGTGGCCAATAATAAATAGTAGGCCCAATGGACTCCCAAGAAATAACAGAATACCCAAATTTGCTAGTATCCAAGAGGTTCAAACTGGAAGACTAATCACATTTGATAAACCTACAGTGAACAAAAAAGGACTATGCAACAATGCCATGGAACTTGTGCCTCTTGAAACCCAAATTGAAACAGTTTGTCATGAAACACCAGTCTACAATGATGTAGCATCAGAATGTGCTAATGGAAGGCAAAATGAAAAGACAATTCCAACAATTGACGGAACTGCATCTGGCTACTTTATCAATTTCGATAACTTTTCTGAAGATCCAAGTGAACAAGAAGAAACGCCAAAAACAAAAACATTTAAAGACAAAGCAACAAAACTCTTGCTCCAACTTATAGAAAAGTATCTTAGTTCTCCATGGATTGAATTTTGGACTGTGTTAGGTGTACTTTTCCTCCTACTTTGGCTCATCATGGTACTTTGTTTGGGAACATTCATTGAAGGAAAATATAGTACAATGGACACAGCAAGTCAGAACATCAACTTAGTTCTGAAGCCACACAAGTCATCTCACATCGAGAAAAGAGACTATTATCAGTGAATGTCACAGCCATTCCAATACCCGGCGGGGTAGTTTGGGACAAAACAGATTACAAAATATATGGACCAGTCGAACTCTTGAAATATCCTCATCAGTTTAAGGTTTCATTAAGTGACTTCGTAAAACCAAGTACATTCTCTAATGATTGGGACTTTGAAAGCATAACTAATATGATGTTGGATTTAGTTTTGTCAGCAAAATTTACAGAACATGATTATTTGCAAGGTTCATCGAATTATGAACAGATGTATTGTTTTACCCATTATGCAGACCACTATTTGCATAAATCTGCTCAACCTAGAAATGTTTTTAAATATAATCAATGGGAACATTGTGCAACTCCACCTAAAATCAGTTCTAAAACATTCTATGAGAAATTCCAATACTTCTCAGGGTTTAACACAAGTGATGCAGAAACATTTTATTATAAACTGTTAGATAAAACAGGGACAAAAACCATGCTGACAAATACTAAATTGATATATTCAGAAGCATTTTATGAAAAAATTATTACATTTGTTTTTGATTTCTGGAAAAACAACATTGAAACAAAAACCATCTGGGGTACAAAAGATTGGCAGGTACAAGGCCTAGAAGCATTATTTCGAGCCTGCATGTTCCCAGAACAAATAATGTTCTTGAATGACACAATTCAACAAACGACCTGTCTTGGCCTAGCCAAGATTAAAGACCCTAACAAACCGTCTATTCCAAAGCCAATACCTGATAATGCAACCACAGATATTGAGGTAGACGTATCCCAAGTTTTACATGAAAACAGAACACATCCTGATTGGAAAAAGTGGTTAATCTGGCCTACAGACACAAATAACTGTCAAGACAGATTCTTGAACAAAATAAAGGGGTTAAAAATGACCAGAATAGAGCCTAGATACTCCCAGAGACAACATCCAGGGATAGTAACAACATACAGTGTAGGGAAACTATGCCTTGATTGGCTACAAACATCCACACTGGCAGAAATTAAGCAACACTTATCTTTACTTAAAGATGGTGCTGACTTGCGCGTTTTCATAATAGGACCACGCAAACAGCGTCAAAAACGTTTCATAGCGGCCAGTATATATGCTGCTTACAACGAGGCATGGAAAGTGACTCAAATTGAGACAGCAGAGAAAATACGAGAAATTGATCATATTAATTTGGAAAAATCACTTTCTGTTGTAGACAATGAGTTAATGACTCTGTCCTCCAGAATATATTCACTGGACAGTATTGTATCATCTGCTATCGATATAATAGACCCGGACTTGCTAATGTTACAACATGGCCAGTCCCAATTACCTTCTATTGTACAGCTAGGCTGGACGTTGCAAAACCTGCGTTCAGGCTATGTGCCATGGCGTTTACTCAACACAACGTCATTGTTTTCTATCTTTAACCTTACTGATAAACAAATCAGTTTGGCACAGAAAGGAGCAGACTATACAATTCTGAGAATTGAAAAACTTGATAGATTACCATTGACAATGTCAGAAAGACCTGTCATTTAATGGATAATACACGGGATTATCACAATTTCGATAACAACTTTCCAATTTAAAAAATGCCAAGAGTATATACCAGCAGGCCAGTATGAAAGGTTGGGTAAAGGATACATTAAGTCATCATGGAAATTACCTTATACACACACATGTTATAGTGACAATAACAAAAATGTATTTCTTAGTGGTAATGAGTGTAAACAATCACTAAGCGGTATACTTTTGTGCCAAGGTATTAACTTGCATGGGGCCTGTGAGGGGACTTCAAATAACCTTTCATGCCACCAGCACGGCACACCTGCAACAATCAATCAATCAATCAATCAATCAATCAAAGCATTTATATAGCGCACTACTCACCCAGAGGGTCTCAAGGCGCTAGGGGAGGGGGGTCCGCTACTGCTCGAACAGCCAGGTCTTGAGTTACTTCCTTAAGGCGAGGTGGTCCTGGGTCAGGCGGAGGTGGGTCGGGAGGGAGTTCCATGTCTTGGCGGCGAGGTAGGAGAAGGACCGTCCCCCTGTGGTGGCTCTTCGGATGCGGGGGATGGCGGCGAGGGCGTGGCCGGTCGATCAAAGCTGGCTGTTGGGAGCGTAGAAGTTGAGGCGGCTGTTGAGGTATCCTGGGCCTTGGTTGTGTAGGGCTTTGTGTGCGTGGGTGAGGAGTCGGAAGGTGATTCTCTTGTTGACCGGGAGCCAGTGCAGGTCTCTCAGGTGTCCGGAGATGTGGCTGCGACGGGGGATGTCCAGGATGAGTCGCGCTGAGGCGTTCTGGATCCGCTGGAGTCTCTTCTGCAGTTTGGCAGTGGTTCCGGCGTAGAGGGAGTTGGCGTAGTCCAGACGGCTGGTGACGAGTGCCTGGGTGACCGTCTTCCTGGTCTCGGTGGGGATCCACCGGAAGATCTTTCGTAGCATGTGCAGGATGTTGAAGCACGACGAGGAGACGGCGTTGACTTGTCTGGTCATGGAGAGGGAAGAGTCCAGGATGAAGCCCAGGTTGCGTGCATGGTCTGTTGGTTTGGGTGCACTGCCTAGGGCGGGGGGCCACCAGGAGTTGTCCCAGGCGGAGGGTGAGGATCCCAGGATGAGGACTTCCGTCTTGTCAGAGTTCAGTTTCAGGAGGCTGATCTTCATCCATTCGGCTACCTCTTTCATCCCTTCGTGAAGATTGGCTCTGGTGGTGGCGGGGTCGTTGGTGAGGGAGAGAATCAGCTGGGTGCCGTCGGCGTAGGAGATGATGTTGAGGTTGTGCTGGCGTGCGATGTCTGCGAGGGGGCTCATGTAGACGTTGAAGAGGGTTGGACTGAGCGAGGAGCCTTGAGGAACGCCGCAGATGACTTCAGTGGCTTCAGATCTGAACGGGGGGAGGCGGACTCTCTGTGTCCTTCCGGCGAGGAAGGAGATGATCCACTCCAGTGCCTTCTCCTGGATTCCGACGTTGCTGAGTCGCTGCACTAGTGTACGGTGGCAGACAGTGTCGAAGGCCGCGGAGAGGTCTAGGAGGATGAGGGCTGCTGTTTCTCCGTTGTCAAGCAGTGCTCGGATGTCGTCGGTGGCTGCGATCAGGGCGGTCTCGGTGCTGTGGTTGGCCCGGAAGCCAGGCTGCGAGAGGTCGAGGGCTCCGTTCATCTCAAGGAAGGCGGCCAGCTGCTTGTTGACGGTCTTCTCGATGACTTTTGCAGGAAACGGGAGCAGCGAGATGGGGCGGTAGTTCTTGAGGTCGGTGGGGTCGCCTGATGGCATCTTTAGTAGAGCGCTGAGTTCGGCGTGCTTCCAGCTCTCCGGGAAGGTAGCGGTGTCGAAGGAGGTGTTGATGATGTCCCGCAGGTGGGGTGCGATGACAGCTTCGGCCTTGTTGAAGACGTGGTAAGAGCAGGGATCGGTAGGAGATCCGGAGTGGATGGAGTTCATCGTGCGGATGTTGTCTTTGGTGCTGATCGGGGTCCAGGTGCGGAGGGTGGTGGTGGGGGGCGGTGGTTCGGTCGTGGCGTGCGTCGGTTGAGTGCTGAAGCTGTTGTGTATGTCTGCGATCTTGATGTGGTTGTAGGAGGCGAGGGAGTTGCAGAGGTCTTGCGAAGGGGTGATGTTGTTGTTTCCGGCGTTGGGGTTGGAGAGCTCTTTAACGATGTTAAAGAGTTCCTTGCTGTTGTGTGCGTTGTTGTCCAGTCGTTCCTTGAATGCGGTTTTCTTGGTGGCGTGGATGAGTTGGTGGTGTGGCAACACAGATAGAGCCATTCTTTAGATAACTTTCTAACGGGAGTTACGTTCTAATAACGGACCACAGCTGTTGTGGCTTGGTGCCAGGGAAAGCATATCTCTTAAGTGTCAGTTCCATGGTCACTTGCTGTATGCAAGCATTGTATCCAAATGGCCCTGGAGACTCAGAGGCTCCGATTTGGCCTCCGTTGAATATCTCTTCTATACGAATTGATACTTTAAGCAGAATGCAGTCTGTGCTTTTACAGACAACAGTGCCCATCACGTCATCAAAAGAGACGTATGATCTACAAGCTGCAAGGACAACTGCAGAGATACATACACTTTTATCAACAAATTGCCCCCTGCATTTTGTAGAAATGTTAAGCCAAATCCTAAAAATGTCGGATGCCAGTGGTATCTCGTATGTATTTAAGACCATTTTTTCGGGACTGTTAACACCCTTCGAAGCAGTCCTGGGCATCTTTCCCAATTTTGTCTATTCGGTCTTTGGCGGCCTACCACTACTTTTGGGACTCATAGCAGGGATTTTATTTTTGACCCTTCTGCTCCGATATGGCAAGCCAAAACGCAGACATGACTCCAGCGACAATGGAAGAAACGATCCTAGCAATACGCTACCGGGACCGCATAACTAAAGTCCTTGGATTAGCCCGGCTAAGAGATCTGAATATGACCTGGTTTCTTTCATTCAGACCTATATGGCAGACCTGCATCTTACCTGTGCTTCGATGTATGCTATGCGGAGAGGAATGCGTGTTAGACACCTGTCTTGCACTACAATCAGCAGTACCAATGGATGTCGATACTTTGCTAAGTCCAGTAACGGCTCATGCATCGTGTTGTCCCCAGCGGTTACCAATCCTGATGACGGCATTCGTTGAGACTTCTGCACTACGATTAGGTGGTGGCAGTGAAGCAAGAAATGAAAGCAACATCACCCAGGTACGACCCTCTGTGAGCATTGCTGGTCCTGAAATCGATGATAGCAATCATTCTCAACACTGCCAGGTTACAGCATTATCAAACTTGGTCGAACTGTCACCTGAATATGTAGACCAATTTTTTTCGAGTCTGTCTGAAATGATGTTCTCCCCTGAACAGAAACAATAACTTTTTGGAAAACAATCAGGCACATAGCGTTCCCATGAACTCTGAATTCGGCCTTCGGCTTTGATAAACAAGAGCTACTGAAAAACGTTTGGAACTATTTTTTCCCCCCGCTCATCATGAAATTATTTTTTCCAAAATTCCAAAATATTTACTTTTTTTGGCACGTGTACTCTGCTTACAGTAGAACTATTCATAAAGAACAGAGCTTCTATTTTTAGTAGATCTAGAGACAAAATATTACCTCAGCAGCTAGCACAGTTTACAACAACTGTATTTATATGGGATGAAATAGTCTCGCCCTTCTTTTCTGTATTGAGAGACATTTCATGTGTAAATTTTACAAATCGTTCAACTGAATATATATGCACTTTTGATTGATTACACTGCTTAAAAACGTAGAGTACCTTAACATTCCGTGTATTTCGCATACACCATTTCAAATGCAAAATGTATTTTGGGGTGGGTTGGAATACACATGCATCTTTATTGCTTAAAATTTTAGTAATTGATGGACATAAAACCGTGGAGTGGGTGATGTGTTTTATCTAGGAACCCGATCAATATTGTGACCTTATGCCCCTATACGGCTATAATCAATACATATCCCTATAATGGCATAATAATCAGAGCCATATTTTCAGTAAATCGCCTCTGCAGTCCATGACACAGCAGAAGCTACTTCCTTAGATGCCTAGAGAGCACACCAAGTTCTTTCGACACAGCAAACCCCCAGCAACCTGGGAAAGCCCCGCTTGCTTTGTTTTGATTTGTAATAGAACTCCTGCGAGCACTGTAAGAACAACCAGTTCTTAGTGACATCTTTATTGACGTCTTATGTCCAACCTTACGTCAAACCCGGCACCTTTCAGGTATAAATATGCCAACGCTGCCTTAAGCAAACACACAGTGGTGAACTCTGGAGCAGAACAGCTGTGCCCTTGCAGAGAGCCCAGCAGACACGAGAAGCCCACGGATGCTGCCCCTCCTCTTTGATGCGCTGAGAAAGACGCTGTCTTTTCTCCTGCCGAGAAAATCCAGCTCCGGCGTTTCCAACCTACCCTTGCGGGTGACTGGGATATCGGGTCCTGAGGGGGAATAACCAGATCCCCTACATTCTATTCCAAAGGTACGGTGCTGACTAAACCCTTAGAGAGAATTCTTGGATCAGACTCTTGGCAAAACCAACTTAACTTAAACTGCTACTTACTTACTCCCTCCCACGTATTAGGCTTAGGTCAGGTACACCGGGGTAGGCGTAGTTAGAAGCACCAGTTGAGGTTGTTAGCCAATGTATATATGAATGTATATATTGTATATATTTTATTCATTTTAACTATCTTATGGCTAAGAAAAAATATCAATGCTTTTACAGTATTATTTCATAATACTCCTTTTACTGTACGTAATTTACTTCATATTAAGTATTGCAATTGTGGCAATCCATTTCTCTTGCATGAGAAGGAAGACTGTTCAATAAATCATACCCTTTATTGAAAACGCCCGTCTCTCTTCTCTGCACTCTGGTGAAACTAAGAACGCACGTCTGACTGAGTGAAATAGCTGTCTATTGTTTCACACGACTCTTATTCTGAGGGAGCAAAGTTGTCATGTTTATGCGGTTGTCGGAAGCTGAATCCCTTCTTGTCTGAGCCAGGGAAGCTGATCACTTCCTATTCAGTCAAGAAAGTTTCCAGTGACCTCTGAGCTAGCTGGCGCAAACCTAAATTAAGTCTAACATTGTCAGTAGAGACTTAGAAGACCACAGTCCTACGTCTACACTGCTGTTTATGTTATTCCAATGCGCAGGGCCTACAGGGAAAATAGGAACTACACTACACCCTCAAAGACTGGACGCTCTGTGAGAGGTCTTCAAAGATGCTTGCACAGAGTCACATCTGAATCTTTCAGAAAAATGTACGCTCCCCCTGTTTTTAATGAGCTTATGGACGGCTCTACAAAACGTAAGATTTTCATTAAAACCATGAGTGATGCGATAGACAGGTTGGTGCCCAGGTCACTTCAACTTAATAACTCCAGGAAAACAAGTGAAGAATGGTACACTGATGACCTACGCAGTGAAAAATCCAGATGTAAACACTTGGAAAAATTCTGGCACAAATCCCAGCTGGAGACAGAAAAATTGAAATTCAAAGTGGCCCTCACTATCTATCATAAGAATTTAAAAAGGGCACGTAAAGACCATTATATAACTAAACTTAATCAGGCAGGAAATTCATCAAAAGATTTTTATATAATTCTTATTTCCCTTACCCATCCTACAGCATGCGCACAGTTGGCCACCCCCTCTCAGGGTTTGGGTGATAACCTAGCCGTATACCTTGACAATAAAATCAACTTGATTTATAAACAATTTCCTTAAAATATGGGCCAAGTGCTACCTCTCAAATCTGAGGTTGGACCACTATTAGGCTTCGGAGAAGGTCTGAAACAATTTAAGCATACTGATTTTGCACAAGTGGAAACCATGCTGAAAAAGGCAAAATCTGGATCTCCTTTGGCCCCATTCTTGGCTGCCCCTATTGCTGAGATATTAAATTCGTCATTAAGTGAAGGCAGTGTGCCTTTAGATTGGAAGGCCGCCCAAGTACTTCCCATCAAGAAGAAAGATCAGGTGCCTGCCGAAGTTCTCTCCAACTACCGTCCCATTTACCTCCTTCTGCTAATGGACAAAATGGCGGAGACCCATTTTAACACACACTTATTGGACTACTTTGAAACAAACAGCATCCTTGAACCCTCAGAGTCCGGGTTTATATCCAACTATTCCACTGAGACAACTCTCATTGAGGTAATGGACTATATTAAAATGGCCTTGGATGATAATAAAGGAGTGATGTTGGTGCTGTTGGAACAACAGCAGCCTTTGACATGGTCTCTCATCAGAAACTGATATTTTGACTAGGAGAGTCTGGTCTGCAAGGTATGGCGCTTAATTGGCTTGTTAGTTTTTTAGTCCAGCGCACACAAAATGTCAATCTGGGCCCTTTTTGATCTTAAAATGTGAAGCTTAGTAAAGGAGGGCTCTGGTTTGAGCCCGACTTTATTTAATATCTACGTGGCCCCCATTGCTAAAGTCATCTGAGAGTACGGCTTCATGCCATTCTCCTTCGCAGACAACACACAATTACTCCTATCCTTTGATAAGGATACAGAGTCAGTCGATCAGCTTTTTGCGAAAGACATGTCTGCCATAGCCAATTGGATGACTGAACACTTCTTGTAGTTAAATGCAGCCAAAACTGAAATCCTGCTGTTTAGCCCTGCACTTATTTCCACGTCCCCTGCGTGGTGGCCGACAGTGTTAGGCCCCACCCCCTCTCCTACCTTGGTGGCAAAAAATCTAGGGGTCCGGCTGGATGCACGGTTATCGATGAAAGATCAAATAATGACCACTGTCGGGACCAGCTATCATACCTTGAACCTTTTGCGCAGAGTGTTCCATTGGCTGTCCCTCTCAGTACGTGGAATACTAGTTCAGGCTCTGATAATAGGTCACCTTGACTATTGTAATAATTGACTGGCCTCTGCAAACGAGGCTTTCCTTAGCAGATTGTAGATCTTTCAGAATGTGGTTGCACGCTTAGTCCTTAATAAACCACCTCACACCACCCACGGGCCACTATTGAAATTTCTCCATTAGCTTCCTATCCGCCAGAAAAGAAAGTTCAAGCTCTGTTGCTTTGCTCACAGAGCCATTTTTGGCACAAGCCCCAGCTATTTGGCGGATAATTTCAAAGTGTATTGTCCGAACTGGTGTCTCAGATCGAAAGGCAAAGGGCTGCTGGTGGTCCCTCGTTTTAAGAAAATTCGATCTGGAGGCAAAACGGTTGCCTATTTGGCCCCAAAACATTGGAATTCCTTGCCAGAGGAGTTATGTAAATGTTCTAGTTTCACTCGCTTCAGAAAACCTCCGAAGACTGAATTCTTCAAGTCTTGAGCTATGGAAGTCTGTACCTGTCTGATCTGTTTTCTATGCTAGCGCGGAGATACCCCTGTGGGGGTGATTCCTGTGCTCTAAAATTTGTTACATAAATACATACATAGTGGGGTTAGACACCAAACCTTGGCAGGAGATACAGGGCCACATATTGCATTATGCTGGAAGAAATAGAAGAAGGACAGGGAAAAAGCAGGAGCAGGCCCAACGAGACACTGCTAAGTTGGTCCAGCACAAATTGAAGAAGATCTCTTTAGAGGGGACTTCGTTGGCCACTATCGTACTGATGGTACCCACCTTAAAGGGAGCTTTTCCTCCAGACCCTAGGAGATATCCACCAAGTACTACCAGCAGACACCAGGGAGGCTGGCTGCAGCGAAACCTCGTGGAACGCCGCTATTGTCATAGACCAGGTCACATGGTCAGTTGATGTAATCTGAAAGCATATCACAACCAAAAAGCTATAATCCTGGCACATTTCACACAGAATACCCCTCCACAAAATCAAGTCCAGAGCAACTCCAGTATAGATTCCAATGAGCCCCAGAGAAATCAGGCAACCAGTGTGCGGACACAGCAGAGCCCGGATGGTTGGCCAATCACGTGGCAACATTCCCTGCAGACAGAGAGCCTAGTCCAGCAAGGGCTGGCCCACAGTTGTGACAGGGACGGGTAAGTGTTTGAGGAAGAAAAGCCTTTACGCAATCATAAAATATGAACACACAGTAGCAAGATCCCCTCCAACCATATGTATCCCCCTCACACCATTGTCCAGACACATTTCCTTACCTACATCTGCAACAGTTGTGTAAGCCACCAATTGCTAGGTCGATTAGGAGGCCATGCCAGAATTAGCCATTCAGGTGCCCATTGGGGTCTAGGCCTCCCTCCACTGTTGGGTTAGCTGATCACACCCTGTAGGGAGTCTTATGAGGAAGCAGGACGTCCCCAGCTGGTACATAAAAACACACACGAGGATTGCTCAACCAAGTCCAACTTTGGGGGGCTATATAAGTCTTGCCAAATTCAGGGTTTACCACTAAATGAAGGCCCTCCTTTAGTTTCAAAACTAGGTGAATGCTCCTATGTCGGAGGGTGGGCACTTCACATGCATAGAGCAAAGAAGTTTTCAACATGCCAAAGAAACCCAGTCACAAGACTCCAGTCTGTATAAGAAAATCCATTGAGTTCATTAACACCACCTGCATGGGGCCAAGCATGGCGAGTCTCAGTGGCACAACCAACCCTCATTGGAAAGCACAGCAAACAAGCCCAATCCCAGTGATCTCCCTGCAGGGCCCTTTCAGGGTCCAAAAAGGTCCGCCAACCACCTCTGATATACCTTGTTAAAAAGCTGCAATGTCCAGACCACAGGTAAACGCCCACCAGAACCCACACGAGGCAGCCTAAAAACAGTCCAAAATTCTCACACCTTCCAGAAAGAAGGCACAACCCAATAGCCCAACCCGGTTTAGAGAGAACCTCACTGCATGCCACATGCAGAAGCCAGTGAAACACTCATGTGTCAACAGACAAACAACCAAATAATTAAAACTCCTCTGCTTATCAAAATTCCCCGCAGCCCGTTCAGGTCAAAAAGATGCACTGAAAACAATTAAAACTACACACCTTTTTTACAGAGCAGCACACAGAGGAAAATACTGTCTCCACCGTATCAAGCAGAGGGGGGAGCAAAAGTACAAATAAAACTAAGACAAACTTAAAACTCACCCTTCCCTAAAAGTCCTACCACCATTCTTCAGCACCCTGCTGAGTATTCTCATATTCTATTAAATCCATGGAATATACCCATGTAAAGAAAAACTGGAATTTTTCTATAAACTGTTGAATGGTGTGCTTTTTTCAAGCTAACAAAGAACTCACAGCTCTTATCATACAGTTGGGTGATTTGCCCACATGTGCACCATCAATGCAGCAGCTGCCACCTCTTCCGCTGAAGCCTCCAAAAGATATTTTGATCACAGCCTCTGAAAGGACTTCCCCAAGCCAACCACTCACAAGCACAGACTACAAATTGACCTTACAGCCATTTCTTATTAACTCTCTTTCTTGCTCTTCATCAAGACAAGACACCTCTGGGCACCTAGATGACAGACACACTTTGCTTAGCTGGGGTGCTCCGCACCCAGTCAATCCCTGAAATTTTCCTAGCTCCATGAAACCCACTTTGACATTCTTGCTACACATGCCCAGTGTCCTCTTGCATCTCACGTACATATACGCAGAACCCAACATTAGCATCCCACATGAACTACACATAGCGCTCCTACACAACACATGGTATCAACATATGACCACGTGGACTCTCAAACCATGAACAGGTCATGTTAAATATTCTCACTGATACTCCAGCCCATAGGTACAGACAGACTTTACTTACCCCCAGAGATAGCCCCGAAGAAAGCCAAATGTCTAAGCCCGAGACTTTGCAGAAAAGAGTTTCTAAGAGGTAGCAAAACCACCACTCCAGTGTGCAAACAAGTGTGCCCACTTCTGTCTGTGGTCCCTGGATTTACCTTAAAGTATTTGGTGCCATGTTTTTTAATGATAAATGTATCCGTAGAATGGAATTCCAGTGTAGGGCTATCCACCTTGACAATGCTAGGGAAAATTAGTCCTATGGGAGGAGGTTGAACGCTACCACAGATACCTCCTGTCAGGAAATCTTGGATAATGAGATAGATAGTAAGCCTGGGTAGAGTTCACGGAGTTCAGCGTAGTGCAGCTGAATGCATTCGATAAATGCTGTTCACAGTGATTTTCAGTGCCAGATACTTGTCCGCACTGTGCAATCATCACAAATGGCACCATGCACAGCGCAAGCAGCTGCTGCTTCCTTTCTGCAGCTCAAGTAGATTTTTAGTCGAGCAGCAGCTTAGTCAACACGAACAGACAGTTTCTCAATGCGAGCGTCGTAACCACTTGACCACTCGCAATGAGAAATCTGACCACCCGCATTAAGAAATCTTGCCGGGAGGTTGATTGTCCACGCATGCACATGCCAACTTGATGTTAGCGAACACGAGCGAAAAAAAATTGGAACTCTGCGAGATCCGCATAAAGCGGTGTGCGGAAAAATCTGAAAACTCCACAAGCGGAGCAGAGTTCACAGCCCAGACTTAATAAATAGGTACATGTGGTTGGAAGGGAAGAGGCAACCCCTAATTGTACTGAAACTTACATGGTATTCTATGTATTTTAGAGGCAAAGAGACAATACTAATCTTAACTGTGAAGCGGTGCTGCACATACTGGACCAGCAATGGGGTACCACCACGCTAATGGATTTTAAACTGGCATTTTGGTGACCTTGCCTATGCCCAACTCATTTCTGGATTGCGAGGCCTCTGCGCCCTCACACCATACACACCCTGACCCTGGTCATCTCTGGAGAAAATCTGTCTTAGTGGTTACAGCATCCACTACAGAAGAAAACAACTCTGTTGCATCAAGCTTGAAGAAGGAGAACTGCTGATTACTTTGGTTGGGCACAGTACAAGGACACTCTGGAAGAATTCAGACAGTTCAAAGACAGTCAAATCAATGCAGGAGGGTCCAAACCTTGCTTCACTGTTCAAACCAAAACAAATGTCCACATGGGAACTGTTAAAAGTGATCAATGACACTGAGCTAGGCCTTAATGCTATCAGGTAGGAGCTGAGAGCCACAAGCCTTATGCTGATTTAACATCGGTATGGGTTGGCCTTGAGGACCATGATGGAGGTAGGGGTGTGTGCCAAGATCAGTGCTTCCTGTTGTACTTTTATCCCTGGAAACAACATGGACCATGGGACACTGGTTCTTGCCATCCACGCACTGAATCATCTACAAACTGACATAAAGTAGGAGGGTGTGCCTATGAGCAGGACTGGTTTCATAGTCTTCTTGCCTGACTCCCCTTATGGGTGACCAGGCTGCGCACATCGCAGCTTCCTGTTGCATGGTTGTACTATTATTGTGTGGTTCCCTATAGGTGGGGGTTGCCTGCTATAAAAACAGAGTCCGTAAACTAGGTAGCATGCACATAGCTAGGTAAGGGATAACAGACACCACAGCAACACACAGCATTTCAATTAATGTGACAATCATGACGTGCAAGGAAAATTATGTAGTTATAAATTCAACTAGAAGGGAAATGTTGAGATTGATAAATATGATAGCAATGTGCACCCTGATGTATGCACGTATAGCAGTAACAGTACGAATAAATGCTGTATAGATGTATACCATAATCTATGCACATAAAATCATGCCAATAACACTAAATGCAATACCAATGTATGTAGTAACATTTGCATGTACAGTGATGTCAATACCAGTAAACCCAATGCAAATGTGCACCGTAACTTATACCCTCATAATTACTTCAATATCAGTGAAGTGGATATAACAACTATACATGTAATAATGAGAATATCAGTAAATATGATATCAATGACTGCCATGTTACACATACACACACTCACAAACTCATACCATTGTTGTCAGATTGGTCCGAGATAACCTCAGAATCAACCACAAATCAGAGATATGTGGTTAGGTGGGCCCTGCAAACCAAACCCAAGCTTACCGGTTGACAGGTCACAGGTAGGGTTACACTTAGCCCAAAGGTAAACAGGCACCCAGCGAAAACCCTGATCGATCCCACAGATAGGTAGTCACACCAGAAACAGGGCAGAGGAGATGAGTCCCACTAAAACACATTTGGCCAAGGGTGCGTGTTCCCAAAGCACCACAAAGTTAGATGCCACATGTAGTTAGGAACACTCAGCAAATCAGGCAAAACATACACACTACACAAGGCGATCACACGCTCACCACAGCAGACAATTGGACACACACACACTGGCCCACACAAGCACTCCCTGAGGTCAAGAGCCATCTGTGCCCCCCTTATCAGATGGCCATACTTTTTATTAAGGATTATGATGCTTTTCAAAGAATGTCAACGTGTCTTATTGTACCCACAAAATGTATATATGTGCAGCCAAAACTTCTGTACTTCAAGACTGTTTTCAAACATGCTCCTCTATCAGTACTCTCCTGGCTGCTGCATTTAATTAAACCTATTTGTTCCTTTTCTACCAAACGCCTCTTGTAATTTCATTTATTTAAGGTAAATTCATATTCAAGTAACAGAGCTAATGTTAACTACTGCATAATCTAAGCCTAGTATTTGGGATTTGTGTATTTTTACTGTACAACTCAAATAAAGAGGAAACTGTTCTCTTTGAAATATAAATAATTTAGAAGTAAGAATCTTGCTGCACATTCGGACTATATATTTTTGTTGTTTAATATGGTCAATTTTTACCACAATAAATTCAATCTCTTCAATCCTTCTAGATGTGACAAAGTCCACTCACTTCAAAGCTCAGGGCTCCTTTTACAAGTCCTCCTTCTACATTTCAGGTGCAATGTAAAATCACATGACAAATTTCCCACATTTGTAATTCTTCCTCCAATCCCGCTGTATGTGAAACAAAGTTTTCAAACTTTTGTAATTTTGCAGCTAAAGTTTTGGTTATAGGTATGTTTTGTCTTTGATTATCCACTTTATCTATACAAGGAAGATGAATAATTGCTTCTTTTTCCAGATGTAGCATTTCATAATTTAATTGCACACATTCTTCAACTGTTGGCAGCAAACAAACCATTGGTGGTGATTGTGAAAGAAAATAACACATTACTTCAGCAAAATGTATTACTTCAGCAGGTGAATGGTAGTTAGGAAACAATTTACCTGTATGTCATTCTCTCAGCATAATCTTTTCTTCTTTTCTCACAATGCCAAGGTAAGTGTATTTCAATATCTTGGTATATTCTTCAATTGTTAGCTTGCCTCATATTCTGTGTTAATTCTCTGTACGTGTAATGCAACCAAATGTTGACATTCCCTACACTTCCCAAACAATTTCTTTAAAATTGATTCACCTTTTACAGGAGTTAGTTGCAATAAGTCTCCAAAAACAATGACACGTTTCCCTCCAAAGATCACTTTGCAAGAAGTTGTAAATACGTCTTGCATCTACAAATGAACAAACAATAATTTGAAACTATTCTCACTTCAACTATGATCAAAGCTTTTTTTAGAACTCTCCCAATTTCTTGTTATGTATCAGTATTCGATTGTAAGTATTCCAATTTTTTGTCATGTTCCACGGATAATAACAGTAGACAATATAAAGTAATTCCTATGTGCTGCCAAGCCAGTAGGAGCAGTAACTGCACAAGGTAAATTTGAGGTTATAACTTGATGCATATAAGCATTACTGACTTTAATAAGAACGTTTTTTCCATTTACAGCTTGCCTGCTCACATATTGTAATATAGGTTCAAAATTACTACATTCACATAATTAATTTTCATGTAGAAGTCCATGAAATAGATTACTGTTTTCTGTCTTTGTATATTTTTAGCTGTTCAGAATTTTATTGAGATACTAAGTAAACCAAATTTTCTATGCCCTTTTTCACTTCATTCATTGCATGTTTAACCGCGTCCATTTTAACCACAGTTTCGTTATCAATAATTGGTTGTCCAAGTGGGTCACTAGTCCTGGAAGTGGAAGCATCTATAATTGATGCAATATTACATAGAATTTCGGCATTAATGTTTTTCTCATCTGCTTAGTCCTATTCCAACGATTTGTAAGTATGTCACGAAATACAAGCACTGCAATTTCATGTTTGTAAAGTCTAAATGCATGTTAGTCTCATTCCAACGATTTGTAAGTATGTCACGAAATAGAGGCACTGCAATTTCATGTTTTAAAAGTCTAAATGCATGTTTATCGGATTCAAAGGGAACTATAATCTGTTCTTTATTGTGCCATGCTTTAAATAGTTGAAGGACTGCTAAATAGTAGATTTCTTTCTTTTCCCCAGTGTCACAACTCAGTTTCCAATTAATAATAAGAGTAGGCTTAGAATGACGTGTCTTCTGCCATTATATTTATGTGTAGAACAGAGAAGATTCATAGAGTGATGGGTTTTCAACTTCTCTTTGGGTAATATTTGTCCAACATATTTGGTTTCAAAATGTCTTTTTTAGCGGGATTAAAATGTGAAAGGTATTCAATTTCAGGTAGGTTTTTTAGAAGTCTTCAGCATGACGATGACAATCCAAATCTAAGCCACATGATTGCCAGTGATTACCATACTACATTGATGAACTCACACTGTCATATGCGTCATAGCTCCTGACCTCATGGTGAGAGAGTATTTTGAGGCTAAATTTTATAATCTTTTACTGAAGGATTGCTTATCAGATGTTTATTCCCATACTTGCTTCATATCAGTTTTTTCTGCCTTTGTAATTTACATAGTAACATAACATGCAATTGCTATAGAGTTATGTGCAACAAATTGTATATCAAATGTTAGCATCCCACATATCTAGAATTAACAAGTTATAGTAGTTGATCCATAGTGATGCAGATTAATCAATCAATCAATCAATCAGTGACACTTATAGAGCGCGCTACATACCCGTAGGGTCTCAAGGCGCTGGGGGGGGGGGGGGCGCTACTGCTCGAACAGCCAGGTCTTCAGCTTCTTCCTGAAGGAGAGGTGGTCTTGGGTCAGGCGCAGGGAGGGAGGGAGGGAGTTCCAGGTCTTGGCGGCCAGGTAGGAGAAGGACCTTCCTCCTGTAGTCGCTCTTCGGATGCGGGGGACGGCGGCGAGGGCGTGGTTGGCTGATCGGAGGTGGCGTTTGGGAGCGTAGAAGTTGATCCGGCTGTTGAGGTAGCTCGGGCCTTGGTCGTGTAGGGCTTTGTGTGCGTGGGTGAGGAGGCGGAAGGTGATTCTTTTGTTGACGGGGAGCCAGTGAAGGTCTCTCAGATGTCTGGTGATGTGGCTGGTTCGTGGGATGTCGAGGATGAGTCTGGCTGAGGCGTTCTGGATCCGTTGGAGTCTCTTCTGGAGCTTGGCGGTGGTACCGGCGTAGAGGGCTTTGCCGTAGTCCAGTCGGCTGGTGACGAGGGCCTGGGTGACGGTCTTCCTGGTCTCGGTGGGGATCCACCAGAAGATCTTCCGTAGCATGCGTAGGATGTTGAAGCACGCCGAGGAGACGTTGTTGACTTGCCTGGTCATGGAGAGGGAGGAGTCCAGGATGAAGCCCAGGTTGCGTGCATGGTCTGTCGGTTTGGGTGCGGTGCCCAGGGCAGGAGGCCACCAGGAGTCGTCCCAGGCGGAGGGTGAGGAGCCCAGGATGAGGACCTCCGTCTTTTCCGAGTTCAGTTTCAGGCGGCTGGTCGTCATCCACTCGGCTACCTCTTTCATCCCTTCGTGCAGGTTGGCTCTTGCGGAGGCGGGGTCGTTGGTCAGGGAGAGGATCAGCTGGGTGTTGTCGGCGTAGGAGATTATGCTGAGGTTGTGTTTGCGTACGATGGCAGCGAGGGGGCTCATGTAGACGTTGAAGAGGGTGGGGCTCAGAGATGATCCTTGAGGGACGCCGCAGATGACTTCGGAGGCCTCTGATTTGTACGGTGGTAGGCGGACTCTCTGTGTTCTTCCGTCGAGGAAGGAGATGATCCATTCCAGCGCCTTGTCCTGGATTCCGATGTTGCTGAGGCGCTGTACTAGGGTGCGGTGGCAGACCGTGTCGAATGCCGCGGAGAGGTCTAGGAGGATGAGGGCCGCTGTTTCTCCATTGTCCATCAGGGCTCGGATGTCATCGGTGGCGGCGATGAGGGCGGTCTCGGTGCTGTGATTGGCTCGGAAGCCGGACTGTGAGGGGTCGAGGGATCCGTTCGTCTCGAGGAAGGCGGCCATCTGCTTGTTGACGGTCTTCTCGATGACTTTGGCTGGAAACGGGAGGAGCGAGATGGGGCGGTAGTTCTTGAGTTCGGTGGGGTCCGCTGTTGGTTTCTTGAGTAGAGCGCTGAGTTTGGCGTGTTTCCAGCTCTCAGGGAAGGTGGCGGTGTCGAAGGATGTGTTGATGATGTCTCGCAGGTGGGGTGCGATGACAGCGTCGGCCTTGTTGAAGACGTGGTGAGGGCAGGGGTCGGTCGGTGATCCGGAGTGGATGGAGTTCATCGTGCGGATGGTGTCATCGGTGCTGATCGGGGTCCAGGCGTGGAGGGTGGTGGTGGGGGGTGGTTGTTCGGTCGTGGTGTGCGTTGGTTGGTTGTTGAAGCTGTTGTGTATGTCCGCGATCTTGTTGTGGAAGTATGAAGCGAGGGAGTTGCAGAGGTCTTGCGATGGGGTGATGTCGTTGTTTCCTGCGCTGGGGTTGGAAAGCTCTTTAACGATGTTGAAGAGTTCCTTGCAGTTGTGTGCGTTGTTGTCAAACCGGTCCTTGAATGCTGTTTTCTTGGCGGCGCGGATCAGCTGGTGGTGCTTCCGGGTGGCGAGCTTGAGGGAGGTCCTGTTGTCCGGTGTAGGTTCCCTTCTCCAGGCTTTCTCGAGGGCTCGGCAGTTCTTCTTGGAGCTCTTGAGTTCGTCAGTGAACCACGGGGCTCTCTTGCTGCCGGGTCTGCTGGGCGGGGTCCTCAGCGGGGCGAGCTCGTCCGCGCAGATGCTGATCCACTTCGTGAGGTTGTCGGCGGCCTGGCTGGGGTTCGCTGAGCTGGCAGGAGGGTGCTGGCTCAGGGAGGTGGCGAGCTGGTCTGCTGTGATCTTGTTCCAGCTTCTGCGGGCGGCCTGTTGCTGGTGGTGGTGGGTCGTCGTTCTCTTGAAGGTGAAGTGGACGCAGCTGTGGTCCGTCCATTGAAGCTCTGTGGCGTGGCTGAAGTCGATGTCTGTGCTGGAAGAGAAGACTGCGTTGAGTGTGTGTCCGGCGAGGTGGGTGGGGGTGGACACCAGCTGCTTGAGTCCAAGATTGGCGAGGTTGTCAAGCAGGGTGCTGGTGTTGCAGTCGTTGTTGTTCTCCAGATGGAAGTTGAGGTCTCCCAGGAGGATGTAGTCAGCGGAGGGGAGGGCATGCGGGCTGACGAAGTCGGCGATGTCCTCGCTGAATTGTGTGCGTGGTCCAGGGGGTCGGTAGATCAGGGTGCCTCTGAGGGTGGTGTTCGGGTTGGTGTGGATCTGGAAATGCAGGTGTTCGGCGCTGGTCAGGGTGTTGTCGGTGCTGGTCGTGAGACGGATGGTGTTCCTGTGGATGATGGCGATGCCTCCTCCCATCTGGTTGGCGTTGCGGTCCCTCCGGACGATCTTGTAGCCCTCTGGGATAGCGATGGCGATGTCGGGAGCTGAAGAGGCGTTCATCCAGGTCTCCGTGAGGAAGGCAACGTCAGGGGCTGTGGCGTCTAGGAGGTTCCAGAGTTCTAAGCAAACTTAGATGCATCTTTGATCCAGAGAAGCATATGAATGTATGGTGCACCTGTTGCTGGTTACTTATTGTCCAAAAGAAATCAAGGGCTTTTCCAATGGGATTTTTGTTTTTGCTGGTTAAGAATAGTTTGACATTTGTGATTGAAATATCTGTAAAGAGGCAGGATCCAAAGAACATAATTCAACAAGTGTTTTGAAGTTACTGTCTAGAATATTAACCTTTGGTTCAAGAAGAAATTGATACTAATAATACCATCCATACGCAGCACAGTTTAAAGTAATAAACCAAGTAGGTGGTCCTAAATTTCTGAGCATACATTTCAATTTTTTGTCTTTTCAAAAAACAATATTAATTTGTCCTTCGCTGGTATGCCATAATGTTGATTAGGCTATAGTCTAAATCCTCATCTTTATTATGCACCTTTTCAAAAAAGTTCTATGCTGTTATATTAGCAAAGCTAGTTCCAGTTCACATAACAGCATAAGAAGTGACTGAATGTTTACTTTCATATAGAAGTATGAAAATATAGAAACAATTTTTATCTTCTTCAACCAACTTTACTTTGGTTCAATAAAGCATAAAGGTAAACAGTGCAAATGATATGAATCACAGGTCCTAACAGTGTAAGTTAATAAAACAATTACAGTCATAATACATTCAGTCTTAAAAAACGACCACAATACTAAGACAAACTCCGAAGAGACAAAACGTCAGAAAAAAAGTCATTGGAAGTGGGCGTATTAAGGGCCTGCTATGTCACCCATGTTATCTATATTATTTCCTAGTATGGGCAGCTCAAGAATACTCTCTGAAATAGGTTGGATATAAATGCACACTGCAATGATTGAAAGAATAAAATATGTAAGCAATAAAAAATATATGGATGTCATTATGCTGATACTTTGCTCCTAGCTGTTCTTATCCTAATATAATCATCAAAGACTTATGTTCAATTTTGCAATAAAGTCATACAAGTCATAAAAGAATCCATCAACGTGAAAAAGTACATGAATCGATTTATAAGGCATACAGTATCACTGGTCGGATCCACTATTGTACAGCTTTATGAACCCCCATAAGAAACTGTAATATCTTAATAAGTATGTTCACATCTCTTCCTTGACTCCACCAGTGGAATTCTGTAAATGTGATGTCATCTAGAATGTTATGATTGGATTCAACACAGTTGGTCTTGGGCTGAGCACCTAGCCAGGTGCTCCTGGTGGGGCTTTCATCCTATTTGTAATAGCTTGTAACTTGTGCTAATACATCTACCTGAAAGCTACCTTCAGTCTGGACCTCAGTTACCACAGAAACATTGATGTGTTATAACATATTAACTGTGAACTCAAAAGGTGTAGAAACAAAAAAGCCGGCCTGACCTGATCAAAGAAATCAATTAAAAAAGAGGTTTTAAATATTTGTGACGGAACTGTGCAAGCATAGGACATATCATCTTGATGTGAAAAGTATGACATTTAAAAGACAAATTGCAGGAACAATGGATACAACAACTGATGAAACAGACCTGACCTAAAATAAATTAATAAAAGGTGCTGGTGAATACACATCTCATAGAGTAAGCATGACTCCATCCATGGAACCTTCTTGTCCATGATATATTTTGGAAATAATGGTTTGGCTAGTGATAGAGCTTCTCTTTCAGAAGCCATTCTTACATTAAAAGCTTCCTTTAATCAGGCCATGTCTTGTTTGGTAATATCAGAAGGATTAGAAAATAATTCTGGTCTTCCTAAATTTATAAAATTATCCCTGATGGAAACCAGCCACGGTATATTGCATATATTGTCTAATTTCATGCAATCAATATGATTATGCTGTTTAGGCTTAGACCTTTTTTAACCAAACACGACACCAGAGTAGTAAGGGCTGTAAACTAATATAATCCATAATATAACAGATACCTAAATCCTAATGTATAATATCAGTGGAGATATATTGTCCCAATCCCAAAGCTCCTCTGATATATTTATTTTCTGCTATCATCAGTTGGTCTATATTCGCATAACCCAATATTTCATTGCCAAAGGTTGTGATTGGTGTGCATTTGCATTTGTATATTTCCATCATCATTTTCAGAGGCTTCTGGGCCAAATGGAAAGAGCATTCATTAACACATGAACAAGCTCTCAAAAAGGAACTTGTGTTCTTTTTAATTAATGGTTTTCAGCTAAGTTTATAGTCTTATACGATTTCTGTATGCATGTAAAGTTATCCACCTTACTTAAAATGTGGCCCTGGGCCAAGAAGTGGCACTTTTTATGTTCTTTGGTCCCGGAATCATAGTGTGATTTACTAAAATTAGTGCGCAGATCAAAGCTTTTCATACAATTAACAAAAAGGGGTAAAAGTTGCTGTAAAGATCTTATTGTAAACCTGCATCCTTAACCGTAAGGGCCTTCCCAAGCCGATTCACATGCATAATTAAAAAAGGGGGCTAATATGCAGCCTGCCTAACCACCTTACTAAATGCTAAATTCTTTGTACATTCACCATCATTGCTGAAACATACTTAGGTTGTTAATCCATGGTGAAGAACCCTAAGAAAACTGATCAAACACTCATCCACCCACAAAGAATATCTTGATGACAGCGAAGATCCTCTGAATAGAATCTGTTGCTGGTACACCGATGCAGAAATTACCATATTGCCCACATTTTCCAGTGGGGAGTAAATGTGGATAACATTTTGCTTCTAGTGTTTTTTTCCCCAACGCTAATTGGCTTTCCTCTTGCTTTCCCCATCTAATAGAGTAGAGTTCTAAAGCATTATCAATCATGTCTCTGACCTGTAGCAGGTGTATACTATAATGTTCATAAATGTGTCCAGCTTGCTCATCAGTATTCCGTTGAAATTGTCCAGTTCGATTTTCTTTTTCCAAATTATAAGTATGTTGCTGAGATGACATTAGCAGTGCCTACATCTTTATAGTATATGTTGTTTTTATGAAGGGAATGTATTGCTTTCTGAATTTTGTCTATGCTTGAAAATTCTTGCCAAACCTTTTTATCTTTTGTACATACTCCATTGACTAAAACCATTTAAGGTTCCTCTATTTTTTATTCTATAACAGTGGTTATATTTTTGGTGATATCTAATGGAAAGAATACATCTTTTCCTTTCTGCGCGCCTATTAATTCGTGTTATTGGAATTTTCCTGATTTGGTTGCATTCTAACTGAGTTTTAAAGCATTTTAATGCTTCCATATAATTTGAGTTGCAGTAGATCTGATGTTATTGGATGAAAGTCCGAAATGTTATGAATTCCACATGAAGGCATCAAGTTATGGTCTGGTTTTCCAAGGCAGTAATTGCAGAATATATGATATTTTCGAAAACTTATCTTTCTGCGGCAATTAGAAAGAGTCAAATTTCTCCATGCCAATTGTTCATCAGTTATGGTTTTCTTAAGGAGTACAGTCATTTTAATTTGCTTCTTATACCATGGTCTTCAGCAACAAATGCAAATGTGATTAGGCATTTCCAAAGTTGTTTCCTCAAATTGAAGAATATGCATTTCATAAATGCCCAAGTCCACTAATGGATTTTCTGTTTCATTCTGAGTGAAAACAAACTATGAACAAATATTGTTTTTTTTTCCTTTTTTTATTTATGTCCTCATCAAGCAAAAAAGATTAGAGTATGGAGGAGTCAGGGGTTCTGCTTCCTTAATTTATTCGGCCTTGGTTATTCGAGGTGTTCCGTTTACCTTATCCTTCGGGGGCCTCCTTTTGTCCATCTCTTAGCACATGATTTTCGGAGGGAGGGGAGCTAGTCATTTTGACTACTCAATTCAAGACTAGCTTGAAATCAGTGGTGCCTTTGCTTTAATCATTGGACCCCCTATCAGTTGCCAATTTATATTTTTCCCAAATATCCCAGAACCTGTTCTTATTCTTGCTCTGCCTTCCCTGTTTATCCACTTTATATACCCTTAGGATGGAGTTTAACCAATCTGAGTGTCATGGTGGCGAGTTTTTAACCCATTTTATACATATTTCCCTCCTGGCTAAAAGGATTGGTAAAAATAAGATATTTTCTTGCCCCTTAGACAGTATGATATTGTGTGCATATTTACAAGTCCCAAAAATAATTAGTTCATCGCTTACTTTTATGGGCTGTTCTATGACCTCGGAGAGCGTTTTACCAATCAGGTCCCAGTATTCTGCCAGCAGTGAATATTCTCGGAACATGTGCAGATGATCCGCTCTTTCCATACCACATTTTGGACATTTCTTTATTGTGGTGTTTTTGAATGTTGACAGTTTTTTTGGAGTCCAATATGCTCTATGTATTGTGAACAGATGATTCTTCTTTAGCGGAGCAGATTTTATCACTCTAGCTGCAATAATATTCGAGGCTTCCCAAAGGTTCCCAATTGGACGGTTTAGCATAGAGTTACCACAGATGTTTTGCGGGACTTTATATTCTTCTTCCCCAGATCTTATCAAGGCCCAGTACCAAAATGATATCTCCTTCCTAAAGGGTGCTGTGTTTGGAATCTTTTGTTCAATATCATCATCCCTTTGAAAGTTTTCTTTTACTCCTTTAAGCCAACTTGTTAATTGATAATATTTGAATCTTGATAACGACCCCTGGGTCTCTCTGTCAAGGGTCTCCCACTCTGTAATCTTATTTCCTTTTATCAACTGGCCCCAATTTATTATATTGGCTTCTTTTAGTGGGTTGATTAAATATCTTTTAAACACTCTGGTGTTCCTGGAGAATCCCAAATTGGGGAGTATTTGCTATAGTACGGTATTCGTAAAGTAGTTCTTATATCGTACCATATTCTTACTGCTGATCTTATCATCTTCAACTTGATTTTTTATTTTTATTTGGGATGGCCAAATTTGTATAGATAGTGATTGTTTCCTGGTCCAATTATTGCTTTCCAAGACTCAGGCCATTCTTCACTTTTGCCTAGTAAAAATCTTATATTTTTAAATTGGAACGCTTTATAATATTCCAGTAGATCCGGCTGGCTATTCCTCCTTGTAGCTTGTGTCTTCTCAGTTTTTTCCAACTGATCCTTAGTCCTTTTGACCCCCATATGAAACTGGATACTTCCCCTTGTAGTTTTTTAATCTCCACTTTTTTAAACTCCAATGGAAGAGAATTGAATAAATATGTGCACTTCGATAATACTGTCATTTTTACTAGGTTTGATTTTCCTAGGAAAGATAAGCGTAGACCTGACCAGGCCTTTAGAAGTCTGCTGATTTCCTTGTGTACTCTTTTGAAGTTTAAGCTTGCTGTTTCTTCAATATTCTTACTATACTCAACTCCAAGATACTTTAATTTGGTCTTCACTAAAGGATTTCCAAACGTGATGTTCCATTCCATTATTTCTGATTTAGATTTATTTACTTGGTACCATGAAACTGCTCCTAAGTCACTTATAATCTTCTCTATTTTTGGAAGGGATTTATTTAAGTTCGCGGTGAAGAACATCATGTCATCAGCAAATAGTGCAACTTTTTTATCCCATCCCTGAAATTTAAAGGGTATAATCTCTTCCTCCCGTCTTAGTTCCTCTCTCGGTGTGCACAATATCAGTAAGTGTCTCGTTAACCAACATTTTAGCCGTTGGACTCTTGTAGATGTTTTTTACAGCTGTCTCAAAGTTATTTCCCAGGTTCAATTTTGCTAATGTGGCGCTTAGAAAGGGCCAGCTGACCCGATCAAACGCTTTGGCAGCATTGAATGTTATAACTGCCAAAGGTACATGGTTTCGGGTTGCAATATCTATGGTGGCGATAAGTTCATGAGACAACTCGGTGATCTGTCTACCCTTAATAAAACCCTTTTGATTCGGATGGATTAGGGACCCTGCCACTGTCCCCAGCCTTCTTGCTAATATTTGTGTGTATATTTTGTAGTCGCTGTTTAGAAGGGATATGGGTCTATAGGACTCACATTTAGTGGGGTCCTTTCCTGATTTTAACAGTATACTTACTATCGCTTCATTCCATGATTTGGGAAGCTCTCCATTAATCAAGAAAATTTGGTTAAGAAGGTTTGTAAAAGGGGTCAGAACATTCTTTTGGAGTACCTGATATACTTCATTTGGTAAGGAATCTGGACCGGCCGCCTTCCTTCTTTTTAGTGATTTTATTGCTTCTGCAACTTACTTCTCACTTATTTTTAGATTCAATTGCCTTCTTTGTTCCGGGGATGCTTCAGGAATCTCTATCATTTCGAACAGGCTTTGTATCTGGTCTTCATCACAAGTACTTTCTTCCGTGTATAGCTCTGAAAAAAAATCTGCAAATTCCTTTCTTATTTCCTTGTTTTCAGAGACACATCCAGTTTGACCCTCTCTATGTATTTTATTAACGTGATTCCTACTTGGCTCTGTTCTTGCTTTCCAGGCGAGAAGTTTCCCACATCCTTCACCGTATTCGTAATTAGAAAGTTTGCTGACCTCCCATCTTTCTTTTACTATTGTTTCCAAATACTCAGACATTTCCAATTTCTTTATTCTTACTCTTTCTCTTAATTCTTCACTTTCGTGATCATTCGTGGCCTTTTTTGATTCTCCATTGAGATCCAGTAAGTCCCTTTTGATATTTTGTATAAAGACTCTTTTCTCTCTATTTTTATGGGCCATTATACTCATGATATTCCCCCTCATATAGGCTTTAAAGGCATCCCACGTTATTTGTTTGGAGGTTCCTTCTTTATTCAATTAAAAAAATTGCTGTGTTTCCTCTTCTAGTTTAGCCACACTTGCTTCGTCTAAGAATATTCTCTCATCCACGGTCCATCTTTGTTGCGTTTGAACCTTCGATATAACCAAGTTCAATTGTACCGCGGAATGGTCAGACAAATGTTCTGGGATGTGTTTCACCTTACTTGTGTATTCCGCAAGATTATAACTAAGAAGAAAAAAGTCAATTCTGGATTTGTGGCCTAGCCTCTTGTTCTTAACGGTGAATGTATGTTCTTTGTCCCTCTTCGCTTTCCAGATATCCATTATCTCTAGATCCTTCATGCAGATTCCGACCCACTCTCTCATTTTCGGAGTTGATGGTAGGTTCCCTATCGGGTATCTGTGCTCTTTTGGATTTATTAGGATGTTGAAATCACCTCCCATTATTATAGGAGTATTTACTGTGAGTAGGTGGGCATATAAATCTTGTATTGATTCCGGATCATCCACATTTGGACCATAATATCCCAATATTGTATATTGGTTATTAAGTACTTTCGCCGTGACAATTGCCCATCTCCCTTTCTTGTCGACTTCTGATCTCTCTATTGTTACTTTAAGGGATTTCTTAAATATAATCGCCACTCCTTTAACGTTGCAGTTTTGATTTGTGCAGATGCAGTGATCTATCCAACTTTGCTTTTACTTTATTGCATCCCATTCTTCTTTTGTTAGGTGTGTTTCTTGGATTATTAATATCTCACAATCAATGTTTTTTAAATATTCTAAAATTTTTGCTCTTTGATTTCTTAGTCGCAGCCCATTTACATTCCAGGTCAAAATATTAAGTTTTTTCTCCTTCCCTCTTATATTTGTTCTACTCATTTTTAACCATGGTTTTGACGGCCTCTGAATTCTCTCTTGGCTTGTTGTAAGGACTTCGTTTTATTTTTATTTCTTTCCCAGTTTGCTCCCCACCCGGTGAAAATTCTGTTTTTTTACATTTTATTTTTGGTGAGTATTTCCAAGGTGATTGTCCCCCCCCTGGAGAAGCCTCCCTCTTCTTTCTTCCTTTGGGCTCAATTGCCCCTGCTTCGAGCTCCCCCTCTCAACTTGTGTACTTTGAGTTAAGGCTCCTTTTGCTTCCCACCTTTAATTATTATTACACATCCATCGAGCGTTTTTCAGCCTCCATTTTTTAATTTTAGAGTGAACCATCACTATTTGTGTGTATTAGAATGGGCATCTTCTTCCTGCTGGATATTTATTTGTTCCATTAGTCTTTCCACCTCCTTTGGATCCTTAACATTAAACATCTTGTTCCTCCACATGATCCTCAAAGAGGCTGGAAAACACATTTGAACATTTGCACCAAGAGAATTAAGTTGTGGTATAAATTGGCCCAGCTCCCACTGTCTATCTTGTGTAGCTTTTGAGATATCTGATCTAATCCTACAAGTCCAACCGTCTTTGGAGAATGATGTTGCTTTTAGACCCTCACTCAATATCTTCTCCTTAAGCGTGTACGTCAGGAAATTAATCAGTATTTTCCTTAGATTTTTCCTTTGGTTACTTTTCCTGAAGGGATCGCGAATGATCCTTTGTATGTCTTCGGCTAAGTTTACTGTTTTGGTCCAAGATATCAGTTCTTCCAGGAGCCGAATTGTAAACCCTTTTATATCATCCCCTTCCAAACCTTCTGGGATGTTTAAAATTTTAAGGTTATTTCTTCGGGCTTGGTTCTCCAAAGACTCCATTCTCTCACTTATCTCTGATTCTTTGATTTTCAATTTGGTTATTTCTTTACAATTGTCTTCTGTTTTTTTCTTTAGACCTTCTACTTCCCCTTCCACATGCGTTACTCTTTCTATCAAAGTGTTTATTTTGTGGTCTAGCGTTTCACATGTCTCCTGGATCTTGATCTGATTCCGTTCGGAGGTCGCAAATTTGTCCCTTAGCTCCCTCATCATCTCTCCCATCTCCCCTAAGATCTTTACTGCTTGAGATCCTCCTGTGTCATCTGGAGTTTTGCTTTTATCATTTGATTTAGTTGGTTCCAGTTCTGGAACGGTGTTGGGGGGGGGGATGTTTGGGTTGAATTTGTGTATTTTTTGATACCTGGTCTCTCCCTGTAGTCTCCTGTTTATCAAAGTTCTCCAAAACCTGGTACTGATTACTTATTGGGACTCCATAGCTTTCCATACTTGGTTTTTCTGCCATCATTACCTCCTTTTGTGTGGTATCTTCTCTTTGAGAATCTCTGGATCTCTTTTCACTACCCTCACTCAGACCCTTCTTCTCTTGTACCATGAAAAACAGACAAAGGGAAGGGGTAATTTTTTGCAAACTTTTCCCACCTGGCTTAGTGAAGCTGAGCGGTGCTGCGTTTGACAGTGGTACAGTGTTTTTTTCCTTCCTTTAGCAGTCTTAGGTGTGTTGCAAGGCATGCTTTTACCTCTGCCTGCGTCTTTATTCTCTCCCTTGGATATATCTGCTGGTTTCAGGTCTTCAGTTTTAGTTTTATCTTTAACCTTAACCCCCTGATAGCCACCCTTCAAACTTCTCAGGCTGCAACCTCCTCCTGTGGCCCTACCCTCCGTTAGGGTAATTTTTACTGGATGGGGCACCTTAAGTTTATCCAGTTTGCTTGTGAGAGATGCTCTGCGCAGCTTACCTTCTCTGCTTTCGGGCTTACTGCACGCTGCCTCTGCCTCGGCCTTAAGGCCCCTCTCCGTGCCCCCAGACCTCAAAATAACACAGGAAAAAGTATTTCCTGGAGGCTTTATTTGGTGCACTGCTTTCCTGGATCCCTCTGTTATATTGTTTTGTATAAGGGCTATGCTATAGTCCGAAATTATGCCTCCTTCTCCTCTGGCTGGAACATGATGTGGGACACGGTGTGCCGTTTTATTGTTTTTTAATCGAGCATGAGACGCTTTTCCCCACATTAAAGGTTAGCACCTCTTGAAACTGACTCCCTTGTTGTTTTGGTCAGGGTGTTTGCTTTCAGTCCCCTCCAGTGCTACACCCGCAGGCTCCTTCCTCTAACTGTGGCGCTGTGACAAATTCCTTTCTGGGCTCCAGCTACCTCACCTCCCCTGTCACCTCCTTGCTCTACAACCCTCGTCTCTATCCCCGGAACTAACCGAGAGCCTCTATGCCGATCTGTCAACTGGCCCGCCTCTGTGCACCACGTTCGGTGCTCGGTGCCCCACGCAGCCACAGAGAAACAGGTCGGACACCAAACGCCGAAACTGCAAAACCCGGGGAAGAGAGAGTGAGGAGACCGCAACGAACCTGCAACAGTGCCCACAGTAAGTCCACAGTAGATATAATTCTATACGGACTGGTTGCTGACGTCCAGCTCCTTCATTGCCACATCACGCAGACCTGCTCACCATGTCTGCATACCTGGTAGTTTTTGGACGCTACATAGATGGCGTACATGGCATAACCCATATCGCCGCATAATTCACCTAGTCTCTGCTCCTTTTCTGCTCTGCGCCGGTTTGCTGGTTCTGCTTCGGTTCTGCCTCGGTGGGAAGTACTACATACAAATGCTGGGAGACGGGGAGCTCACAACTAGACTGCTTAGTCAGCCGCCATCTTCTCCTGGACAAATATTGTTATCAGAAAGTGCATCAGAGTATTTAGATTAGATGTAGTCTGTAATACTGTTGACTTATGCTGAATTGGAGTGAAGTAGAACATAATTGAGTTGTTGTATTACAATGATGATTTTTTCACAAAGTATATATCCGCACACATTCTCCTATTGTTTAATAATATGTAGAGAGCATCTTGTTGTTTGGAATATGGTGCCACACACGATTTCTGAGGCAACCTAAAGAATGTCCTGCTATGTTTGAAATAGTTTGAAATGGGCAAACATCTAAGTTTTGCATTAGTAATTTTGTTAGCTTCAGAATGGATCCATCCCAAATATTGCAAATAGAAGTGCAATTTTATTCAAATACGGGTTTCTGTTTTTTTCTCCCGAAAATCGTCAGTAGATATAACATTTTCTTTTACTTTTTAACTGCACATCCGTGTAATCCTTTGTGTAAGACTTCATGACGCTGGCCTTCCTGTGCAACTGAAAGGGCACAACTATTGTGATGATGGTAACTCTCTTCATAAAAGTATGTTTCAGTGCTTGAGGTATAAGTATACGTGCCTTGGAAAATGTTGCAGAAGTTTAGCTTTGTTAGTTGTTTCTTTTGTACTTTATGTGCTATATATTTTGAAATTAAACGGTCCAGGTCTGTGATATAATTCATTATGCAAATAAAGAGTTTTAGTTTGAAGCATATTTTTGAGGACACACGTTTTATAATGCTTAAGAGTTACATTCTTAATCTTGACTCTTTGTGTGACATTGAAGGGGCAGCATCTCTTTGTGTAGAATGGCATGTGTGAATAATGGTCTGGAAACTGTTTCCTGTAATCTTTTTGCTACTAAGGTGCAGGGATAAGCAGAAAGAGTAGATACCTTTACAGTATTCTTACCAGTTTTTTTTTTTACAATAGACATTCTCCTTCTTTCAGTTTCATTATTTTCATTTTCCTCTCTGTGTTGTGCATTCTACAGTTTCTTTCAGCAGGTATGTTTTGTAGGTATAGTCTTCAATGTGATTAAATCTGTTTTAACAAAGGCATAACAAAGCATTCTTCTACTACTTGATTTATACAACTGGTAACCTTGATATGTTAGTCTCCTGTTTTTTATTGCATAAAACAATATACCTGCTTTATGTAGAAATATGAAGATGGAAGTAAAAAGGTTTTATTTCTAAATGTTATGTTATTTATTTGAAGAAGAAATGAAACTGCATTGTTTTCCAACAGTAACCAGAGTGACTATGATGGTTGCTTTTATTTAGTAGTATTGGACTGTGTTCACAGCCCAGTTAATGTTATAAACCAATGACATTTTGCTTTACGTCTTCATTCTGTTTATCTACTTTCCAATTTGTTTTTAGTGTTGTGTGGGCAGAAATGTGGGTATAGTTTTCTAAGGGTGTGTTTATAGCCCACTTTCTATTAACAACCAATCCCATTATGCTTCATTCTTCAATTGTATTTCTTATCTGACTGTCCATTAGTTGTAATTGTCTTGTGGCCATGACAGGGTGTCTCACTGACATCATTTTGGAATTTGGTAGTTTTGTGTTACATATGTGGCCCAAAATTATTGCAAGCAAATAAATGTCTTCCTTTCAAAATTGACAATGTAAAGTACTTTCCTAATGGGCAATCAACTTACCCTGAATATATTAGATTCTTTGGCTAAGTATTTTTCTTTTGTGTATGTCAATACAGGAGTAAGATGGTTCATGTTTGGCGTGTTGGGCACAGTTTTATATTTTGTGGTGGACAGCGTGCCAAGAAAGCAAGTTTTGAAGCTAATTTAAGTTTGAAAGTAGTACGCACCTCAAGATAGAACTTATATTTAAAATGTACGCACCACCTTCAATTTACTATACGTCATGCACCTCTGTACATATTCTTTTCGCATCAATTGCCAAATCACATTACATATAACTCACTGTTTCTCCATGCAGTGCTTATACCCTTGTATATTATATAACATATAGCATGTTAAAACATAGTAGTTATATTAAGACTCATGACATATGAAATGATATTTTGTCTCAAAACAGAGTGTATGGCAGAGTGGCGAGTTATAGTTAATGTAGTGTGAAGAGTGATGTAAGAAGAATGTGTACTGAGGTGCAAGACGTATAGTAAATTGAAGGTGGTGAGTAAATTATAAATGTAAGTTCTATCTAGTGGTACGAATATTAGAAATTTAAGTTATAACTATAACTTTCCTGTATGCTGTATGCAGATGATGTTGTCTTGCTCAGTCAGATGCTGGTAGGGCTTCAACGAGTGCTAGATGCCCTAGCCACGCACTGTCTGGCAAATGATATGCAGAAAACAAACGTAGTCATCTTTGATGGGGAAAAAAAGAAAACCACATCAATGGTATCTTGATAACCATTATCTGACCAACCCAACCCAATGTAAATATTTGGGCTGCTGGCTGGATAATAAAGGTGGGCACCTACTACATCTGAATTCATTAAAACCAAAATTAGCCTTGCTGCAAGTGCTTTTCAAACAATACAAATACAAACAAGTTCTCTTTGAGGCACTGTTGAAAATAGTCTCTGCTATACTAGTGCTAACACTGTCATACGATTCAGAAGCCTACCCGGGAAAACTGGAGACTTTCTTAAACATGGCACAGAGTGTGGTGTTCAGGTCTATATTTCAACTGCCAGGCAATACCTTGCCAGCTCACATCAGGCTAGAATTCACACTACATGATCAACTGCTTGTGCAAAGTGCCTGCAGAATAAAATACTTGCATTCTACAATATGTGCTGAGCAAGGATCTTTAAAACACTTCATCTGGCAAGAAACTCCATATCATGACATCACGAATCACATGAATCCCTGGTTGTAAGCCCTTGAGAAAGCACTGACGCATACATGTTCAAGGGATCTCTGGAACTCAAAATCACCTCATTTTTGTTTAAAACAGCCCTGAACAGAAATTTAAAAAGAATATCAAGGAAATCTGATCTGAGAGTATTTGTAAAAAGAAAACATGCTCCTCTGGTGCTGGGCAGCTATGACAGAAAAGGCCCACAAACATACATCAATGAAACGTTTTCCTCTCACTATAAGATGAAATTTCTGCAGCTTCGTATGGGCTCTTTTATGTCATTAGATCTGTCCCCATGATGGGTTGACATACCCGAGTCAAAACTATGCCGTCTATGCAATCTTTTGCAGGAGTCACTGAACTCATCTGCTTTGCATATGCCCTATTCTACTGGCACACAGCTGAAGATTGCTTAGGTACCTATGGATCAAGGAGGGATTACCGACACTACCATTAGCCGTCAGTTACTTAGTGAACAATGAGCAACCTCAAGTGATCACAAAACAGTAAACTTTCTATGGTGATCGGAGACAAAAAGCAAATTAATTTCAGTAGCCCAAAACGAAGAAGGTGCGGATCAGTGAATACCAACAGTCCTGAAAACAAATAGCTTCAATCAGATGGACTGTACTGCTTTTCTGTTTTTTAATCAAAGGCACTTTAATCAAGTTGTTAGCTGTGTACCGAATAGTATTTTAATCCATTTTTACCCGTGAGAAAAATAGAGGTTGAATTATAGATTGTCTACAGAATGAAAGTTGGGAACAATTGGGATAACAGCTATTACTCTAATTTAATTTGTAATTTTAGGCACTTTGATAGACTTTGTCTAAATGAAGTATTTTCTGATTGATATAACTTCATAATTTCTCCAGTTCTGTAATTTAATTTAGGTTCGTACATAAAGAATAAATAAAGTTTTCCTAACCATTACTTAGCTTAACCTTTGTTTTATTTAATTAAATGTGAGTTTTTAATTTTTTAATAAAAATGTGTTTCACATCATTGATTTGAACGTCATTTAATTAAGGGCTGTAAAGTGCAGTGTCATAGAGTATAGCAAAGTACAGTGTCATACAGTGTAGTTCCATGGAGTCTAGTATTGTGGAGTGGAATACAGAGAAGTGGAATTGAGTGGTGTTGTGTATTGTGGATTAAAGTCTTATACAGTGCAGTAGTCTGGTGTGCCATATAGTGGAGTAGAGTATTGTACAATGCACTGGCATATTGTACAGTGGAGTGACATGTTGTGCAGTATAGTTGAGTGTTGGACCCTGGAGTATCATCAACTGTAGTGTCGTTGATTAGAATATTGTGGAGTAGAGTAGGGTGTTATTGAGCAGCATAGAGTTAAGTAAAGTGTTCTAGAATGGCATAGAGGGGAGAAAAGTGTTGTAGAGTGCAGTGTAGGGGCAAACACTGTAGTACAGTGGTGTACACTGGCATAGAGTGTATTAGGGTATTGTAGAGTCTAGTTTTATAGAGTACAGTAGAGTGTTGTAGAGTGGAGGAGAGTACATTGTAGTGTCATACAGTGGCAAACAGTTGGCTAAATTGTCGTACAGTGTAGTTGAGTGTAGTGGCTCAGCATAGAGTCAATTAAAGTGTCATATAGTGGAGTAACACCTCATATAGTACAGTGTAGTAGAGTTTAGTGCACTGTAGTGCATATAGTGGAGTAAAGTGTTCTAGAGTGGAATTGTGTGTCATACAGTGGAGTGATATGCCATGTTGTTGAGTGCATGAAACAATCGTATAGTGGAGTGAAGTGTAGTTGCATAGAGTGGAGAGCAGTATTGTACTGTGGAGCAGGGTAGAATAGCTTAAAGTACAGTACATTGTATTACAGTGGTTTGACATGGAGTGCTGTTGAGTGTAGTGGCACACAGTGCTGTTGAGTGGAGCGGTGTACAGTGGAGTTGCTTCCAGTGGAATAGTGTAGAGTGGAGAGTCATAACCTGGAGTGGCATCCAATGGAATACCATACAGTGGAGTGGCATACTCTGGAGTGGTAGAGAGTGCAGTACCGTCCAGTGTAGTTGCATATAGTGGAGTGTCATTGACTGGTTTGGCGTACGGTGAAACAGACTAGATTACAGCTGAGTACCATAAATTGGAATAGCATATAGTGGTGTGGCGTAGAGTGGAGTGGCATACAGTGGAAAAGCATAGATTAGTTTGGTGTGCACTGCACTGTTGTAGAGTGGAGTAATGTACTTTGGAGTAGCGTGCAGTCATGTTGCATACACTGTAGTGGCATACAGCACAGTAGAGTAGAGTGAAATAAGATATAGTGGAGTGGCAGAGAGTGGAGTTGCATACAGTGGAACAACGTAGAGTAGATTGACATAGAGTGAAGTAGTGTACTGTGGAATGTCGTAGTCTTGAGTGGTGTACAGTGGAATATCATACAATGGATGGAGTACAGGGAGTGGCATGGAGTGGTATGCTATACAGTGGAATAGCATACAGTAGATCAGAATACACTGAAAAAGTATACAGTGCAGTAGTGTACACTGGAGTGTTATACACTAGAGCAGCGTAGATTGAAATAGCATACACTGGAGTGGCATAGAGTGGAGTAGCTTATAGTGGAGTGCCCTACAGTGGAGTGGGGTAGAGTGCAGTGGCACAGAGTCAAACAGCCTAGAGTTGAATGGCATAGAGTGCAGTTGAGTACTGTGGAATAATGTAGAGTGGAGTGTTGTAGAGTGGAGTATGGTACAGTAGAGTGAAGTGGATTAGTATTGATTGCCAAAGAGTGGAGTGGCATAGAATGAAATAGCTCACAGTAGAGTGTTGTAGAGTATAGTGTTTTACAGCAGAATAGCGTACAGTGAAGTGGCAAAGAGTGGGTGGTGTGGAATGGAGTGTGACAGAGTGTATAACATACAGTAGAGTAGTATAGAGAGCAGTAGCACAGAGTGGAGTGGTGTACAATGAAGTGTAGTAGCATATAGTTAAATAGTGTAGAGTGGAGTGGAGTGGAATAGCATATAGTGGAGTGACGTAAACTGGAGTGGCATATTGGAGTGGCATAGACTAGAGTGGCATACAGTGGAACAGTGTCCAGAATAGTAGTGTAGAGTGGAGTGGCAGACAGTGGAGTGGCATACAATGGAGTTGCATACACCAGAGTGGCATAGATTAGAACAGCTTACAGTAGATTGGTGTAAAGTACAGTGGAGTTTAGTGGATTGAGACATAGTTAAATGGGGTACAGCGAAGTACTCTACAGTGGAATATCATGTAAGGGTGGGCGTAAATTGTGTAAGGGGTCTATGTGGAGAGGCACGGAGATGGAACCATTCTCTGCACTCTCCGCATAGCTCCGTTATGAGCCACCTGCCTCCCGCCCGCCCCCCTCCCGCAGTAATAAAACTTTACAAAACATTGCAAATAGCAATTTATATAACCTTACCTTATTGGCGCCGTCCCCGGGCTTCCCTCCGTCTCCAGTCTACGCAGTTCCCAGAAGAAGACGCGATGGAGACAGAGGGAAGCCGGGGATGCCGTCGATAAGGTAAGGTTATTTAAATTGTTATTTATAATGTTTTGTAAAGTTTTAATACTGCTGGTGGGAGGCGGGTGGGAGGCCAACCCAATTCTGCCTGAGTGTGCAGAGATTTGCCTTGTTCCTCCGCCTACATCGCGGAAGGGGCAAATCTCCGCACATTCAATGGGCGGAACGGAGTTGTGCGCCCACCCCTAATATCATGCAGTGGAATGGGGTGGAGTGGAGGTACATCGTCCTATAACATAGAATTGAGTGGCAAAGAATGAAGTAGTGTATACTGAAGAGACACAGAGGGGAGTGGGGTACAGTGAAGTGCAGTAGAGTGAAGGGGCATACAATAGTGGCGCAAAGGGAAATACCGTATAGTGGAGCATTGTAGAGTGTAGAAGCGGCAAGTGGAGTGGCATACAGTAGAATAGTGTACAGTGGAGAAGAGTGGTCTAGCGTAGAATGGAGTTCGGTAGAAGTTAATAGTTTAGTTTAGAGTGCAGTGTCATAGAGTGTAGCAGAGTACATTGGGAAGAGATGCATTGTAGTGGCATACAGTAGAATAGTGTGGAGTGGACTGGTGTAAAATGTAATAGCATTTAAGAGAGCAGTGCACAGTGGAGTGGCGTAAAGTGGAGTGTAGTACAGTGGAATATCATACCGTAGAGTGGTGTAAAGTAGAATGGCATAGAGTGGAATAGCATATAGTGGAGTGGCGTACACTGGAGTGGCATACAGTGGAATAGTTTGGACTGGAGTAGAAGAATGGAGTTGCAAACAGTGAAATAGCATAGAGTAGAGTAGCATAGACTGGAGTGGTATAGAGTGGAGTGACATAGAGTGCAGTGGCATATAGTGGAGTGCCATGGAATGAAGTGTCTTACAGTGGAGTGACATACAAAGGTATAGTAAAGTGGCGTACAGTGGAGTGGTGTAGAGTGGAGTGGGATAGCATAGAGTGGAGTGTCATACACTGGTGTGAAATAGTGGATTAGCTTACAGTGTAGTGGTGTACAATATAGTGTTGTAGACTAGAGTTCCATACAGTAGAGTGGTATACAGGGGAATATTGAATGATGTAGTGGCATAGAGTGAGGGGCATAGAGTGGAGTGGAATTGAGTATAGTGGTGTAGAGCTGACTGGCATAAAGTGAAGTGAGGTATAGTGCAGTGACGTACAGTGGAGTGGCATAGAGTAGAGTGTTATACAGTGGAATAGTGTAGACTTAAGTGGCATACAGTGGAATGGTGTACAGTGAAGTTGTGTAGAGTGAGTGTTTTACAGTGGAATACCATAGAGTGGTGTTTTGTAGAGTGGAGCAGAGTACAATGTATAGGGGTAGGCTGCAGTGGTGTATATTTTAATAGCATAATAAGGACTGGCATACTGTGGATTAGCTGAGAGTGTATTAGCAAAGAGAGGAGTGGCACTGAGTGAACTGGCATACAATAGAGGAGCATACTGTGGAGTGCTGCAGAGTGCAATGACTTTGAGTATACTGGCGTACAGTGCAGTGAGGTACAGTGGAGTGGCATATAGTAGGGTAGCCTAAAGTATAGCAGCAAAGATTGGAGTGCTGTATAGCTGAATACGGTGGAGTGTAGTAGTGTAGAGTGTAGTGACATGGAATTGAGTCATATAGAGTGGGGTGGCAAATAATGGAGTAGTGTTCAGTGTAATGGCGTACAGTGAATTGTCATAGAGTGGATTCACAAATACTGGAATTCTGTCTAGTGCAGCAGTTTGCACTGAAAGGGTGTACAGTGTAGAGGCATAGAGTACAATAGTGTAGATTGTAGAGTCGTAAGGTGGATTTGCATATAGTGGAATAGCATAGACTGGAGTGTCATAGAATGTAGTGGTGTACAGAGTAATAGCATAGAGTAGAGTGGTGTAGAGTGAAGTAGCAGTAAGTGGAGTGGTGTACAGTGGGTTAGAATAGAGTGGAATGGCATGTAGTGAAGTGACGTAGAGTGGAGTGGTGCAGAGTGCAATAGCATAGAGTGTAGTGGCATAGAGTGCAGTGGCACAGCGTGGAGTGTGGTAATTGAAACAGACGAAGTGTGAAAGTGTGGCACCAGATTTAGATGTAATTTGTCAGGAATGTACATTATGAGGTGTAATGGCAACTTTTGGTAGTATGTGTTATTATTGTAAGTTGTGTTGAAGTTAGAAATTAAAAAAAAAACTTAGTTATGTATTGTGTGGCATTATACCATGATAATTTCATGGTAAACCATGGTACATTTGGAAAAGAAGTAGGTATGTTATTGGTTAATGACTATGGCTATGAACGGTAAAAGGCGGTCATGTACTTTTTAGCACTGTATGGCTATGTTCTGTGTTCTGGGCTACGGTCTTAGATATAGGTAAGTAGTAGATTGTATTGTTGCTCACTGACTATTACTATTTTATTAAAGTAGTCATAGGTCAAGAAATGTATTTGAGAATTGCTATATATTTTTATAGCAGTTTCAGGAGTACTGCGCATATGTTTTCACCTTTTTTAAGTGGCACAATAATTTGTAGATATTACTGTGATACTCTGTAGACTTTTGTCCTTACATTTGAATACATTAACAATAGAAGATACACTGTAATACACTATATTTGTAAAGTATAATGTATCATAGCGTATTTTTCATTTTTTTAAATATTATTTTCAAATTATTTAAGTACCACAGTACTCTCTAGGTAGCACCTAGTACTCTGTACATTAAAAAAATATACATATAAAAACTTGTAAATATTTTCATCTGCCTATTACCACATTAATAAAGTGGTAAAAGGTAGGGTAAAATATTGAAATAAATACTGACATAATTCTGAAGGTGTAACAAAGTACAAAGCCAACCTGTACCTAAAAACAACATGACTGCCTTTAACTTTGGTGAATATCTATTGCCATTAGGAGTGATATAGTTAAGGTGATCAAACTAATGTATTGAAAATATTTGTACCCCTACACCATAGATTCTTTTTAAACTTGTCACAGATCGTGCCAATTAATCCATATCTTTACTAGCCAATGGCGTCTTCTTCTTCCTTCTTAAACCATGATCACTCAGCTCACACACATATATATTTTGTGAAAATCAATGTACCATCAACTTACACAGAAAAGACATCGCCCGTATGGAAATACTGTTCACTTGGTTGAGTATCTTTACTTAAGAAACCACCCTTAAGCATTTTATGCAGTTTATTCATCTGCACACTATAATGTGTAATTCTGCCAAATTTCATTCAAATCCGTCAAGCCGTTATCGTGATACATGTTAGTACAAAGTCTATGGACAATGCATTGGTGCCCAAATGTGTTTTAGACTCCCTTTTTATCTTGATTAATCTCTGCAAAACTTTGTATAGTCTGCCAATTTAGAAAGAGGCGTGAGTCTGCAAAGTTTTGTGGAGATTCGTCAAATGGGCACAAAGGTACTAATCGTGAAAAATCCAAGGAATTCCTATCTCTGGTATCTCTAACTATACCTACAGAGTGACTACTGCCACTCTGTTGGATATGTATATATATTTTCAAAAAACAAAGGTTAAAGTTGAGTTATACTTGATGGAAGTTAGTAGGATTTTAGCTTATGTTACAAAAACCTTAGAAATTCACTTAGAAAGCACTACTGATTCAAAAAAGAAAGCTGAGAAATTCATCAACTGAATGTAACTGACATAAATATAACTTGCACTGCCATAGATTTCAGATCTCATCAGAGTTGTAACATGTGATTTCCTAAGCAGAACATCACAGTGGTGCATGTTAGACTTATTCAAGTTACGTATATTTAGTAAATTTTGCTAGTTTTTAGGATTTTAAAAAAAGTGCTTTTCCAGTAAATTTCTAAGTTTTTTTTAATGAAAGTTGAAATCTTACTATATTTTTAACATAGAACTCCACCTTAACTTTTGTTTTTTCAGTAAATTAAAAAAAAATTGATTGTAAAGTAATCAGCTTATGGGAAAGAAAACATTGAGGGATCTGTGTATGTCACACCATCCTGGACCCCCTTGAATATCTAGTATTCAGAAACTCCTAGGTTGTGTAGGTTTCCATGAGTGCTGGCCGAGCCAGGGCCCAGATACTGTAGCTACCTATATCACCATATTAGGTCAGATCGTAAGTCAACATCTTGATATGGGAAACAGCATTTAGAACGTTGTTAAAACATTGCAATGATATTTAAATGCGGGCGTTACAACGACTGAGCTGTTAGCTCACAATACATTTACATTGCAAGTCATTACCATGATGTAGGGGGCACAAAGGTATTGGATATAAGATCCAACACCTTTCCTGCAAACTGGAGGTGGAATAGTAAATAATATTATTCCTAAGTCCAGCGCGCCCCCTACAGCAAGTCGTTGTAATGACTTGGAATGTAAAGGTATTGCATGCTATCAACGCGGTCATTGTAACAACCGTGTTGTAATAGTATGCAATGTATTAGCATGCGTTGTAACATGCTATATTCCTTGATATTTCCTTTTTGCATTCTTGGTCATTTCTGATCACAAGCAATAGTCACAACAACACATCTGGGGTACCCTTTTTATAAGGAGAAGCGTGGTAGCACAAAATAGTAGAATATTTGGTTTGTCATTTGAATGTCTCTCTGCTTTTGGTTTCCTAATGTAAGTCAAATGTGCAAGAAAGAACACATTTTGTAAAATCCACCTGGACCTTAAATTCAGAGATTTACAAATATCCAGTCCTGTGCACATTTACGAAATATACATGGATTTCCTTCAAACCCAGTTTAACTTTCTATCCCTGTGACCAGAAGAGTCTGATGTTACTTTTGTTAATTGGTAATGGGAGCCAAAATATTGATGAAAACATTGTTACCCATTTCTATGATGTCCTACATATTTGTATTTGTTTTTTATTTCAATGTTTAGTTTTTTTGAGGAAATCACCAGCGGTCCACACAAATTATTTTTAACTGAATTACAAATTGTTTGTGTTTTCCAAAATGTGCAGCTATCTGGGTCTATCCATGTGTGCAATATATTTTCCCACTGAAAAGTGCAAGTGAGTGAAACCACAAAATATTAAAAATCAACCACCGCTTAGAAAATTGCAAGGACTGTGATCCCCAAAAATATTTTTTTACAACTGTGCCTGTTTCTCAAAGCTGGAAGGAGGGTGAGACTTTATTGTGCAACACTTTCTTTCAATGTTTAAAATAACAAGCTTTTGCTAGCTTTTGTGTATTTTCTTTTTTCCCTCCATTGGAATCCACAAATATTGGGTATCTTTAGAATCTCCAACATCGGAGACAAAAAGGATGCAAATCTACTTGTATGATGCTTTCGAAAAATGTATAAAGGGTAAAGAGCGAACTGCCCCAAACATCAAAAAATGGCTCAGCATTCGAGTACCCTCTAGATTTAGGGGTAAATTGGAACCCAGCCTGAGCACAATGATGGTCCTAGCAGCTACATATTTTTGGATATATGTGGGTTTTGTAAATGCACACTGAAGCCCACATCTGGTATTTTCCTCAACACCACTGGCACACTTTTCTACCAATGCCTAACATAAATGTTAAATAGACAAATCAGGGAAAATCATGTTTACCAATATTATTTCTGGGCCAGATTACACTTGGTATGGCACAGGTCGTAGAGTCCTAATACTACTAAAATAATGGTTAATAAAACAGTGGAAAATACAGTGTGACCATGCAAAAAATGTGAATTTGCTGCATTTTGCCACTGTGATTTGATGCCTAGATTGTTTTGATCTCAAAATTATTGTTTCTTTCAGAGAAAAACACAAATATATGAACATTGCCTTGCTTTATGGTTGATGCTTCTTCATGTAGCATTTTGTTAGCTTTTGTTTTAATTTTATATGCAGATCCGTTGAATTTCATCTTTCAACTTTGGATACCAATAGATTAAGATTTCTAGAAACCTTGTGTTACCAATTTTCAAAAAATTACAATAATGATCATAGAAAGAAAGAGAGAAGAGATTTTGTGTCAGCATCTTTCAGCCATTGTCTATTATGGTTTTCCAAGATTTTCTGTTGTTTGGATTAGCAATAACATAAGGCCATGTCATTTTATGGATAGTTACATTGTTCCATTTAGGTTCTCATTTGTCTTTGGTATGTCAAAGCCTGAACCTTAAATACATATCATAAGTGTGATTGTTCTTTGAGCGTGAAGTTTTACTCAGCTGAATGACATGGGAGCTCCAGTAAGATGTCTGACAAAAAACTCTAAATATAGGTTATACCTTTATATCACAAAGGAAATGTACCCAACAGTTCAGTTCTCAGACAGGACAAACAGATGTGCATTCATTATACTTGTAAGCAATCATTCCTTGACATAGATAACACTTGGTAAAGAGTGCACTCTTCCCACCACAGATGCAATCCTGAGAAGCACTTTAAAATGATAGAGAGAGATCATCATATCTCACTCCTTAGTCTTTTCATGGCATTCATAGCTGAGCTCTGAAAAATATCGTTAAACTAATAGTCTCTGGAGCTTGAGTATGTATCAGTGCTGTAGCTACATGGTGGAGTTTGTTTAGTTTTTGCATTTGCAGCCATGAATTCACAAGGATACATAGTCCTTTATGTTTTGTCTCTAATATATGTTTGTGACTTTTATTCCTCCATCGTGTTAATGGACTAGAACTAAGACTGTAGTGTTAAAAAAATTATGGGGGGATTCTTTGTATGGCATTTGACTAAAGCAGTCCATGGTTATGCTGCTCCCCCTGCTGGAGTTTATGTTGAAAGATAATAAATATACTGCTGAATACTAACCTGCGTACAGCCTTTACTATAAATTGTGGCACTGATAACACCAGCTGAAGAACCTACGCAGCCATTTCTGTTTATCATTATTTACAGTGGACTGCTTTAGGAGCAGAGAAACCTTTTGTATACTTATTATCATTTATTTTCTCTCTTTCCACAGCGATTTGTTTCTGCATTGGGCCGAATTTCAGGGTCATTACGAGGTGCGACTCTTACTGTTAATTAAATGTTTGGCGGATCGGTGATTCGAGTGGCTGTTGCAAAGTGAAGTAGTTGTTATCTGTTATTCAAAGTACCTGAATTCTCCTAAGAGTACCGCTGAACGCTCCTTCGCTTCTTCCATGTCTTCGGCATTCCTCGTTGTTCACTGCATTATACAAAGTACATGGTTCTTCATGTCGTCTACGTCTTTGGCATTCCTCCACAAGCTTGATGCAGGCAATACACTGTGATGTAATAGGACACCATGATGTAACTAGCAGCAGCCATATTTTTTCCCACAGTCGCTTCATGCCATACACCGTGGCAACCAATGTTTTTAAAAAACACTGTAAGTGTGGCCTGCACTCTAATTTATATCAGAACTCCAATAAACTTGTGTTTTTTTAAATGTAATTAGGGTGTCTACATTTGTCCAGTGTGTGTAGCCTTGTGACATGACCTGCTCATGTCCCTATTCATCAAAACGTCATTGTACACTGCATACAAGGCACACTACTCATAGACCTTTGAGGTTCAAACCATGTTAGATATGTTTAACCAAAGTAAAAGCAATTAATCATTTTTTGAAAGGTCTGAGGGTCTTATTTATGAAGAGCTTGCGCCGCCAACGCATTGACGCTGCAAGTCATACTGAGGTGACTAATCTTTGAAGATGCGTCAATTTCAGCTCTGCGGGAAGAATACACTGCGTCATAATATACTGCGTCACATAAGGAATTAATTATGCAAGCTTAGCATTTCTTCGGAAATACATGAGCAAAATTGACGCATCGATATTTATGACTTTTTACAATTATGACACATCCTTAGCTTAAGTGGGGCAGCATTGCGCTTACGTCAAAATCGGTGCGCCTGCAAAACAGACACGTAGAAAATGACGCATCCACACATATATATAGGAGAAGATTAAGTGAACAGTGCTGCAACTATAACTACGCTATGGAGGTAGTAATTCTGCGACTAGAAGCCAGATGGAGACGACAACCACCATCAACCCCACCACAACCCCACTCTCCACAATCTCCCTCACCCCCCCAAAGGCAAAGCAAGAGAAAGGAGCGCATACTTTGCCAAAGGAGCGCTCTGCGACACCTCCGAGAGGAGGAGTTTATCAGTCTCCTCCGCCTCAAGAAGCAGGCTATGTAACACCTACTCAACACTGCCGGTTGAGCTATAAGCTTTTGAGAAGGCAGTAATGGAGGAATTAGCAGACCTACCTAATAAGGACACTAAAACCTTCCAGAACACCACCCGTTTGGAAAAAGAAGCACTACAAGAACTGGTGAATAACATCGATCTCATTATCAAACCTGCCGACAAGGGAGGGGCTACGTGATTCAAACTAAACACATCTACGACACAGAATGTAGGAAACTCCTTGAGGATCACAGGAACTATGAGATCCTTCGAGAGGACCCAACAGAAGAGATCCGGATACGGATTATGATGATGGTAGAGGAAGCAACAGCTCATGACTGGATATATTTCATTTCATTTCATAAATCTTTATTTCGGTAAATTATCACCATAAAAGACATTAAAACATGCATAAAACTGTTAAAAGGTAAAAAATGTAAGGCTTTACAAGGTCATTGGAGTCCATTAGAAAATGTCTTAGTGCAGGATTTCACATTTTTGGTACAGTAAAGTCAGTGACCAGCCTAAAGGCATTGTATTCTCAGGGACCCGGTGCACCTAGATATTTAGCCACTGCGAAAATGATGTGGTTCGACAGATCTGTTTTCAGAACTCTAAACGCGGCCAAACACTCTGCAAATCCCAGGTTTCTGCATAGAGGGACAATCCATTTCTTACGGGTCTCATTATAGGCCGGGCAGAAGAAGATTATGTGAAGCTCAGATTCATTGGCCTCTCTACAAGCTGGACATACGCTGACTGCTTGTTCTCTCCACTTACTTGTAAGTTCTCGGAGTGGAAGGGACCCGTGCCTCCATTGCAAATAGAGTTTCCTGAGTAAGGGGGGATATAGTTTGTCTAAGGCTGGCTCGAAGCTATAAATGTCCTTGGTGCGTAGAAATGACTCCGTTAGTGTTCCATGGTTTTGTCGACGGCAGAGTGCCGTTAATTTACTGTCGTGAAAAACCTTTACCAGTGTCTTTTTGGGAAAAAGTGGACAAGTGGATAGAGGGTCAGACCACAGCTTCAGGAGGCCTAGACCCTCCAGCTCGGTTTTAATGAATTTCAGCCATTTAATTTTCCCTGCATTAGGCATAGTATGCACCTCCTGGAGTCCCTGCCTATAGCTAATCAATTCTGGAACAGACCACAACCTACGCCAATAAGCCAGGGGTCGCAATGCAAGTTCTTCATCAAGGGGTCGCATCCCTAAATCTAGCCTTAAAGGGACAAGAGGCGTACTGGGGGGGTGTGTTACCACCCTCCGAATGAACTTGTTCTCCTCTTTCACCAGGTCTGGAGAAACTGCGTGGCCCCAATGCTCACACCCATACATGGCAGCCCCCCTTGCCTGTGCCCTATAGATCTGTAGAGGTGGACCAACGGGCCGGATAGATGACTTGTTTTTACCCAAGAGCTTCATAATTCCACCCGAGTACTGAATCAATTTAAGGAGTGCTTTCTCTTGGTGGGTACACCAGGACATTCTCTCATTTAGCATAACTCCAAGGTACTCAAAGGTTCTCACCCTTTCGAGGCTGCTTTGTCCGATGTTGGGGCTAGAGCGGAGTTTTGGTGGGGGATTAAACACCATGAAGTTAGTCTTTAGGGTGTTAATTTCTAAGCCATGAACCCCACAAAAATCCACAAAGCCGTCAAGAACGCGGTGGATACCCATTGCAGACTTTGAAAGCAGCAGGGTGTCGTCGGCGAACATAATCGCTGGCCCCCTGGAGCCTGCCAGCTTAGGAACATCGGAGTTGACAACCCCATTCAGGTGAGAGATAACCCCGTTGATGTAGAGGCAGAACAGGGTCGGTGCAAGCACACAACCCTGCCTTACCCCCCTGTCAACGGGGAACCTATTCGACAAAGCTCCCTCCTTGCCACACCTCACCTGTGCGAAATTGGCAGTGTAGAGACAAATGATCATCTCCAGTAAGCCCTTAGGGACCCCCAGTTTGGCCAACACCTCCCAAAGCTTTCTGCGGGGGACCAGGTCGAAGGCCGCCCTCAGGTCCACGAATACAGTGTAGAGGCTGCCACCCTCCAGCTGTACCGTTTCTCAAAAAATGAGGGCAAGCCGAAAGACCTGGTCTATGGTTGAGACCTTCTTTCTAAAGCCCGCTTGGAGGGGACTCAGAATATCATATTCCGTCATCCATTCCGACAGATGATCCAGGAGTATCCTAGTGAAGAGCTTTTGTGAAACGTCTATCAGGCTTATTGGCCTATAGTTGGCTGGGAGCAGAGGCGAGCCCTTCTTAAAAATAGGGGCTATCTCTGCCCCCAGCCAAGTTGGGGGGATTGTCATGCCATTCAAGATCGCATTGAACAACACCCTAAGATACGGGGCCCAGATTTTAACTTTGTGCCTATATAGGTCACCTGGAATCCTGTCTAGGCCTGGCGCCTTTTCAGCGGCAAGGCCCAAGATCGCCATAGTGACTTCTTCCAGAGTGAACCCATCCATGGGGGCTACACTTTCAGTAAATTGGACCATTGTGAGTTCGGGTGGCTTCACCAGTTGGTCCGGGTTATGCGCGCTATACAGGGTTTTGAAATGGTCCTCCCAGACAGCAGATGCAATATTTGCTTCTACTGCCGCTAAAGGTTCAGCTGAACCATGCTTAACGATTTGCCAGAATTTTCGGCCATCTCGCAATGCGAGGGCAGCTGTCATTCCAGACCAGTTTTCCTCATCCCATTCTATTTTAGCGTTGCGTAGGATGGACTTATAGGCCGACCGCTTTTCCCTGATCTTGCTAGGAGTTTCCTGAATTTTAAGGGACTCTAGTAGGACGGCCTTTGCTCTCCTGCAAGAAGCATTGAACCATGAGGCTCTTCTCCACTTGGGCTTTTTCGACCTGGCCACCGGGTTCAGTACTTCTGCTAGGTTAGAGCATAGCTCAGAGTGAATGTCCCCGAGCACAGTGAACTCAGCAGCGGTGGCTAGCTGGGGGATGAGAACCTTGATTTTTTCTGGAGCAGGGGCCTCAGCAGCAATAGCTAGCTGAGGGATGAGAACCTCTACTTTTTCTAGGGCAGGGACCACTGTCGCATATAGCCTCTGGATGTTATTGGGGTTCTCCAGAAGTTTTAGCCATTTAATTCTGCGCCTGTTGCTGGTTGCGACTAAGCCAGCAGGGAATGCTAAGTTTTCTTCTACGGTACCCGTGGGCAATCCCTGGACCGCAAATCTCAGTGAAAGTACATTGTGGTCACTGTCAGTCCTAGCGACTATCCCAAAGTCCCTCACTTTAGCCCAATCCTTCACTGAAACCAGTATGTAGTCTATCCGTGACTCATACCCTGGTCTATTGAAGGTGTACTTTGGTGGAATATCTCCCTTAATTCGGCCATTACAAGCCCTCAGCGAATGGCAGAGCGTAAAAGATGTTATTTGGGTGACAAGTGGTGACCAAGACTTTACAGGGGGGCCCACCGAGGTAGGGATCTCCCGAAGATTGTCCTCTTCACTAGTTACCCCTGCCAGATGGTCCGGGAGGGGCTCATACTGAGTGTTAAAGTCCCCCCAACTATGAGTGAAGGGCAAAGAGTGGCGGAATCAAGGAACAAGGCTAGATCCTCAATTGTCCCCGAGGTGCCTGCTATCCCGACCGCTCTTGAATATACATTAATCAATGCTAAACTCGCACCAGTTGCCCACTCCAAAACAACGCACTGAAAGTCCGCTGAGTTGGTTTCTAAGATTCTCGCCCTGCATCCAAGGTGGGAACCCACCCAAATCAAAAGGCCCCCAGATGGTCATCCTTTCCCGCCCCATTTTTCCAGAATCTCGAAGGAAGCATACCCTGTACGGGACTGTTTTTCCCTGGCCCATGTTTCTTGAAACAAGCATATGTCGTGTCCTTCAATTAATTCCGCCCACTCTGGGGAATCTAATTTATTGGCCAACCCGGCGACGTTCCAGGAGAGTATAGAAACTACGCCGGGAGCCACCATCTTATCAGTGTCATTAGATACCAAAGTGCACCTGCTTGTCCTGGACTGGCTGTGCTGGTGGGAGGACAGTCCTTCCGTTACCAACAAGCATGTTTTAAGCGGCACCTCAGGAAGGGGGTTATCCTTATTATTTTGATCAACTTTATCTTTATCTATGTGGATGGTTTTATCGTTTGTTGGCTCAATTAGTGTGGTGCCCGCACAGTATTCAACAGCATCCCCATCTGTGTGCCTAGTCTCACCTGTAGTTTGATTACAGTCTCCAGGGAGACTGGATATATAAAAAAGAAGCTGAGTTCCTCATACAGAAAACCCCAAAAACACCATATTTCTATACCATCCCTAAAACCCACAAGGATGTGGATTATCCTCCCTACCGCCCGATTGTGTCTGGCATTGGTTCAATACTAGAACCTCTTTCCAAATTTGCGACCACTTTTCTCAGACCCCTAGTCCAAAAAACAAACACCTACCCGAAAGATACCAAGGCTGTACTACAATTCATCGAGGATCTCCCATCGACCCTGAGCAGCACCTACTGTTGTTAGTCGATGTCAAGAGCCTTTATACAAGCCTACCCCATAAGGCGACACTCGACATTATGGATGAGGTCCTATTCACAACACCATGGGATTACCAGACACCCAGAAATGTAGTGATGGAGTGCATCACCTTGGCACTGAAGAACAATTTCTTTCTTTATTAGGGGGGTACACTACCTACAAAAGCATGGGACCAGCATGGGGAGCACTTTTGCTCCTAGCCTGGCTGGTCTCTATGTACACCATCTAGAGACAACAAAAAAACAACACCGTCAGAACCAGTTTCAAGATAACATCGTAGTCTGGAAACGGTACATCGATGATGTGCTTGTAGTATGGAAGGGCAACGCAGAATCCGTTGGGAGTTTTATGACATGGCTCAACCAACAGGATGTGTTTCTGAAATTCACCCACACGTTCTTCAATGAAAACCTGGTATTCCTTGATGTAAACATCTACCCTGAAGGCGGTAGACTAAAGACCACCACCCATTTCAAACTAACGGCAAACAATTGCCTCCTTCTGTACAATAGCTTTCACCCCAGGCACCTCAGGGAAAATCTCCCATATGGACAGTTCCTTCGCCTCCGGAGGAACGGTTCAGACATCACAGAATTCAAAAAACAAGCATCCAGCTTGGAAGTGAGACTCCTGAAACAAAATTACCCACAGAAAATTGTACAAAAGGGTTTAAAAAGGGCAAGGAACAACAACAGGGATGCTCTATTAGAGAACTGCACACGTAAGGAACCTGAGGCACGCCCTATTTGTGTTACAACCTATAATACCAATTTAAATCCGGTATCAAAAATAGTAAACAAGCACTGGAGAATCCTCAATTGCGGTGGTCTTGACTTTCTTAAACCAATGTTCTCTCACAAAAGAGGAAGGAACCTGAGGGATATTTTGGTCCACAACAGACCAAGAGCAATACAAGAGCGTAATCCACAGATCAATAGCCTACAACGAATAGAGGGTCACTACCCGTGTGGCTCCTGCAGTACATGTGACCTAACACAGAGGAGCAAAAAAATCACCTCCGCCAATGGCTCAATATGGGCACAAAGGGGTTTCACGAACTGCAATAGCAGAAACGTGATTTATATGAGCACCTGCCCCTGCAGAAAAGAGTACATTGGTATGACGTCAAGACCAGTGAAGATACGAATTGGCGAGCACAAGAGTAATGTACGGTGTAAGAAAAGCACCACAAAGATGGCAGGCAATTATTTAACAATAAGGACACAGTGTAGGTGATTTAAAATGGACTGTGATTGAGCAAATCCAGAGTGACAGGGGTCTACTGGACAAGGAACAACGTTGGGTGTTCCGTTTAGGCACTCACCTAACCGGGCTAATCAATGATATCCTGTGGGCACAACTGAACTGAAATGATGAACAGATTGACTACTGACTCTCATTGACCAGCACCACCTATTGACTACAGTATACCATGTGTGAAACCTCCTTAAGAAGTAACCACTGGGTTGCCCATAGCATATAGGATGTATCCACATTCACCGCTAATATACTAAAGAAAATGTTTTTTTGTCGCACCACAGGCACATCCTAAATGTGCAGTGCGCAATGTGTTTGACTAGTCTGCACCTCTTAGGGGATATTCTATCCCCAGTATGACTTTCCCGCATCAGAAACCAATGGGTACCCCCCCTATCTTTAAACCCCCCTTTTTTTGGACCGCAGCACATCGTTTGTACATGAATCTCAAAATTTGCTTTTACCCTACAGTAAAACATGACACTCTAGACCGCGTCATAAGGCTTGCACAATAACACGCACAATAATCTGTGGTTACTATGCGATTTACCCTTCTAGCCATAGGATATTGCACCGCGTCAGTCACACGTGCAGAAATGTATCCGCGTTAGTCACACGTACAACGGACAATCGGCAGGAAAACATGCACCGGGAAGAAAGTGTCCCGTGCAACTTCCGATCACTTCTCCAGATACGCATTAGCGCTTTAGTGCCTGGCATACAAAACCAGTGACCGCACTTCCAGCCCTGGCCCACACTAACAGGTGTGAGTATTTAGCAACCACTTAACTAAATTATGGCTGCATGAATACGCCCTCGAGCGCGCTCTCCTTCACACCACAGAGCCGTGGGATGGGTCGAGGCGAGGGATTCCTAACCACTGAGTGAGTACGACACAGCCGAAGGGGGAACCAGACATTAAGATTCATTGAGTGTTTTCCACACAAGCACTAAAATGCCAAGAGATCCAAGTGTTTCTTACATTTTTTGTTTTGGCCACAAAGGAGGAATGTCATTCTTCCTTTTTTTCCCCGCATTTTTCCTACAACAGATTACAGTGGCCATTTCCTCCCCACCCGTAAAAGAAGGCTCTTGGAGCACTGATTCCTATCGTTTCTAGTATGTACTCATTAGTTTCCTTTCTGATCCACAGCTATGGCGAAATCTACAACATAGAGAGTGTGTTTTCTGTTTTGTGTATGTATGTCCTATGTTTGTTCCCCTTTTTTTCCTGAACAGGTCACATCACTTGTATTTAATTAAAATTATAAAGGACACTACATTCACAATTTATTACCTTTATCTCCATTAGGTGATCTGTGTTTGCATATTGGGAGGCGCACATGAAATACCTGTGCTCTCTTTTTAAGTCTTACTTTCAGAAATACTGACAGAGCTTAGACGATATCAATACTGACTGGGTACTGTATTTTAAAGTCATTCTTTGTACATAGCACTTATCTCTGCACTAATTTATAGCAACATAGTGAGCACTAAATGGAAAATCTTTAGTCCTGATGAAGAAGCCTTGTAGCTTCGAAATATGTTGACTTGACCAGGAGTATCAGCAGATTAAAACGCGTGATATCTCTGCACTACCATTTTAATAGAACCAGACTATGACCTAATACATTTCTTTAGTCTATAAGGCCAGGTATTTTTAACCAACTCATCCTATCCACCTGTGACCCTTTCTCTCACTACAACATACACCACACATAGGGGTCGATTAGGATCGCGGACGGACTTGAGTCCGTCTGCGACCCCAGAGTATGAGGGAACGTCCGCATGCGCTGCGGCGTTCCCTCATGTGCGATTAGGATGTGACCGCCACCCTGGCGGTCACATCCTGGATATTTAACATTGCGGCGGGTGCTGCTTCAAGCAGCACCCGCCGCAATGTTAAAAGTGCATGTGTAACATTTACATGCACAAAGCGGCAGGCACCGCGCGGTGCCTGCCGCATTGTGCATGTAAATGCTGGGGGGTACCATAGGTACCCCCCATGTGCACCCCCCACCCACCAACACCCTGGGGGCCCGCAACGGGCCCCCAAAATCAAAAGTACACATGCTTTTCCACGGCCGAAAAACCGCCGCGGAAAAGCATGTTTTCAAATGCTTCCTAATTTGGCCGGCGGTGTCTGATAGACACTGCCAGCCAAATGAGAGCTTTTCCGCCGCGGTTGTAATCCGACCGCGGCGGAAAAGCAGCGGACAGAAACCAAGACCCACCAGCCATCGTAATGTGGCGGTGGGTCTTTGGTGAGCCCGCAATGGATTTTCCGCCTCCTCCGGGCCGGAGGTGGCTTCCGCCGGCCCAGAGGAGGCGGAAAATCCTCCATCCTATCGGCCCCATAGTACTACAATAACAGTACTCCAGCGTAGTCGCTAGTCTTAGCACGCCCCTTCTCGCAGCGGGCGGGAAGACCCCTATGATGAAGCATGCCACCAAGGGCCTTTTTGGTGTATGAGGGGTATTTAAGTAAACACTGTGTATACCCTACCAAGTTTGGGTACACTTCCCTTTGAACCTCTTTGCGGTGGATCCTTTTGTTTTGAATTAATCTCGCTGAGGAGGACGCATCCCCCCAGTGCCCGTGAGGGACATAACCTCTTCACTCCCTAATTCTGTTCTCTTGTAGTATATAGCACCTACTACAACTGATTTCTCCAAGGTTAGAGGTCACAACCAACTGGCCTTCAAACATACCTCCACAGGCAAACTCATGGTCGTGTTACATATGCTAGTTTCGGGCTCCTTCCAAACAACAATTTACAAAGTGGCTGGAATACCCCAGCCATCCTTCTCATCATTCCTCCCCACTGTTCTTGACACTATAATCCATCTGACACCCTGCTTATAAATAGAAGGTTATGTAAAGTCAGGCAGGGTGGCAATCAATGCCCTCACAAATATGTGTCCAGTTCCATGCAGAATTATGTGCAAAATGTGTGTTGGGTTAGTGTTGCTGGGGTGTGGTCCCTGCAACATCCATGCCTTCTGGACCCTGCACTGTCTAAAACTGTGCATGCCATCTGGCCTTTACTTTACCCTTAACTATGTCAAAGATTTTATTGTATATTTTATTGTTTATATCAGCTGACCAGGGATATGGGATACAGCCGTGGGTCATGACACCCTATGGAAACCCACAGTTGCCACAGGAAATAGCCTACAAACAGGCTCATTGCAGGACAAGAAACATTGTAGAAAGAACCTTTTGTCTGCTGAAGGCCAGGTACATATGCCTGGATATTTCTGGTGTTCGTTGCACAAATAGTATGCTAAATTATTTTGGTATGTGCAATACCCCACAACATATGTGTGGTTAAAAATGTCCCCTGGAATGAGGAGCTTGAAATCAATGAGCATATGGTGGTGGATGACCAGAAGGATGGCCCGGCTCCAGCAAATACAAACACAGCAGCAGGCATACACAGACGAGCCAACATTGTCCGTAATTTCTTTGCGTAATAGTAATCTGCTAATAATCCTCATGCACCCTGATTTGTGTTTACAAAAATAAAAATACAGTATAAAACTATTACTTTCCTGTGTATGTATTTCACATATCAAATTAACATTGTAAGTTGCAGGACAAACTTAGACTTGGAGTATATGTCAGAAATGGACTCTCATGTCCAATGCCTGGCTTCAGATATACATTAACCCTTATTTTCAATGATATTATGTTGCCTTGCATTTCCCCGAGCAATGGCCCTACAGTTAGCAGTGTATGGCCAAACCAGGTACCCTTGCACCATAGTGCAAGTGTGTCTGTGTACAGGGTAAGATTACGTATGTGTAGGAAGGTGTCCCTTCCTGCACATAAACAATTCAATTTTCTCACCTTCATGTGTGCTGCTGAATGCATCACACATAAAAGTCTCATACTCATTATAATTTTGGAAATAGATTGTTCATGTACAGGAAGGGGGATATTCATTTACATTAACAATCCATGTCAATTTTGCTTGTTTAGTGTGTGACGCACAAGGCAGCAGTCATGGAAAATGCAAAAACAAGGAGAACATTTTTTTCTCCATGTTTAGCAAACTAAGGAAGAGGTTTTCCCTGATCTTAATTTTGGCGCTGCCTCCTTTGTACGCCACTCTTGTACATAGGGGCAGTGTCAAAAATAATGGGAAGTGCAGCTGTACACCCACTGCAACACCGAATGTCCACCCCTCTTATGCTAACCAAAGCGTGAAAGTGGGCCTTATTTACTCAGCAGCGTTAAGCCACCTTAGGTGGCTTAATGCTGCCTTGTAAATAAGGCTAAGTCCCTATCGCCAATACAACGTTGGAAAAAGTGACGTTGTGGTGGCCATAGAGGCTCATACATATACATCAAAGATTCCTTTCATTGTGTTTCTCACATCAATAACACATTAAATAAGCCTACATAGACAGTATATTCCCATTTGTCAAAAATCTAATCTTTCCATGAACTTGCATTGTTTACTATTCCAATAAATACACATGTGAAGGTGACCCCATATAATGAGATCTCACACAACAGTTCCAACAATATAAATATTTAAAGTATGTAGTCAAATTGTGTGGATCAAAAATGAATACCTAGGAAAAACATTAAATAAACTATCCAGTTGGACTGTGGTGGACTGAAAAATGATGTCATGCAGTGAATATGTTGCTGTCAGTACTCAATGTCAGAGTTCGCATAGTTCTAAATATGGCTCACCCCTCAAAATGACGTTTGTGAATCATATGTCAGAATCAGACACATGCTTTTCCCTCTCAACCCACCCAAAACAACGTTTGTGCATCATCGTCAAAAACTGACACATGCATTTCCCACTCAAAACCCAAAATGATGTTTGATCATCATTCGTCACAATAAGACATGCATTTCCCACTCAACCCACCCAAAATGACGTTTGTGCATCATACGTCACAATCAGACACATGCTTTTCCCACTCAAGCTACAAAATTGACATTTGATCATCATACGTCACAATCAGACACATGCATTTCCCACTCAACCCCCAAAATTGATGTTTGATCATCATACGTCACAAAAAGACACATGCATTTTCCACTCAACCCACCCAAATTGACGTTTGTGCATCATACGTCACAATCAGATACATGCTTTTCCCACTCACGCCCCAAAATTGACATTTGATCATCATACATCACAATCCGATACATCCATTTCCCACTCATCCCCCAAAATGATGTTTGTGCATCATACATCAGAATGAGACACATGCATTTTCCACTCAAACCCCAAAATTGATGCTTGATCATCATACGTCACAATCAGACATATGCATTTCCCACTCAACCCCTAAAATTGACGTTTGAGCATCATACGTCACAATCAGACACATGCTTTTTCCCCTCAACCCCCAAAATTGACGTTTGATCATCATACCTCACAATCGGACACATGCATTTCCCACTCAAGCCCCCAATTGACATTTGATCATCATACGTCACAATAAGACACATGCATTTCCCACTCAACCTACCCAAAATGACGTTTGTGCATCATACGTCAACAACTGACCCATGCTTTTCCCACTCAACCCCCAAAATTGATGTTGGTGCATCATACGTCACAATCAGACTCAGCTGAATATACTAACACCATAAATTGACTCTCTAATATTTATGTGCCTGTTGAGACACTTTCATGATAAACGGAAAACATGTATCTGGTGTCCTGCGTGCAAAACAATGCCGGCTGAGATTGTGCAATTTAACATTAACAACTATGATGAACGATGCGTCATAAAAATATTTTGACACAGACAAAAAATGACTCCTCTGTGAAAAACGTGTCACATCCAAACAGGATATGATGTCATCAGCCTACCATGCTGCAAACCAGGAAGTTCAATGTTACTTTCATTTTCTATTTCACTCATTTGTAGTCTGTGCTAGGTGTAAGAGGGTGTTTTTGATTGCTGGAGTATTTGGTCAAGTTTAAAAGTTGCCTGTCTGTCTGTGCCTGGAATATTGTGTCTGAACTGTTGTGTAGTTGTGTATTGTGTTGTTTTGTGTTGTTTTGAAAGGGGTGTTTGTCTATTTAGGAGTATTTCTTCATAGTTATAGGGGGAGGTGCTGTTAGGTAAGTGTGGGCAGAAAATTTGTTCAGCTCTCGGAGTTTGCAGATTTTCTGCGATTTCGCGATCCGCGAATCTTGCGATATCGCAGAAAATCCACGAATTCGCTAACGGGACGAATTTTCATGGAAGCACTTACACGCTTACAGCAGCAGGTGCACAAGTTGAAGCTAATTTTTTTGTAACCATTTACAAAAGGGTTACAAAGCAATTAACTTCAACTTTGGCACCTGCTGCTGTACCCTGTAAGTGCTTCCTGGCGCATCGTTGCCTACTTGCAACTATTCTCAGACCCTGCTCTGACCCTCGAAGCAGGGTCAGAGAATAGTTACAAGTAGGCAAAGAGGCGCCTGTCCCAAGAATTAAACCTCAACAGGAAGCACTTACAGATATAAAAATAAAGCAGGTGCCTTAGTTGAAGCTCAAATTCAGTAACGTAATAATCAGTTCTAATGAATTGTGAGCAAGGTCAGCGCTCATTGTTGGCGCGTGCCAGCTCGAGACCAACAGGTCAACAACAACAGGCCTAGTTAAAACAATGTAGGGAGACGCAGGCATTGAAGGGGTGGTTTGTAGGAGGATGTGCCCATTGTGCAAAGCAGGATGCCTTCGCTCGCAGTGAGGGGATTCAATGGCTGAAGGGGCGGACCCTCTGCTCCATGGTGTATGCTCTCAAGAGTAAAGAACAATGTGAATGGCCTAAAAACAGACACATGGATGAAGAGGGCTGGCTGAATGCTCAATAACATACATGCCAGAATGTCTGTTGGAAATGAATATCTAATGTAAGCTGAGCACTTTTCATGCTTTGTCTTTTTAACCATAAATGACACGATGGTGATGGAACCTATGACTCCTATAGGACTCCGGTGAGTCTCCACATAAACAGCCTGCACCCACTCTGCCCTAGGGCTCAGATACTGTAAAGACCTCCCTGGCTGCAGTTCAAACTGGCAAGCAAAACCCCAAGAAAATCCTTCTGAAGAAATCACCTTTTAAATATCTACGTTGGAAAAGACATCATGTGGTGTCAGTCTATTTCCTGAGACTGTGTCTGTCCGGTTTAGGCGCTTATGGGCAGAAAATGGAGAGCGCTTTGCGCCGCTGCAAGACTGAAGGTTGCCGCTCTAGTGTTTAGAGACTCGCGGTTGACAGCTGAATGAGGCGTGCGTTTAGATTACCAACTGCGCACTTCAACTGTGACCAGACCGCGAGCAGTAGCGTCTTTCCAGAGTTCTTCATTTACGATGTAAAATTACTGGCCAGAGTTTCAGCAAGTATTTCTTACTGCATGCGCAACGTGGAATACCAGTAAGGAATTCATTTGTCCTGCATTTGTGAATGTGAACATTTCAGTAGTTTTTATGCCACAACGTGAACTGACAAAAGTATGACCTGTGTTTTCATTGAGAGCTTCATAATCTTTTTTGATGCTCTTGGAATTAACTTTTCGAATTTAATTTCCTTCGTCAAGGCACTGTAGTAATAATTAGGTCCCTAAATAATAGCCTAATAGTTACTCATAGTCAGAGTTCAAATCAAATCCTTAGTATAGAGTTATTAACAAAGCTAGGATTGTTGGACTCCCTAACATTGAAGAATTTTCAAAAGACTTCGGAATCTGTGGCAGGTATCAGAACCTAAAGCTTTTCATTTAGACCTTGCCAGCATAGCTAAAAGGAACGTTATTAATGGTGTTATGTGTTATGTTTATTACAGTACTACAGATTTGTGAATGCTAAAAACTTCTAATCCAGAGAGAGCTGCAATAGCCTATGGTTTCAGGGTAAGACATCATCATAGGTATTAGTACTTATCATTTAAGGCTTGGTAGTTTGGTGTTGTACATGTTTTTTTTCCTGGAGGGCGCAAACTCAAGAGGCCAGCGGAACCAGCAGAAGTATTACATCAATCACGAAGAGGCTGTCTCTCTCTTTTCTTCCACTTCCCCTTTCCCCCTGCTTTAGGGGTTGCCACATTATAAAAAACAACAAGGGCACAGGCTTGTGCCCATCTCCAAGAAATTGTTGAAGGTATCTCCTAATATTGTAATTCTAAATTAAATATTAGACCTCTGCCCGGCTGGGCAAGTCAATTTACAATATAGTTTCCATTGTGTCTATATTTACCTTTTGACTATATCCCTCCTTGCATAGGACTGTTGTCTTTACTCTTAGGGGTTGCCACAGCATTTATTGTTTGGCGACTGCTGAGGTGGTGGGGCGTTGGGACTAGCATCGGCTCCTGTGGATTTATCTTGCCATCTTGACAGATTGAAGTGCCATTTATCCACCTGAGTCGATATGGCTCAGGGGTTGGACCTAAAGTCTTTAGCAGGGATCTTAGAGGGATTACAGAATCAGCTATCACAATCAGCTGAGGAGAACAGAGCCCTTAGAGATGAAATAAAATATTCCCAACAAGAAACTCATCAGGTGAAACTACAGATGGAGAAGCTTATGGCTGAGACTACTCCCCTGCCCAGATTAAGTCCTATTAACAGTTCAGCTGCAGAAGCAGCTACGCAGGTTATACATTTTGTGGCTCCTGTAGTTCCCTCGACAAATCCTGAGAGGTTCAGTGGGGATCCTAATAAGGCCCAAATTGTTCTTACCCAATGCTCCCTACATTTCCTGTGCAGGTCAGTGGTGTTTAAAGAGGACCACGTTAAAGTCGCTTTCATGCTGTCGTATTTGAGTGGTGATGCCGCAGCCTGGTCCATAACATTGATCACTCGTAATGGCCCAGCCTTGTACAATTTTGAGCTATTTAAAAAAGAGTTCCTAAGAATCTTTGACAGAAGAACTGCAAATCAAGCTATAGACAATTAACTTTTGGATATTAAACAAGGGAATCGCGATGTAAAAGCTTATATAGCTCAATTTAACAGATTGATTGTAGAGACAGATTGGCCGAATGAGAAGCGCTCAGCTATATTTTATCGAGGCCTCAAGGATGATTTAAAAGACGCTCTTGCGCAGATCCCTAGGAGACCACAAGAGATTTCAGAATTAATTGATTTAGTTCTTCAGATTGACCATCGACTGTATGATAGACGATCTGAGAATAGAAAAGAGTTTAAATCTTTTTTTCCGTGTCTAGATCATATAAAAACTGAAGGTAACAAAACAGATGCTAATGCAGGTGAAGAACCTATGCAGATAGGATTGATAAGAGGGTCACTGCCGAAAGAGGAGAAAGAGAAGCTATGTCTATATTGTGGGGCCTCAGGCCATTTTGTGAAAGAGTGCCCTAAAAAAAGAAAAATCAATCAAGCGCTAAAAGACAAATCCCACCAGTAGAGGGAGTTGCCCTGGTGGGATGTTGCAATGAGTCAAATCGAGAACATCAGCAATTGGTCAACACTTTACAGTCGTCGGCTCCCCATCTCCCCGTCTCTTTCACTGTAAAATTTGGTTTGAACAAGATTAAAGGAGTCTCATTTATGATTGACTCTGGTGCCACGGGAAATTTTTGCGATTTGAGTTATGCAAAGGAAATGGCCATCAACTCTATTAAGAAGAAACATCCTGAAGTAGTAAAGGCGGTTGATGGCACCAATCTTACCACTGGTCGCATTGTAGAAGAAACTGAGACATTGGAGTTGATTGGATTGCAGGGTCATCGGGAATTTATAAGATTCAATCTTATTGATGCCCCGCAATTTCAATTAATATTGGGATTACCGTGGTTGTCTGAGCACAATCCTACCATAGATTGGGAGCGAGGAACTGTGAAGATGAACTCAGAACATTTTCAAACAAACTGTTTCTCCAGAGTTAAACTTAAGGTTGATGAATCCTCAACTTCTATGCTTGCACTGCTCAGCACTAACATTTGTGTAGTAGAAACACAATCAATTCCTAAAGAGTATCATGATCTCGCTGATGTTTTTGATAAAAAGAATGCCGTAAGACTACCTCCCCATAGAGATTACGACTGCAAAATAGAACTTGAACCGGGAGCAATACTACCATGCAGTCGTATCAACGCATTAACCGAAAATGATAACCTCTAGCTTAAGGAATACTTGGAAGAATATTTAAAAATCGGATTTATCAGGCCATCCCAATCGCCGGTGTCTTCGCCTTTGTTTTTCCGGCCAAAAAAGGATGGAACGCTTCGAACTTGTATCGACTACAGAGCCCTGAATCAAGTCACTGTGAAGAACAGATACCTACTACCACTCATTTCTCAACTCTTGGATCAAGTAAAAGGGGCCAAGATCTATACCAAGCTCGATCTACGTGGAGCATATCACCTGGTGAGAGTCGCCGAGGGTGACGAATGGTAGACAGCATTTCGGACCAAGTATGGGCTGTTCGAATATCAGGTGATGCCTTATGGGTTGAGCAATGCCCCCGCAGCTTTTCAGCACTTGGTCAATGATGTCCTACGAGAATTCCTGGATCAAGTGGCAGTAGTATATATTGATGACATATTGATCTTCTCAAATTGCATAGAGGAACATGTTATTCATGTGAGAGCCGTATTGCAAAGGTTACTAGAGAATCATTTGTTTGTAAAGCTTGAAAAATGCTTGTTTCATGCGGAACGAGTGGAATTTCTGGGTTTTATCCTGTCCGCTAATGGAGTGGAGATGGATGATTCAAAGGTTCAAGCCATTCAAGATTGGGCTTCGCCAAAAAGCGTGAAAGAGATACAAAGCTTCATTGGATTCGCTAATTTTTATCGAAGATTTATATCTAACTTTTCAGACAAGGTCTCGCCTATAAAACAATTGCTGAAAAAAGGGAAGAAATTTGAATGGTCCAATGAAGCTGAGATGGCTTTTCAGACTCTAAAAAAGGCTTTTGTGACCGCCCAATCTTGATGCATCCAGATCCTGAACAAGAATTTTATGTGGAAACAGATGCTTCAGACTTTGCCACAGGTGGGATATTATCACAGAGGGACAAACAAAAACTGGACACCTTCATCCAGTGGCCTATCGATCTAGGAAACTATCTGAGCCTGATTGTAATTACTCAATAGCGGACAAGGAATTGTTGGTGGTCAAGGAGGCTTTTCAAGATTTGCGTCACTATTTATTAGGAGCCAAACATTGCGTGACGGTGTTCACCGTCCATAGAAATCTACAATTTTTGAAATCCGCAAAAACTCTCACACCATGACCACTAAGGTGGTCCCTGTATTTCTCCGAGTTTGATATCGTGATCACATATAAACCAGGTGCAAATAACGGTAAGGCTGATGCGCTGCCAAGAATGAATTCTTCTGTAGAAACTAAGCCTTCACTTCCAGAACCAATCATTCCCTTGAGTAAAATAATAGGAGCAATTCATTTGCAGGAGTTTACTGATGACATCCTGAAAAATCACTCAGAGGAATTGAAGAATTGGGCTGATTCAGATGAAAAGAAAACTGTTGATGGTGGGCTACCGTTCTTTGAGGGTAAACTGTACCTGCCTACTAAAGAAATGCAAGAAATGGCTATGAGAAGTTGTCATGATGATCGTCTAGCTGGTCATCGAGGAGTTAAGAAAACTATGGAGTTGGTCAAGAGGCATTTTTGGTGGCCTGGCATGGCGGCTCAAATAGGACAGTATGTATCGACTTGTGAACTGTGCATTAAGGGAAAACCAAGTCGAAGAGCCCCCCAGGGGTTGTTGCAACCTATGCCCAATGCACCTCATCCCTGGCACACAGTGACATTAGACCTGATAGTCGATCTACCAGCCAGTTTGGGTAATACTGTCATTTTAGTGTTGGTTGACTCATTCTCTAAAATGGGACACTTCGTTCCACTAAGATCCATACCCACTGCCCCTCAGTTAGTGCAGATATTTAATCAACACATAGTTCGGGCTCATGGAATTCCTAAAGTCATTATATCAGACAGAGGGTCACAATTCATATCAAACTTTTGGAAAAGGTTCATGCACAATCTAGGAGTGGACACACAATATTCTACCAGTTTCCATCCTGAAACAGATTGCCAAACAGAAAGAGTTAACCAGGAATTAGAACAATATCTTAGACTCTATTTGTTGGAACAGAAGGGCAACTGGTCAGAATTGTTGTGGACAGCAGAATTTGCATACAATAATGCTGTGCATGATTCCACTAGACATTCACCATTCTATCTCAATTCAGGTAGACACCCAAATCTAGTAGTGGGTAGATCAGATGAAACAGTACCAGAAATTACTGAAGTCATGACAGAGTTGAGGGTATCTTACGATAAAGATCAAAAGAATTTGCTTAAGGCCAAAGAGTCATATAAAAGACAGGCAGATAAGAAAAGAAGGATTGGGCCAAGTTTTGAAATGGGTGATCAGGTATGGTTGTCTACTAAAAATGTAAAGTTAAAAGGGAACAGGAAGTTCCAGCCAAGATTTATAGGCCCATTTAAGGTGTCAAAAATCATAAATCCTGTGGTAGTGAAACTGAAACTCCCTAAAACTTTAAAGGTCCACTCAACCTTTCACGTGTCACTTTTAAAAAAGAACCCGTAAAATGCAAGGCTCAAGGAAACTCATTCACTCATAAATGTGGAGTCAGGTGAAGAATTTGAAGTCAGGAGGATTTTAGACTCAAAAGTAGTTAAAAAGAGGCTATATTATTTGGTGGAATGGAAGGGTTTTGGACCGGAGGAAAGATCATGGGAACCATCCACGAATGTACATGCCTCGAGACTGATCAAGAATTTTCACAAGGCATATCCAAAGAAACCCAGTTTGAGGGAACCCATTTTGGAGGGAGGTACTGTCAAAACCTCCCTGGCTGCAGTTCAAACTGGCAAGCAAAACCCCAAGAAAATCCTTCTGAAGAAATCACCTTTTAAGTATCTACGATGGAAAAGACATCATGTGGTGTCAGTCTATTTCCTGAGACTGTGTCTGTCTGGTTTAGGCGCTTATTGGCAGAAAATGGAGAGCACTTTGCGCCGCGGCAAGACTGAAGGTTGCCGCTCTAGTGTTTAGAGACTCACGGTTGACAGCTGAATGAGGCGCGCGTTTAGATTACCAACTGCGCACTTCAACTCTGACAAGACCGCGAGCAGCAGCGTCGTTCCAGAGTTCTTCATTTACGATGTGAAATTCCTGGCCGGAGTTTCAGCAAGTATTTCTTATCGCATGCGCAACGTGGGATACCAGGAAGGAATTCATTTGTCCTGCATTTGTGACTGTGAACATTTCAGTAGTTTTTATGCCACAACGTGAACTGACAAAAGTGTGACCTGTGTTTTCATTGAGAGCTTCATAACCTGGCCTTCGGTGGAGGGTTTAGGTGTTCTGTTTTGATGCTCTTGGAATTAACTTTTCAAATTTAATTTCCTTCGTCAAGGCACTGTAGTAATAATTAGGTCCCTAAATAATAGCCTAATAGTTACTCATAGTTAGAGTTCAAATCAAATCCTTAGTATAGAGTTATTAACAAAGCAAGGATTGTTGGACTCCCTAACAGTTGAAGAATTTTCAAAAGACTTCAGAATCTGTGACAGGTATCGGAACCTAAAGCTTTTCATTTAGACCTTGTCAGCATAGCTAAAAGGAATGTTATTAATGATGTTATGTTTATTTCAGTACTACAGATTTGTGAATGCTAAAAACTTCTAATCCAGAGAGAGCCGCAATAGTCTATGGTTTCAGGGTAAGACATCATCATAGGTATTAGTACTTATCATTTAAGGCTTGGTAGTTTGGTGTTGTACATGTATTTTTTCCTGCAGGGCGCAAACTCAAGAGCCCAGCGGAACCAGCAGAAGTATTACATCAATCACGAAGAGGCTGTCTCTCTCTTTTCTTCCACTTCCCCTTTCCCCCCTGCTTTAGGGGTTGTCACAACATTTATTGTAGAGCGACTGCTGAGGTGGTGGGGCGTTGGGACTTGCATCGGCTCCTGTGGATTTATCTTGGCATCTTGACAGATACAGAGTATGCTGTTAATGGGCAAAAATGCTAACTTGTGAAACATTTTCACCGGGTGAGGGGGGGCAAGGCCCTGTAGCGGCGGCAAGCTATTTAAGTGGCATTGGCTGCTCACGAGGTGTCTGTGTGAAGCTGGTATTGTGTGCCATGTGGTGGGAATGAGTGAGTTAGAAGGCCTGTTATGGACTTGAGGGAAGCTCTGAGAGCTGGCTCAGTCACTCCCAGCACATTGTGCATGAAAGCCAGCCTACGGTTGCGCATGTGGGACACATGAAACAGCTGCATCTCTGCAGAATGGGAGGCGCTCAAGCTGCCCTTCCGGCACAACTGACAGAAGCTTGTCTCCTTTCCGGTGAAGAATTGGCTTGGTAGTTTGGTCTGCCCTGTTCCCATGAGGCTCTGGGTCAGACTAATTTGCATATAGCCAGGTTCTGAACTGGGGTGATGCAGTGAGCTAAATAACTGTGATGGATCAAGCCCTGATCTCTTGACTAGGTAAGAGTGGTCTGCTTAATTCATTCACTCTGTTCATCATCACCCCGTTTTTGAATCGTTTTTGGCCACCACAAGTGTGGCAGGGTATACTCAGACATGAGTCCCTTGCTCACTGCACCACCAGGATTCAAGCAAGCCGGGCTGACGACGGCTGAAATGCCAGAAACCGGTCCCCGGAAGCTTGTCTCCTTTCCGGTGAAGAATTGGCTTGGTAGTTTGGTCTGCCCTGTTCCCATGAGGCACTGGGTCAGAATAATTTGCATATAGCCAGGTTCTGAACTGGGGTGATGCAGTGAGCTAAATAACAGTGATGGATCAAGCCCTGATCTCTTGACTGGGTAAGAGTGGTCTGCTTAATTCAGACACTCTGTAGATCACCACCCCGTTTTTGAATCAGGAGTGCATCAGCGGCAGCAGCAGTGGTCTCTGGCCAAAGACACTGAGTGTTGAACCACTTCAGCAGCAAGAGGCAGGCACAGCTATGTGTGTGTGTGTGTGGGTGTGGATGCGTGCGGGTGGGTGGGTGAGTAGGTATATGTGCAGGCATGCATACATACATGGGTGTGTGTGTGGGTGGGGTTGTGTGTGTGTGTGGATGCGTGCCGGTGGGTGGGTAGGTGAGTGAGTTTATGTGCAGTAATGCATACATGCATGGGTGTGTGTGTTGATGGGTTGTGTGTGATTGAGAGACGAAATTGCTGCTACTCGTTTGATCTCACTGCTCTGTATTTACTTGCTGCTGATTTACTATGATGGCAAGCTAACCACTGCTTACCTGTACAGCTCTTGCTGGTATGAAGTTTCCCCCTTGCGTTCCTGGTGTTAGTAGACTGTTTAATGATGTTTATTAACCAGATCCCACTTCCTGCTCTCTTGTAAAGCACTCTCATGCCTTTAAGCTAAGTCTGTGCTACGTAAAAACTGCAGACAAATAAATGAATAAATTGTGGACAGCTGTGCCTGATGTGAGCGATTTTGTGACTCTCCATGCTCAGAGCTGTCGTGTTGCCACCTCATCCAGGTTCTGGTCTTGGTACAGCTGCAATGATTTAGCTGTAATAGCATGAATGAATGAATGAATGAAACAGATCTTATATATGCGCGGACTTAGCCCAATGGGCGTCAAGGCGCCTAAATCAAATGCAGAAGCTAGAAAACTTACGGAGTCCTATTTACTCATGGGTAGGCCCTCTTAAAAAAGTAAGTTTTAAGAGCCTTTTTGAAAGGCTCAATGGTCGGGAGCGTTTTTATTTCTGTGGGAATGGAGTTCCACAGCTGCGGAGCCACCTCGGAAAAAGCTCTGGCGCCCCATCTGGTCAGTTTGAAACGAGGAACAACCAGTTTACAGAGTCCCGCAGATCGGAGGTTTCTTGTGGGGACGTAGCGCATAAGAAGAGATCCGATAGCACTAGCAGGGCCATCCTTCAATGCTCTGTGGGTCAGACACAGAATTTTAAAGGCAATTCTGTGCTGTAACGGGAGCCAGTGAAGCTCCTTCCTGGCTAAGGTGGCAGAAGATGCTTTCGGAAGATCCAAGACAAAGCGTGCTGCAGCGTTCTGGAGAATCTGCAGACGATGTATCAGGCCTTTATTGGCTTCCATGTACAGAGAGTTGCAGTAGTCCAGCCTTGAGCCAACCAGGGCTACTGCAACCTGTTTGCTGGCCTGGGGGGATAGGTATCCGCGGATTTTATTGAGTGTCCTGATCACACCCCAGCAAGTGGCCACAGTCCTGTTGACTTGCAGGGACATAGAGAGCGAGGTGTCAAATAATACTCCAAGATTTCTGGCGGAAGGGGAGGGAGTGGGGCAGATGCCAAGAGAGGAAGGCCACCATTCACTCGACCACAGATTTTGACCCTTCCCAAAGATCGGCACCTCCGTTTTTTCGCCGTTTAGTTTGAGGGAATTTATAGTCATCCAGTCTGCCACATACTGCATGCATACCCTGAAACTAGCGGCAGCTGTACTAACAGAGGTGTGACCTAATGATACCATGATCTGGGTATCATCTGCGTAGGATACCACCTCCATCCCCTGAGATTTAACCAGTCTAGCAAGGGGGGCCACATAGATGTTAAACAGGGTCGGACTCAGGGCCGACCCTTGTGGCACCCCACACTGCAATGACTTGGCAGGGGAGAGGTGGTTCCCAAGCATACCTCTCTGTTCCCTTTCAGTCAAGAAGGAGTTTAAGAGACTCAAGGCCGGTCCTGTGACACCCGCTTCCCTTAGCCGAGATGTAAGGATGGCGGGGGATAGGGTGTCGAACGCGGCCGTGAGGTCTAAAAGGACCAGAACAGTGGTTTGGCCAGAGTCCACCTTGCGTCGGATGTTGTCGACCACACAGGTAAGGGCGGACTCTGTGCTGTGGTGTTTCCTAAAGCCATGTTTTGTATCACCCTGAGTCCTTCTCTCGCCATGATGTATAACATAGTGATGCACCAAGACCTCACTATGTGATTCACCACTTCGAGATGGACGAGGAGGTCATCAGATGTCTACAAAATACCCAAAAGGAAGCCTCCTGACTGGTGTATTGCTCATACTTTTCATGTGACAGTGCTGGCACACGTGAGCAGGTCATGGAATCAAAGAACAGGGTCTGCGGAGCGTTCATTGACACACAAGGTGAAGGCTGTACCCCAGACCACTAACAAGGTCTGCGGAGCGTTCACTGACACACAAGGTGACAGCTGTACCCCAGACCACTAACAGGGTCTGCAGAACGTTCACTGACACACGAGGTGACAGCTGTACCCCAGACCACTAACAGGGTCTGCAGAGAATTCACTGACACACGAGGTGACGGCTTTACCCCAGACCACTAACAGGTTCAGCGGAGCGTTCACTGACACACAAGGTGACAGCTGTACCCCAGGCCACTAACAGGGTCAGCGGAGCATTTTCCCCAGACTACTAACAGGGTCTGCGGAGCGTTCACTGACACACGAGGTGACAGCTGTACCCCAGACCACTAACAGGGTCTGCGGAGCGTTCACTGACACACGAGGTGACAGCTTTACCCCAGACCACCACTAACAGGGCCAGCGGAGCGTTCACTGACACACAAGGTGAAGGCTGTACCCCAGGCCACTAACAGGGTCAGTGGAGCATTTACCCAAGACTACTAACAGGGTCTGCGGAGCGTTCACTGACACACGAGGTGACAGCTATACCCCAGACCACTAACAGGGTCTGCGGAGCAATCACTGACACACAAGGTGACAGCTGTACCCCAGACCACTAACAGGGTCTGCAGAGCGTTCACTGATACACAAGGTGGCGGCTTTACCCCAGACCACTAACAGGGTCAGCAGACCGTTCACTGACACACAAGGTGACAGCTGTACCCCAGGCCACTAACCGGGTCAGTGGAGCATTTACCCCAGACTACTAACAGGGTCAGCGGAGCGTTCACTGGCACACGAGGTGACTGCTGTACCTAGACCACTAAAAGCACCTACTTTATTGTTATATCTGTAAGTGCTTCCTGTTGAGGTTTAAGTTTTGTGACAGGAGCATCGTGCCCGAATGAATCCCGCCCTGCGTGTTTGTCCACGAAGATGCCACCGTTTTGTACAATACCTCTACTCAACTGGAGTACTTTCTACTGGCTAATCAGTAAGCGCTCCCTCGTTGGGTAAATGTATAGTGCTTTTACTACACTGCAGCTGCATAAAGGGCCAGAAGATGTGTCTCCAGTGACCATGTGTGCCTTAACAAACTGCGTGTATGTTACAGGCACACATGGTCACTGGAGACACATCTTCTGGCCCTTTATGCAGCTGCAGTGTAGTAAAAGCACTATACATTTACCCGAGGGAGCAATTACTGGATTAGCCAGTAGAAAGTACTCCAGTGCAAATCGCAAAATAATCTGCGATTTCATGGGAAAATCCACTAATTCCCACATTTTTTTGCGAATTCGCAGACCGCGAATTCGCAAATTTCGCCCATACTTACTGTTAGGTAATGGAGTTAATCTTTTATTTAAAAATTGTGTTTTGTGCTGTGTCACAAATATGTTGGGCAGGTCCAGGAACCTGACTGAGCAGGAGTTTGGGGGGGCTACTGTGGCTCATAGCCCACTATCTCCCCAACATGATTGAGAGCGGAGGTAGGGTACTACAGGTTTGCCCAACACAGGAGAGGAATAAAAGGGGGGAGAAGGTGCGTTACCAAATGGAGCGCATCTTCAGTGTGGGTAGGAGCCTAAGGCAATACAAATACCGCTGGGCAGACATCATCAACCAAGAGCTTGATCTCCTGGACCACCTGGGCCTGGAAGTTGCTGGTATAGTAGGTAGGTTTACTGTCAGAGATGTTTTGTATTAATCCATGTGGACAAATGTACAGCACAATTTTACACAAACAAACACAGCACGGTTGCGCAAGTCAGCTTTCTGCACCGCACTGTGTTTGGTTTTGAAGCACAGTGATGCAACATAGTTCCATTTACATGATGCATCTCTGTGCTTTTCCAGGCACTGACACATAAACTGATGACATGCACTGGCTCAGGCACCCTTGCCCCATGGTGCAAGTATACCTGTGTTGTGGGTATACAGTTTTTTTACAAGGGTCTTGCCCCACTGGTATTTCACTTTTTACAATACAAAGAGTGACGTATCAGTGGCGTAAGGGCATTGTAAATAGGCACCGTTGTTTTACAACTCGTTGAGTCTAGCTACACCATCCCTGTGTTGCCGTAGCATTCTGAACCCTATCCAGATTCACAATTGCTAAACATTTGTAAATGCATTAGTGGACAAGGGTGTTGCTGAGGAAAAGCCACAGCAACACACATGTTGCACCCATAACACACAAAGAGTTGCACGAAAAGAGGATATTTTTGCAAGCACACATGAAGCCACACAGGGTGTCTTAATGCTTGCGTGTCAATTATGCCCAATTTCATGCTACATGTTGTATGTAAGGGATGTGACATTGGTGTTGCTGTGGGTGTTCAAATGCTACAACCATGTCCACTCATGTTTTTCCAGATTTACTAACAATCATAAGACCTTGAAATGCATTAGGATACAAAGCCACCCCCAGGGTTCGTGTAGCAATGCACAAGGAGGAGTAATGTTTTCATTTCTTATTGTTTTTTATCTGCTGTCAATGTGTTGTGTATTCAACAGCACACATTGGTAGAGAATATCACCTCAAGAGATGGTTTTTGAGTGTGAAGGTGTCCCTTACATCACAGAATCATTCCCACCATGATGCTGGATTAATGCACCATGGTGCAAGATGGTCTATGCTGGTGGATGACAGCAGTTTGTGCGCCAGGGCATGAAAAGGCACAAACAGAGATTACACCTTGGAGGACCTGTACATAGAGTACTTATCTCCAGGGCCATCACAATTGAGTAGTAGACGTCAGCCAGAGTCACAAGTAATCTTGCTGTGCAGTAAAATATCAACACAATGGTGTTTGTATGTGTCTTTTACAATACACAATGTGCTATCTGCCGCTTGTACCCAGCACAGATGCACAAGTGTTTCCCCGAGTGCAAATGCACAAAGCCTTCATCCATACTTAATGACTGTGTGCAGGAAGGATCACTTTTTAATAAAAATACTCCTGATTAACCTGATATTCACATACTAGGTGTGACGTGGAATGCAGCGCACATTGATGTACAAAATGCTAAAACTAAGCCATTTGCCCATCAATGTGCATACATAATGGCATACAGGGGGCTACCTTAGGTTTGGTTGCATATCCAAACATATGATTCCTCATATAGCTGGGATTGTGTCAGTCCCATGTTTGTTGTGTTGAAACACCAACTTCAATACAAATGTTATGCAACTGTCATGCAGTGTCATGCTTGAAAGTGGTACACATCTACAAGGCCATGAAAAGGGTATCGAAGGTGAATCACATGTCGGTGTGTACATGGGCTCCTTTTACACAGAACAATGTGTAGAAGTGCCATTTCATGGGTCTTGCAGTGGTTGTCACAATGCAAAAACCCTTGAAGCAAACACATGCACAGATCTAAGAGTCCTTGTACATCTGGAAAGGATTACTAATCCAATGCAAAACAATGTGTGGCATCAGGGAGGTGCAAATACCACAAATAGGTAAATACATACGCCTGATAATTTCTTTTTGGTCTGCCCCATAATGAAGCACACACATCTGTGAATTTTCAGATGTTAACTGTTACTATTGTACCAAAGCAGTCCATAGCAGTATAATCACATTCATTATCACAATGTAAACATGCTTGCAACATGGTGCAAGTGTGCATGTATCTGTGTATGGCATCTCAATGGATCACCACAGAAAAAAAGAGCACATGTATTACAAAATTTGTGAAAGAGTGTGCTTTCTATGTAAAGCATTTAGGCAGGCCATGGCGTACGAATTGAGGAGATAAATAGGACTCACTGTAATACCCTTGTGAAGATACCACTAACTCACATGAAAAACATATCCAGTGGAGTGTTGAAATGTGCCACAATTACTAATCATGTTGTCAACTTGTTTGTCTTGTAGGTGGTCCACCCCCATACACATGGGAAGAAGTGGAGAAATTCGAGGATTCTAATGTCACTGGTGAGTGTGATATCATTTATGTCCTTGTCTGTTTGGTTACAATGTCTCATCATGCATGCCTTGCATAGTGACATGCCAGAAGCATCATCCTCGCATTCAGCACTGTTACACATCACATGTGAATGGAAGAGCAAAGGACTTATTGGTACTATGTGCACATGCATGATGAAAATATTAAGGGTCACATGTATGAAGTGTTGCTGTGGGCCAGTGCCAAATGCTCCCATGTTGTGTTGCACTATGTCTGAACCACATAAATCGAGCACACATTGTATGTAACAGATAATTTGGGGAAACAATGAGCACATGAGACATGGATATAGTAGAAGCCCAAAGACATAGGGCATCATTTATGAAGGCCTTGCCATTTTAAAAGTTACGCACAGGCAGCACATGGCCTTCATAAATAAGGCCCATAATGTATGCAGTTACCTATGTAACATAAAGGGGCATGTGTAAAAGCCCCTATTGCCATCACAACGTTACTTGCACTGATGTTCTTGTGGCGATAGAGTACTTGCCTCATTTACAAGGTAGCATTAATCCACATACCATGGCTTAACGCTGGCTTGTAAATGATGCCCCCTCTCATGCCATGTTTACCATGAAAGGGTTGGGCAGTGGGTGTTGCATTGTGTGTCACAATGCTACACCCATTCTTTTTGATGCATCCTCCTATTTACAAGTGCAACGGAAATAGGAGGCTGTGCCAAAATGAAGAGCAGGGCAAACTTGGTCTTAACTTGGTAAAACAAGCAGAAATGCTTTTTTTCCCATCATTTTGCCTTTTTACATGTGTGTTGCCTTGTGCAGCATACACAGACAGAATGCATAAAACCTTGGGTTGTTCAGGTGCAGGAAGGGACATCTTGAAACACATAAACAACCCTTGCCTGCATGCAGACACGCTTGCACCATGGCAAAGAGGTGCCTGTGATGGTGCATGGCAGCCAATTGTGTTACGGCGCTGGACAAAAGCACAGGAATGCACCGTATCACATAGATACAGCCCTTTCCTGGCCTTTTTATTTTGGTCATAGGGCAGCACGTTAATATTCATTACTTTGCTGCCCTTCATCTAAACATCATAAATGAGGCCTCAATGCTTTCTAAGTGACATTCTGTTAGCAATAGGGCCTTAACAATATGTCCCTTACATTGCCTGATTGTGCATGTCTACAAGTGTCAATGTGTAAGTGTAGACTTATGTGAATGTAATTCCTCCATTACAGCCAACATGACACCAGATAAAGAGAGGCAGTACAGGATCCGGCTGGAACGATACCACCATATCCGCCATGTGGCACGGTATTTCAGACATATGGGCCACCAACATGATTGCTCCAATGCAGCTGGAAACTGGAACTCACCAGCTCCTACTCAACCATCAACTAAATGCACACACAAGACCAAGACAAAGCCATCTGCTATGGATACACAACCAGGAGCAGAAGCAGGGGAAGCCCATTCTCCACAAATGGAACCATCCTCACCTCAACAGGCTGGATCCTTTCCTCTACAAACCTCTGCACCATCCACAGCTGGCCCATCTGGACCTTCATCCATTCCACCCTCTGGACCATCCAATGCTCCCCCATCAGGACATCTGGACATGCATCTGCTTCACCCTCTCGAACCTCCACAGCTCCCCCATCTGGACCTTCCTCTGCTCCACGCCTTGAAACCTCCATAGCTCCCCCATCTGGACCTTCCTCTGCTCTGCCCTCTGGAACCTCCACAGCTCCCCTATCTAGACCTTCCTCTGTTACGCCACCTGGAACCTCCACAGCTACCCCATCTGGACCTTCCTCTGCTCTACCCCCTGGAACCTCCACAGCTCTCCCATCTGGACCTTCCTCTGCTCCACCTCCTGAAACCTCCATAGCTCCCCCATCTGGACCTTCCTCTGCTCCGCCCTCTGGAACCCCCATAGCTCACCCATCTGGATCTGTGGTTGCACCCTCAGACCTTGATGTTGGTCTAATTTTGTCCAAGGTGGAGAATTTTGAAAAGGTCCAGCAGGACTTAAATCTCAAAATGTTGGGGATACAATTGCAGCTGGCCACCCTATTAAGGATGGTGACAGACTTACAGGAAAGCCTACAAAAAAATGGATCCACAGCTGTAGCCACCCACTCCCCACCATGATCAAAAAATGTTGTGTGTTTCTAACATATCATTGCACATATATGGGGGCTGAATCTGGCAGGAAATAGTTTCACCCGACACGTACCCAACATTTTTTCAGACCGAATCGTACACCTGCAGTTTGAATGAGCAAGTACGATGCAAAGTAATAAATCGCCAAACGATTTGGTGAAGATCGTTTTACCCGACACGGATCGGTTAGGAAAGGAACCTGACGTGATAGACTTGGACTCGAACGATGCCACACACCCAAGCAGATACACGACGCAACAGACGCGGACGTGAAAGATGCCACATAGTCAATCATTAACACAACCCAAATTGACTTGTACGAGAATGAGTCTACATAGCCTGGCACATATACGACGCAACAGACTTCATCTCGTCTCCCTTGAACAAGTTATGGTGCGATTCGACGCTTAAATACACTTCGTCCGAATGCTGCGAGGTGCTGGAGCTTTTGCCCTGTACGACACGTATGAAAAAAGCATCGTACTTGCATATTCGATAATGGGTTGCTTTGGGCCTCCTTACAATGTGATATACGTGTTTCCTGAGCCCGTTAGGTATTGACATAGTGCACGAATCGGACACGAAGAGTATGCAGAGGGTGTAGAAGTATGTGGAGGATACAGCATTTGGAGGATACGAGTTGTGTATGATGCTGGTGTTGCGTGCTTGGTCCGTAGTGGTGGGAGGGTTGCCAAGGGCAGGGGGCTACTAGGTATCGTCCCATGCGGAAGGGGTGGTTTTGAGGATGATGACTTGCGTTTTCGACATTTGAGCTTTGGCCAGCTGCATGTCATCCAGGTTGCAACATCTTTTATCCCTTCCAGGAAGTAGTGTCTGGTGATGTTGGGTTCCTTGGGGAGGGAAAGGCTGAGTTGAGTATAGTTGACGTAGGATACTATGCTAAGCCTGTGTTTACTGATGATGTCAGCAAGTGTGGCCTTGTAGATGAAGAAGACTGTGGGGCTGAGAGCAGATCCTTGGAGAACTTGGCATCAGTACTCTGTGTGTTCGGATAAGAAATGCAGGAGTCTGAATCATGGACTTTGGCCTGCGAGGAAAGAGCCAATCCAGTGTAGGACATTTTCTTGTATGTCGCCATTGTGGAGTCTGGCGGCTAGTGTGCGGTGGAGATGGATTCTAAAACTGCTGAAAGGTCATGTAGATTGAGGGCTGCAGTGTGGCCTTGTTTGAAGTGTGTATGGATTTTGCCCATGGCGTTTAGGAAGGCACACTTGATGCTGTGGTTTCTTAGGATTGAGAAGTCTTGAGTATGTTGTTGAATTCTATGAAGTTCCCTAGCTGTATGTTGACAATCTGTCCGGTAACTTTGGTGGCAAATGTGAAGGGAGAGATGGGCCTGCAGGTCTTGAGGTCTGTTGGGTCTGAAGAGGGAATATTGGGGATGGGTTGGATTTCTGGACGTTTGCAATCATTGGGGGGGTGCCTGTTCCAAGGATGCAGTTTATAGTCTGTCGTTCTGGTGCGATGGCAGAGGCACCCCTTTGGAGGAAGTGCTGCGGGCAGGGGTCTGTGGGTGATCCCGAATGTATGCCCCTCATGGGGTTTGCAGTATTTTCTGTGGTGGCAGAGGCCGAGCAGAGGATGGTCTGCAGGGGGTATTTCCTGGTGGAAGGTGATGGGTTGGATGCCTTGGCTCTGTTTATCAAAGTTGACATTGAGTTTCCTGATCTAGTGGTAGAAGAGGGATCCAAGTTTGTTGCCAAGGTCTGGAGAGGGAGGGAAGGAGGTCAGAGCTTTTGCTTGTGGGGGGGGGGGGCTCAGGTGAATTATTGTATGATGTTGATGAGTTCCCTGTATTTGCAGGAGTTTGAGAGGATTCTGTCCTGGATGAAGTAGTATTTTTGTGGATCTGATGAGTTGGTAGTGTGCTGTAATGTTGGTCCTGTAGGTGGTGTGTGTTTCCTGGTGTTTTGCTGATCCTCCAATCATTCTCTAATTGTCAACACAAGTACTTTGAATCTTGTAGGTCCGTGATGAACCAGGTGACTTTTGTGTTGTGTTGTATGTTGTACTTCTAGAGGGGTGCAAGCATGTTTGGGCATATGTTGCACCATTTGTGGAGTTAGTTTACTGCAGAGTTTGTATTGGTCATGGTGGGGGAAGGAGTGCGGATGAGTGCAGAGGCAAGGGGTTCTTTGGTGATCTTGCACCAGTGTCTGCACAGGGTATATGGCGTTGACTTGTTAATGGTGTGTTTTGAGAAGGAGAGCTGGCCTGTCCAGAGAGGTTGTGTGGGGTGGCCAAGGCAAATGTTGTTCCCTCTGGAAAAGATGGAGTCAAGGGTGTGTCCCACCTTGTGAGTCGTGTGATGACAAGTTGGTTCAATCTGACGTTGGCGAGGTTTTCTAGGAGGGCTGTGGAGTTAAGTTGGCTGAGGTTGGCAAGTTGTAAGATCTGGTCTCCAAGCAGTACGTAGTCAGATGAATCAAGGGTGTGGTGCGCTATGTAATCTGTGATGGTGTTGGTGAATGGGAAGGCGGATCCAGGATGTCTGTAGGCAAGGAATCTACGTAGAGATGTTCTGGTTTTGACCGGCATGCAGAAGTGGACATGTTCCATATTCTGCAATGAGTTTTTCGAAAAGGAGGTAGTCAGTTGGAGGTAGTTTGTATGGATGGTGGCAAGGCCTCCTCCAGGGCGTTTTTGCCTGCATTTCTTCATGATCTTGTACCCGTTGGTGATGGCGTATGCTTTGTTGGTTGCAGAGCTGTCATGCAGTGTGCATGGAGGAGGATGCAGCTCTGAAGTTTGGGTGCATTGACATCTGGCAGGCTTGCTGTAGCTGTCATTGTCTGGAGGTGAGTTAAGGAGCTTCGGCAGTGTCGACATGAGAATGGTGCTTGTGAGTTTCACTGTGGTGAGAGCTGGCAGTTGTTGTAGCATCCAAGGTTGCATGCATAGAGACTGCTGGAGTTGTAGCGGTGGTGAGATCGAGGTCCAGGGTCACTTGCGCTGGTTGTGGTCAGGTTGTGTATGTGCCCCGATGGGCTTGACTCCGGCACACCAGTGGTGTGGATACACAGCAGTCGCCATTGACCTGGGGTCATGGGTAGGGAGAGCAGCTGGGAGGCAGGAACATGTGGGGGACTGGATGCGAAGGTATCTGTAGTGGAAGAGGGAAGGAAAAGGCGGCGGGAATACAGAGTAAACAGGGTAAATGGCAGAGACAGACAAAAGAGGCGCTACCAGTCAACAAATCCCAAACACACAACAAGGGCCCAAAACAGTGAACAAGGCACAGACAGACCATGCAGGCAAAAACAAATGGCCTCATTGGTAATATGAACTGTACTAATGGTACGGATAGTACCACACATCTAGTAGACCACAGATTTTATCCATTTCAGAGTTTCCTAGGTCGTTGACATTTAGGGTCCGTTAATGAGCAATAATATGTGTGACAGGCCAGTACAAATGTCAATATTGTGGATATGTGCAAACTTTCTCCATGTCCCATTTCACTTTGACTGATTTAAAAAAGTGCCTTCAACCTGATAATGTGTCAGGTTGTCACATCCCTACAGGAAATGAGTAATGTAGCTGAAGGAATAGTGGGGTGCCGAATGGTTGACAGTCTCTCATATTTACATATGTGTTCGTACAAATGAATTCTGCCATGTCAGGAAAGTTCTGTTGCAGTGGCTAATTGTGAGGCCATTTTGGTGCCTCAGCATCTCCTTCTATATCTGGCAAAGTGTCATTGCAGCACCACAAAAGTGTATGTAGGACCTCATACATGAGTCACCTGTTGAGTGATAAAGGATGTGGTTATAAGCACACTGGTGTGAAGCACGTATATATTCTAACTAATGAGCAAATTGCTATGTCTACAATATTATTTGCGCGAGGATGTGCCTTTGATGCCAGCCACCTGCAAATATATCACATGTATACATACCAATGAGAGGTCAGCATTTGTATATTATCACACATTTACCTAGGAATGACCCACATAAATGCAAGCATGCAAGCTGAATTGCTTAATCATTCACACACTTTGCAATTTTTGAACTGTTTGTCATACCAACATGGGACCTCATGTGCTATCTTAGCCATTGCTATTTCTGTCCTCCACACTGTACTAGTCACTTCATTAACCCCGTCGATGCTCATGACGGAACGGTTCCGTTATGAGGCACAGTGGAGCTGTGCTGATGACGGAACCGTTCTGTCATGACCACACCCATTATCAATATAGTTCAGCACCAGAGGGGAATATGGCTAGCAGCGATGAGGTTAATGGTGGCAGTTGCACATTGCATGCTGAGCTTGAAAAGTACTTTTATTAATACAATAAAGCAAGTAGCAAGGTATGACGGCAGGCAAAAAATCAAGAGACACTTACAGTGAGGATGAGGATGTCCATGCACAGTCCATACAAAATAAAGCTTTTTTGGACATATAGGTGCGAGTAAGATTTAACTGTGGAGAAAGGAAGAGTTTCCATCAAACCTTCACCTCACAGAGAAAGAATACATATAATTAGGAGATAATCCAGTGACAATGAGAAATAGGAAATTTACATGATTGGGGTACACTGTCAATACAATGAACACCAGACAGTGTAGATTTTGGATCATGTGGCAATAGGTGATGCTAATGCATAGTTCTCCAAATGACTGGAGTTCCATCATCATCTTCCTCAAATGTATGTGTTATCTTAGCTGATGGTGTTTTCAATGGTCCAGTAGACATTGGAGGCATACAAACATCAGGGGCTGAAGATGTGGAAGGCAGGTTTCCGGCACCATTTCCCTGCGCCAACAGATAAGGCAGCAATGCCGTGAGCATGACTTGCTGGTTTGCCAACACTGCTGCTGCATCCCATTGGTAGGCAGCCAAGGTGGTAAGGTATGTATCCTGTTTCTGATCCATGGCTTCAAGTATGTTCTGGATTGCCCGCAGCCTGTTGGCAACTTCAAGGCTGCCACTTATGGTGGGCATTTGCTCGTGCCTCTGCCGCATGACAACAGATTTGTCATTCAGGGCCTGAAACAAGCCACATTGTGGAACGTCAGTGCCTTTTCCATTTTCTGCACTGCAACAATATGAGCTTAGACAACGGAGGACTCCCTCTATGGTGGCAGCCATGCTCTCCACCCCTTTACGCACCTCCTGTACCAACTGACTCTGCACTTCAACAACACATTTTCAAATACATTTAGCATGTCCTGCGAGTGGGTAGTTCAAATGTTGTGGGAAGTGGTGTATGAGGGCTTCCATACTGGTCATGTGGAGACCCTACAATGCTGCCTGACCTTCTTGTGCTGGGAGAGGGTGTTTGAATTGTTTGTAACAGTTCCTGAAGAAGGCCTTGGTCCAGGCTTGGCACACTGCCACCTTCCACATCAGCCTCTTCCAACACAGGTTGCTGCTCAGGAGTAGGTGTTGCATGCTCTGAAATGTAACAAAATGTAGGTTGATGCTCCTGTTTGATATCTGTTCTCAAGATTCTACCTTTTATGTTAACATCACTTTGAAACTATGATGTAGGTCAACAGAGCAAAGTTTAGGCTACACATCATCAGATACAAGTTTCTAATTTTGATAACAAATTTTCCAAATTGAGTTTGAAATGTGTTTCCTCTAACATGGCACATGGCCAGACAGATCAGGCCCGACACAGTGCATGCACCTTTGCACCATTGTGCAAGTGTGCATGCCTTGATGGTTGTATTGTTGATGGCTAGGAAAGGGCACCTTCCAGCACTGTAGCAAGTCCAAGTGGCATCATGCACTCTCTATGCGTGTGAAAGAAATCCGAACACATTGTATGATGAATTGACACATGGAATTGTTAACTTTTCACATCATTGCACCTCCGATAGCCATCCCTGGAGTGGTGTTTGGTTGTGACCCATTTCCCATGCTAACCAGCAAATTTTGAAATGTTGTAATTACAGCTTCCAGCCAATTTGGACAGGCCCTTTGCACCACCACTACAACCCTTTCAAACATACTTGGATTTATGCACAGGTGACGCAAGAGTTTTAGTGAAGAAGGTAAACAAACAAATTGTTGTTGGGTCACACACAGCAATACCAATGTTAAAACACAGTTATACCATTTTGTCAATTTAAATGTAACATGTTTCCAAGGCCATGTAAAGGTAGACTAAATTCCAATACGTAGACTTGATCAAATGTCATTTACTAGCATGCAACAGTGGGATTGTTGAGATTTGAGGATACAGTGGGACAGATGTGATACAGGGTGTAGGAAATAATGTGAAGCATTGCACTTGGTGACCTTGTGCAATGATACTTCACTGTTGACATGGACATTAGTGACATACCAGTTGCACAAGGCCATTGAAATTAGGCAAATTACTGTTACTATGTCTCCCTCATTTTCATTTGCACTTGTGTCTACTGTAAAATGACAAATGTGACCGGTACTGGATATCGCTACATGCACTGTTGACAAGCATATCCTACATAGCTTGACATGTACATTATAAGACACTTACATGTCAAACAATGTTAATTGTCTGTGTTTACAGTGGCTCCCCTATTTGAGAATGGCTTGAGAATATAAATATTATTTTAGGCTGCTTATTCACACAGCATGAGCGTGTATATTGAAGATACATTGCAATCCTTCAAAAATGGATTAGTGAAGACACAATGGGGCATATGTACAAGGATTTCACGCCGCCGTTGCTTCATTTAGTTTTTGGCAATGTTTTATTTTATTAATTGCCATATGGAGAAGTTGCCGCTACCTGGAGTTTGCCGCACTTTTCTACATTTGAAAGATTGTCACTTCTGTTAAAGGTACTTAACAGAAAGGAGATGCAAGGTAGGCGGTCAAATCCAAAAACTGCCGCAAAGCCAACTTTGCAATATGTACCAATATTTTCTTATATGGTGCTAACTCCAGTTAGAGGCATTTTTTAAGCCCATAAAATAGCTGATCTGAAAAATGTTGAAAACACTTGGTACCTCTTTTCTGAATATTTTGGGGCTGGACAGCCCCACAAGGAATGTAGCTGTACTGCCATGCAACAATAAATACAGGGCAGGAATGAGCACCATCAATAAGATAGTTCGCATTCCTGGGCACCATTAATAGAAAGTGTTGCATTACTGCAACACAACAGCCTTGGAACACTTTTATCTAAGCCCTTCTTGTGACAACATGGATGCACTTCATTCACTGTAAGGCACTCCATGTTGCATTTAATGACAGATACATCAGTAATCCTGACGTATCTGTCAGTGCTTTGTCATTAGATTGCAGGTGGTGTGGCATCTAGGCTTGATAGCAAGGAGGGTGCCAGCACCGTAGCAGTGGAGTGTCAGAGAGGATGGGTCCTTGGTGCTGGGTAAGGTCCATGGAAGGACGGGCACAGACAGGCTTCCCTTTAACTTGCCTTTGGTGCCCCAGTAGCATGCCCGCTGTGCATGCCTGCACTGGGTCCCCCATTAAGTATTGCTTTGGGTAGGAATGGACAGCTGGGAAGCGTGAAATGTGGGATAGGACACTGGAGGGGTGGGAACGCAGTGGGGAGCGAGTGTAGTAGAAAATTGATTTTTACAATCTTACCTTGAGGCCAAGTCCCACATCTTCTGGGTTGTATGTTCTTACTACGCATTCCGTTGCAACGCATGCCTTTACCACTCATGCGTTACAACAGAATGGTATTCCTACGCATAACCTTTTCCTCGAATTCTTCCGTAGTGACGTCATACATCGTTAAGAGGAAGCAGAAGTTTCTTTTCGTTTCCTCTTTAACGATGCTGTTTCCCTGCACATCTCGACGTGACTTCTGGTGAGTTTGTTTTGGGGGGGTATACCCCCTCAAGCCCCCTTTTTTAATGTTACCCTTTACCACACATGCCTTTACTACGTACCTCGTAGTAAAGGTATGCGTGGTAAAGGCTTTCGTTGTAACCACGCATGCGTTGTAATACATGCCTGGTTAAGGTATTCGTGGAAACGGCTGCGTTATAGTGGCCGTTTCCCCATCTTCTGTGCTCCTGATCTCCAGAGTCTGCTTCCAGGATTAGGAAGCAAGCAGCCAGCCTTCCTCCCCTAAGCCAATCACAACATTGCAATCTGGCTGAAGGGGTGGCCATGTACTCCATGCAGGATGTACTGCAGCCTGCATTGCAAAGGGGGAAGTGCAGTTGACTGCTTTGGGCAGCAGGAAAGGGCCGGCCAAACAGTAACTGCGCACTTTAGTGGGCATCCCTCTCCTCCCCTGCCCTGTTCCGTGAGTAGAGCAGCAAAAAGCAGAGAAAACATAACATGGGTACATCTTAAAGTTTTCTTCATGTTGTTTCCTCTTCTTGCACTGCTTGAAAGAAATGGTACAACAATCTTCCTCCATAGCAGATGATCCGCCACTGGGGGTGCATCACACACAGATGCTAGGCCTGTGTCCGACTCAAACACCGGACCTCCACCTCTATGCGTACCACCTTCTACTCATCTACACATTGAAACCATGATGCAATCCGCTGCACTGTTGTGATGCAATCCACTGCACTCTCTCCAAATTTGCGCACCCTCCAGCATGAGCCTCAGCCATGCTGGCTTTCCCAAGCCTGGGTACAGCAATCGCCTCCAAGTCCACTAGTGAACTTCCCGATGCAGGTAATACAACAGTGCCGCCCTAGACATGGAGTTGCTGTGCCCCCACCACACAAATTCAGTGCAGCTCAGGGTCCTCACCCTCCACAGCATCCAGCCAGTGCAACCTCCTCCGGCCTCTGATGCTGCGAGGCGCAGGCCACCATTGTTAATCTCCCCTGTGCCCCCCATGTAGTGGTGAGACATGGTATGCAATGAAGACGTCCCTATATTTGTGTGCAGGAGCACTTCTACCATTCGCATCGCCAAGGGGCACCAGGTGGTCTTCTCAGACAGGTCAGCAACATGTCTCCATGCGATCTGGCAGACTTCACGACGAGGTAAGGGGGATCGCTGCACCTCAATGGCTACTGCCATGGCCCAGCAACTACACAGCACCTCTGCATCCCACTCCTATCCGCAGGCCCAGCGAGGCCTCGGGCCCCTGGGGACAGTCTGCGCTTTCAAGCTTTTGGCTGCCATGGTATTGCAAGGAGTGCACAATGATGAGTGATACATCACTGGTTTTGTCCAGCGATGCTCTTCTTTTCATGATTTTAGCCCAGTTTTTCCTCTTTCCCTGAGACTCTGGCTGGTAATGCTGGCTGGGGGCGGGGAGTGTTGATCTGTGCTGCACTTGGCCCTTGATGCTCCATTCTGCATTCCATTGGTTCTGTTTCCTATTTTTCATTGCAGGTGGACTTATAGGGCATTTTTGACTCTGGATGTAAAAAAATCACATTGGGCTGACTAACGTGAATGTATTTCTAGAAAATAGGCCTTCTGTCAGTTTTTGCCTGGTAACATCAGATTTTGTATCGCCTTCACAGTAGTGTTAGCAGCAGTTTTCACCAAGGGTACCTGAGACAATCGCCATGTAGCAACATATTGAAAATACATAGCTAACAGGGCGATAGTTTTGGTTTATAGGCGGCATGGAGAAAACAGCTGCTAACTAGCATTAGTTTGCAGCAGTTCTTGTACATATCCCCAAATATGTTGTCATCTACGTTGCTTAAACTTATTTCTTGCAGTGCATATGTGACATATGTGTGATGTTGTGATGTTGTAGAAGTGAGGCTACTGACTCCCTAAGTAGCATTTCATTGCTGTAACACATTACAGATATGATGTATTTGATAATTTTCTCAGTTATGATATAGGTTACCATGTTCCTCACAGTGCTGGCACTGTAAGAGACAAGAGTGGATATTTTGTTTAATGTGAACCTAAGTGGTAAGTTATGCCTTATCAATCCCCCGTAGCCAAGACTCTACCCATACATACACTGCCTGTTATCAGTGCTAGAGCTGTCCCTAAAGTACATAGCTTTGTGGCCTCCCATGCATGTATTGAACATGGGCCTCCTCCACTGTTGATCCAGCTGTACATGCCAATGGTTAAAATAACACTCATGATGATGCATATTGTAGGTGAAAGATTAAGGTTTGGCAATTTTCACATGTGATGGCATCAGTAATGGAATTCCATGAACATGAGTAGGCATCCTTGAACCTTAGAGTGAGGTAGTTTTATTTTACGGAGAATTTGCATGCATTCCCGGCGTCCCACATTTTTTGCAAACAATACATCTGAGTTTTCTATGTACTTCAGTAAGAGTCATGTTTCCACTTTTCAACAGATGTAACCCTGGGACAGTCTAAGGATGGGCAGAGTTAGCTTTCCTATGGGAATTTCCATAGTGAGGTTTGGAATAGTACACTTAGTAAAAGTAGCAACAACTATAGGCACTTGGGGGCTTATTTACAATCTGCTTCGCTGAGCTTGGAGCCTGTCATTGCGGGGCAGAAGGACTGTTTTGTGAAGGGACTCGAAGTCCCAGGAGCCCATCTACTCACCACACCTGTGCCGCCTCATAGCTCCTCGCCACAACCACTGCGCGGTACGAGGGCGGGTAAAGCCCGGGCCCACTCTCTAATCTTCAGTGTGCATCATAATGAGGATTTCCTCACTGTCCTGTGAGTACTGTTTTACGCTATTTCTCCATTCGGTCTTGATAATGGCTGGCCGCGAAGGCAGGGCAAATAAAGTGATGTCAGGAGGGTACGTTGCCGGGACATTAGATCAATTCATTACTAGGGCAATGTCTGTTTTGAACCACGAGCTAGCCATAACAGAGCGACGGCTGTTCCAGGACCCCGTCTTCACCAAAAGGTCCTCGTTAGGACAACTGATAAACGCTTGATCTCCGGAATGGCGCCAGCAAAAGGTTGTCACTGTTAGGCGTCAGAGTGGGACTAATATACAGCCATTCCAAGAATTGTATAATACTCCCTCGATCAGAGAACTTTCACAACCGATAGTAATGACGAAAGACATATTAATCAGTCCTGATGTAAACACACCACTATCCAGCTCTGTAGTTCCTGCTGTTCCTACACAGTCATATGGATGTCATGAGTGGGCCATTCCTAAAAGGAAGCGGGCGGGAGTTGCCATGCGGGGTAGAAAGCCCAAGGTCCAAAAGCTTAACAATAAGAATAATAAGGTTCCTGTTATTGAGGAGCCAGAACCCTCTGAAGACCTACAGGAGACTCCATCTGCACTAATTGCCACTGACGTGGCAAATATGGCTAAAACACCACCTATGGCAGAAGAATTATTTTTGGCTAAGCTGGGTGCCCTACTATTATCATCATTGCAGCCCCTAGAGGGAAGACTGCTATTAATAGAGCAAAGTCTCACCAAAATCGAGGAACTCTCTAGGTCGAGGGTGGATTTCATCAAGGGAAATAGGGTAAATCAGGGTCACACAACAGCAAAGCTTGTTCCTGAAGGGGTTCACACCACCACTTCAACATCTGTTTCCAGTTGCCCCCCAAATTCTGCAGAGACATTAATCCGTACAACCACCAGTGCGTGCCCAGATGGTTGTGTGCCCCCGGACAGTAACACCGAACCGCCCAAAGCCCTACAACATTCTGGAGAATAGGACTGGAAAATTGTAGGCGGAAAAGGAAAACGAATCCTGAAGATTGGGGGTCTAATCTACCAGATATCCAATTACCACCTGAAAGTGTACCATATGTAGTTGTTTTAACAGGGGTTCCCTAACTGGGTGAAGAAGAAACTGAGTGCTATATAGAACTAAACAATAAGTCAATCCATTGGTTGAACCAAAACAGACGACTCCCCAGAAATGTGAAATGTCAAATTCTATTTGCCAGAAGAGTGGGATGGGTGGGTTGCAGACCCAAAGATGTGGAGGGGGACTGCATTGTTATTAATTTTAAGGACAGTAGAGTGGTTGAACATGTCTGTATGGGGCCTCCGCAAAATTTACAAACATCAATCCAATCCTTTGATTTAAGGTATTTTTATCCCCCCCCTAACTACAGTATGAAGCAAGATCATTACTTAATTAGAAGGGGGTGGCGAGCTCAATATGCTGTCCCGAGCCTTGGTGAGGTAGTGGGTGGAAATCAGCAATTCTTAGATTTTCCAGCGAGTAATAGATTTAGCGTACTCGATTTGGTCGATTGACTACCATCTACTATCACACCTATAGTTATATCATCAAAGAGAAATAGGGCAACAAACTTAGGAGGACCTCCTACTGGGAATAACGGGGTATCTTTGATCAAGGAGGTAATACGATCCAGTGATAGTAACCAAACAAACAGAGCTGTCACTGATTTATTATATGGGAAGCAGGTTATAATGAGGGATGCATATATTCTATCTAGTGAAGCCCCGCCATCGTGTGAAGCTGTATTTCCCCCAGGCCTGTACACTGGTCTCTCTGATATACTAGATTGTCCAGGCCCTGTGGGAAATGCTGGGACTAATGTGGACGGACCCATTGGTGGCCTAAAAATGCTGTCATGGAACATCGCGGGCCTTGCCGGCAAACTTGACCAGCCTAATTGGGAAGACTTCATAGATCTGGTTGGGATTTGCCTCTTTCAGCCTTAAGCTCCGTCCATCGAGTTGGGTTTGTGTCATACTGCGAGCCTGCAGTTAAGGGCCCTATAGGCAATCGGGGGGTGCGAATACACCTTGGGTGTGAGGTGAGAAGAGGGGATACTCACTCTCCCGATATAATCTGTATCTTCATAACCCATAGAAAAGTACCAAAGCTGGCACTTATTAATATCTATTGGCGGCCAGTTCAGCACGGTGAGATATCCCCGACTCTAGACTCCCTGGTGAATATCCTAAGTTCTCTCCTAGGTGATGTGTCATTTTTGATTGGTGGGGACTTCAACTGTCATTATGAACCCTTGAGCGGCCTCACAAAATCTATTACAAGTGATGAGGACACACTTTGGTTAATTCCACCTCCAAATACATATCCGATAAAGGGGTGGACCCCATTAGTTCTTCAAATGACCTCACTTACACTTACCTTCTCCTTGAGGGCCTGTTATGGGCAATTCCTGAGAGATAACCCTGGGCATCCAACCTGTGAGAGGGTAGGCCAGGCTTCTGCCATTGATTATTTTTTAGTAAGTCTTCAAATTTGGCACAAAGTGGCTGACTTTAGTGTCGAACAGTGCACCGAAAGTGATCATAATCCATTGGTCATTTTGCTGGATCTTGGTATGATTGAAACAGACCAAGGGATCTTAACCCCCCCAGAAGCAATTTTAGAATAGTGGAGGGAGGGAGGCGCATCCGTTGGCGGACAATTATTGAATTCCCGGAAACAATACAAAGAATGTATAATAGTATTATTCCCATTCTAGAAAGGGCAAGGATTGTTTCTGGAAATAATACTAATATTCCCCACAGTGATGACCTAGGTAAAATCCACCAGGAATTGTTGGTAACCCTGGGCGAGTACTTTTTTCTAAGAAGCTAACTCGCCATAAACAGTGCGGGGGGAAAAACCCTGGTTTAGTAAGGGTTGTAGGGTGGCAAAGCAAACCCTTTTATCCACCCTTGAGGGGGGTGATTGACTATGTATAAAGGATGCTAGGCTAAATTTTAAGAAAATTGTTTTTAATAGTAAATCAGAATGGGAAGTAGATAGATGGCAGTCAATTAAGATTGCCTTAGACGCAAAAGATCCAAGGTCCTTTTGGAATTTGCTTCATTCAGGGAAGCCAGAGGGCAAGACTGCTATTGAACCAAATATTGCTGAGGAAGCCTGGTGTCTCTATTTTAAGGAATTATTTTCAATTACGAAAAAGTAAGTGATACGCCGGTCTGCCTCCAAACTTTTGATCCCTCATAGAACATACCACCTTGCACTCAGGCCGAGGTTAAACTAGCTCTGGATAAGCTTCAATCGAATAAAGCTCCAGGACTAGATAGGATCCCGGGAGACCTGTACAAAAATGAACAGTTAGTGTGGGTACCTTATCTTCAATTACTCTTTAATGCAATTTTTCAGGCCCTTAGCACATGGGCAGGGGCCGAGACTATCCCCATCCACAAAAAGGGGGCCCCCATGGAGCTGACCTATTAGCCTAATCGATGTATCACAAAAAATATACGCAAGGGTGTTTTTAGAAAGATTGCAGGAATGGATTCGTGACCACGACATTTTGACCCCATTGCAAGCAGGGTTCAGGGCCAAAACCTCTACTACAGATCAGTTATTTAGGCTTTAGCTAATCCACTGGAAGCATGTAGTATTGGATGGAGGGAGTTTATACCTCACCTTCGTGGATCTGAAATCTGCATTTGCTATGGCGGATCGCAACCAGCTATGGAGTATTCTGTTGGCTATGGGAGCTCCACCATATCTATGCTTTCAGTTTAAACAACTCCACGAATATACTTTTGCTAGAGTCAGATATAGTAAGAATGGGCAATTGATGGCTCCCTTCCCCGTGGGTAAGGGGGTGAGGGCAGGGATGTGTGCTTGCGCCAACCCTCTTCTCCCTCTTCCTAAATGGTTTAATTCAAGAGTTATCTGCCACCAAGGATATAAACTCCCCAAAACTGGCCCTTTGTAGATTCCCTGCATTAATGTTTGCGGATGATACCCTGCTGCTTTCTAAGTCGGCAATGGATATGCAGCGTGTCCTAAATGTTTTTAGCAAGTTCTGCAAAAAGAGGAATCTTGTGGTCAATATTAGCAAAACCAAGTATATGGTTTTTAATGCTAATTCCATTAACTGCCCGCATCCTGTAATGGAGGGTAGACCCCTTGAACAGGTTCCCATTTTTGATTATTTAGGGCTAACCCTGAATGATAAAATGGGGTGGGGCCCACAAATGGATAAGGCTAATTTAAAACTTACTCAGGCTGCTGGGAGGATTTTAAATAAGAGTGCCAGTCCAGCATCATAAATGAGGACTCATAAATGAGGCATCCTATGTCTGTTGCAGGGTGATGTGGGATTTGTATTTCAAATGGGTTCTGTTGTGTTTAGACCTGCATGTGGCAATTCACAGGTGCGGCAGTGGGCTGGTACTGCACTCATGACATATGTATTGTGATGTACATGAGGGGTGTAGAATGAACTGTGCAACATCTGACTGTCCAGGGTACAAGGAATTTATGTGACAATTCACTGTTATTGACATGCATGACTTCCCTGTGCACAACGCATGTCACTAAGGAGGATTGTTACCTTAGTAAATGCATTGCACAACATTACCATATTTCCAACACTGCCCCTTGTAGCAACTTACTCTGTGTTTCTTGCAGTTCCTCATGCTCATCACTGTCCTGTCCCGGAAGTCCTGCCAACAACTCCTCTGAGATGACAGCCGCCAACCGCTCCTCAAGGGCATCCAGCTCTTCCTGGTGTGCTGGGCTCCCTCCTGCAGTCTTCATTGCTTCCTTCGGGTTTTGCGCCATGTTTTATTTTGTCCTGCGCTTGATGTCATGCCAGTGTTTCTTTATAGCGGACACTGTCCTCTTTGATTGAGCTGCACAGTTGACCTCAGTCAATATGGACTACCAACTGGCCTCTTTTTAGCTAACAGCAACCTTGAGCTGACAAACAGCTGGTGTTGGTGGTCTGTCACCTCATTAATAAGTATTTTGTTCTTCTCCACACTGAAATTTACTTTCCTCTTCCTCTTCCCTGTGTTTCAGGCTGGACATCCTGGCTCCATGTGGGAGATTATCTTGATTGATGTTGTCTCTTTCCTGCTCCATGGTAGCTATATCTGCCTCCAAAAATGAGTTTAGAGGTAGATGCGTGTATTTTTTTGCCATTTTCCGAATGTGATTCAATGAAAAAGTGGTGTATGGCAAGGTTGTCTTGCGTTAGAATACGCAATTCTGACTTATGACACTTCTTCAGTTTTGTTTACATGAAAAAGGCAGCACCTGTGTCTTTTCTTTTTACTTTCATCATCACTTGTGTCATAATGCACCAAACCATAAATTTGACGCATCGCTGTCGGAAAAAAGTGACACATTGTATTGTAAGGAATTGTGACGCATCTCTGCACCAGCGAAGAGATGCGTCACTTTTCATAAACGAGCCCCTTAGTTTCTTCTGTACTCAACGCTTTTCATTTTTCATTTGTAGAAACATATACAATCATATAGTTATTAGTAACACTCAAAGTAATTTACACATTGGAAGTATGGTTGCTTCTTTAACAATGTTACATCGCTTATACAAAATCATTAACGTAGTTGACAGAAAACTCCTAATTTTCCCAATGCATTTCGGTTTACAAAACCTGTTGTCAAGGAAACTGTAAAAGTAACATTTGAGTACTCAATCTTACCCAACAGGAACGTTACATATATGACACATAAATGAAAATGATACTTAAAAAAAGGGTGAGCTACATGTCCGATTTCCTGATTTCAAAACGTCCAAATCTGAATTTTTCTCCAGCACACATTGGAATCTAAGTTGTGCATGTGCAACCACGCATACTGTATTTGAATTTCTTCATGTATTAGTCATGAAACCCTATGAATACTTGCACTTCAGTGACCAAAATGAAAGAGTGCCAAACAACTCCTTGAGTAAAAAAACATGTGCACCATGGTTTCTAAGAAACCTATAAGTGTCTCTATATCATAACTCTGCACGTACCTGAGAATTGACACCAGTTCAATAATCTCAAGTCTGTTGAACGATGTAGGCTCAATCACTAGAAAACGGTCCATGTGTTATCGACTAAACATTTAGGGGCACATGCATCAAAGTAGAGAATTGCGAATCCTTAAGAATCGCTTTTAGGGAATCGCAATTACCTATGCATGTAGGTTTTGTAACAAAATTGCGATTCCTACATATTTCTTAAAGGCGGAACATAAATTGAAGTTGGTGGTAAATTGTGATTCTTTAATGCAGGGTCACAATATTTTCATGCTTCCTTGATTGTATTTAGGGAATCTCAAATTGCAATTTCCTAAATGCCTTAGCAAAATAGGTAATCACAAAAACTGTGATTCCTTATTGTGTGCTTTGCTTTGGGCTTGATGCATCCCAAATGGCAAAAGACCTGAGGCAAAGAGGCCGATTCTATGAATCAGCCCGTTTACGACTGGTATTTTGCTTGATGCATGTGCCCCTTACTCATTATCAATGTGTTAGTAAGCCTGCTCAAATGTATTACTTTCAATGAAATGAAAGCCTCTTCAGACCGATGAATACAGGAGCTATGTTTATTTCCTCATCCGCAAACAGACATTACTGCAAAAATGTGTGAAACATATTGACCTTAATATTTAGCATGTAATGACCATGTCACGCACACTAAACAAACTTCTAACCGTAACTTGCTTGCTGTGAATGCTTTATGCTGAATTCAACGGTGTATGTCCTCAATGTTTTCCGGTGCTGTAGTGGATGTCAAGCCCATAGGTCAGTTACTATTAGAAATGTGAGGTTAACGTGCATGCAGGAAAGTGCAAACTGACTTACTCTCTCAAGTAAACTAGACCATGAAACCCATCCAAAACGTTCCTCATTTATAGCTCCATGTTGAGCCACTAAATCTATGTCACCACACCAGTGCAACAGAAATTATCTCTACTCATCGATGGTTCCTGATAAATATGCTAGTGCCAATGTTTGATTATACTCTCTTGAGATGAAAAAACATTGTCTAACTGTCGCAAAACATGTCCCCTGTGCAGAATAATACACTCATGCTGTTGTATAGTGCTGTGTGTGTACTGGAGATAAACACAGTGGAAATTGAAATGAATAAAGCAACACTTTGTGCCCAAAGTTAAAATGTGACTGTTAGACTGTGCAGCGGGGGCGCTGAAGCATCAATAGCACACACAAGAACTGGCATGAAGAGGATATTTTTATTTTTAAGACAAACGTCACAAAGCAAAGAATAAAGAGTCTTTCAAGGTGCTCCACTCCTCATTGGGTTGAAGATAAGGGTAAATCACAGTTCTTAAACTCTTCCGAGGGACTCTTCTTCTTGGAAGTTGCTCTCGTCTCTGCTCCGGCGGGATGGGAAGAAGGAAAACAAAACCAAAACAAAAAAAAGACTTTTAGAAGACGGGTTTCTTGACCATACGTCTCTAAGGGGCACTGGTGTGAGGAGTTACCGAAGGCTGCCACCACGCAAAGAACAATAAACCCGGGGGGTATAGGTCAGGAATGGTGAGTGGACAAAAACAAATAACAAAATTCCACAGACGCAGCCCCGTGAACTCCCCGTAAGGCTTTACCCAGTCCCTCCCGTGAGAAAGTGAAGTTTCTTATGCGACTCCGTACCTTTTCCAGCCACGCGACCCTTGAAGCCTGGCGAGGCAAATCGCGATCTCGTTGGCCTCCTGGCTCCCCGGTCTTTTCGTCCACTCCATCTCCTGCTCGATCCTTCCATCCTCCGATCTCCTCCCGACTCACCTCTCACTGTGAATCCTCCTCTCTGACACCGGCTTTTGCACCTTCAGGTTCAGGCAGGGTTTCCTTATCCGCCTCCACTGTGTCTGATTGGCTCGCGGCGGGTGACGTCAGGATTGTGGACTCCACCTCAGGGAAAGCCCAAGCTGTGTTAAAGGGACCGTAGGAATCCTGTGGACGTGGTGGAAACGAACAGATGTTAAAATCCTCACCCCGTCCGACATCGGCAGTGGCCCCCCTGACCGTATTGCGAAACCATATATCAGAAACAATGAAATGATGTAAGTATTACAAGTAACATGACATTTCAAAGTTGTCATTAAGCCCTTTGGGTGTTAAAGTTTGCAAGAATTGTATCCAAAAAGTTTCTCTGCACGCCAAAAGTTTGTGTGTCTCTGTCTGAAGTAGGGATGAGTTTCTCTAGAATGGTAAATTGCAATTTGGGTATGGTATGTATAGGGTCCAACCAGTGTGTTACCAAGCATGCATTTCTGATTTTAGTACGTATCTTACTTTTATGCTCTGTTATTCTAATTTTGATTTTTTTATGCTGTTCTCCCTACATATATTAAGCCACAAGGGCACTTTATTGCATACATATCCAATTCCAAATTACAATCTGATGATTGTTTCAATTTCATCTGTTTGCCTATTTGTGGGTGAGTAAAAGTATTCCCTGTTACCACATTACTGCAATGACTGCAGTTCAAAACCCTTTTCATTCCTTGTGTATGTATCTCTGGTGGGTGCTATTCCTTTCTTTAAAAAATGTCCTTAGATTTTTAGAGCTGGAATGTGCAAACACAGGTTTTGTCATGAATACCTCTCTGAATTCAGGCTCTTGCTCAATTACTTCCCATCTTTGAGATATGATACATTTGATAGCTGCTGATTTGGTGAAAAACTTCATTACATATACTTCTCTGTTTTGTGTAGGTTTGGGTAATTGTGATAGTAAACCAACTTGTTCCATGTTGGCAACTTTCTCTTCGGCCTTATTCAGTATCTCATGAGGTTAACCTTTTTTGCTGTATTGTAAATTTGAGTCCTGTATGGTTTCATTACAAATTATGGGTTCAGATGTGATTCTCTTGATTCTTAAATACTGCAATAAAGGAAGATGTTCTTTGAGTGAAGATGGGTGAAAACTAGTAAAATGCAGTGCATTGTTTTTTATTCGTCGGTTTCTTGAATACGCATGTTTGAAATCCTTCTTCTGTGATATGAAGTTGTATGTCTAGGAAATTGTTTTGATGTTGACTCATATGATGAGTGAACTGGATACGTGGATTATGGGTGTTTAAAGTCTGAATGTCAGAAGAAAGGACTCATTTCAAAGTCCTAGAGTAGAGACCTGAATGCCCCATGGGAGAAGGGCAAAAGAAGGGGAGACCACTGTAGTCAAACGTGCATCAAGGTGAGTCTCCCGTAAGTGCACCTATGTGTGTGCTCTTCTCCTCCCCTGACAGTGGGCATGAACTATATAGGCATGATAACAGGATCCTGTTATCATGCCGGGGACCACCACATACTACATAGTTCATGCCGAATAGGTTGTCATCTGCTAGCCACCATCTACTGGCCTTTCCAGAGGGGGTATACAGGTGCTTCTACATTCCTTTTTCACATGTCCACGGATATACATCCCTACAAGTTTACAATGTATTATTGAATCAAATTTTCATACGGTGTCCTTTTCATCAGTCTGAATTGACTTGGATCAAGTTTCCACGCCGTATTGGCATATATCTATTTAGAGTTTACAATGTATTATTGAATCAAATTTTCATTTAGTGTCCTTTTCATTAGTCTGAATTGACTTGGATCAAGTTTCTACGCCAAATCGGCATATATTTATTTGGAGCCCTGACGAAGTTCCAACAAGGAACGAAACAGGTTGGCTGTGTGTCGTTTTTGGGTAAGACTACAGAAATAAAGAAAATCATTATTCTTGGACTGAATGAACTTGTGTTTGATTTCAATGAATGCACCTTCCGCTTCTTTATGAACACTTTGACCTAAATTGCACCTTGGGACGACGGGTGCAGGAAGTGTGTCGCACCAAAGTTCGAATTATTAGTGGTACATGTGTTTTGGTTGTGCTAGACCCTGGTCGGTCGTTCTGTTCTTCATTTTTTCTATTTGAATATGAGAACAATAATGATATTTGGAAGGAATTTCCTGACGTGTTTTGGACAAGGCTAGAGCACTTGAAGGTTTCCAGCAGAGAATAATATTAAAGAAAAATGCTGTGCCAGTCGTACACGAAGTCAGGAATATCACCATAAGTGTCAGGGATGAGGTTTCGAATGTGCTTGACAAATTTCTTAATTTAGGTACAATTGGGGAGGTGGAGGCTTTGGACTGAGTTGTAGACTAAGAAACAGACGAGGGTCCCTGAATGTCAAAGTGTAGGGAGAGGAGGGCAGAGAAAATCACAGAACAATACCAAACAACAAATGTAATAATTCCTATACATAAAATCACTAAAGCAGCCCCACCATGACATAATACAAAATAATCATAGACATAACAACACCACAGCTCACAGACACACCACACATACCTCAATAAAGAAAAAATAACAATACATCCAACAGACCATGATTACAAAAATCACACAATAAATGTTTCAAACCATAAATATACAACAACAAAAAACAGAAAGCGCAGACGCACATTTCGAAGTGGGCTTTAAGACCAACAGTTCCTTCGTCAGGGCGCAGAAGTTACAATTCCTGAGGTGGTCAGATCCCATCCAAAATTTCTCAAATATATATATACAGGGTGGTGTCGGGGGCTCCTGTATCATAATGTATCTAAGCACATAGACATAATTTAAATAGCAGGGGCTAGCAGGAAAAACTACAAGGCTCAGTAATCCATCAGGTTGACTTCAAAGGGGTCAGAAGTACAATGAAATTAAGATAAGACCCATCCAGCTCAATGATACACCAGTGAAGAATGGACATCATGGGGATCTCCTGACAAAAAGTCATGGGGGGCTGAATATCAATCACTGAGGGCAGAAGGAGAAACAGTAATGCATTGAGAGCATGTTGCCAAAAGAAAACAATGGAGTTAAATGCGGCCGTTTGATATAGAGGCATCTCAGGTAGATACATTTCAAGGCTGATGAGTCCTTCTGGAAAGTAGTAGCAGGGGGTCTGTCTGCTTACGTGGGAATCAGTCAGTACCAGGTTGTACCTTTGGTGGTCGCACAACACGCCTATGGGAAAATTAGGATATGTGTGGACCTCAGAAATTTGAATACTCATATTCTGGTGGATCAATTTCCCCTCCCTAAAATTATTGAAAGCTGTTGATCACAGATGGTGCCAAATGGTTCACTACTATTGATCTTACATCTGCATATCACCAGGTCCTGTTACATCCAGACAGTTGTAGACTGACAGCGTTCATCAAGCCCTTTGGGTGTTTTCAGTTCCTAAGGGTACCATTGGGCTGGCATCTGCTGCTGCCATGTTCCAATGGTTAATGTTTACATTGTTCAGGAGAGTTGAAAAAGTTGTTTTCTTTCAGGATGATATTCTAGTTATGAGGATGACTGAAAACGAACTTGATCAACAACTCAGAGAGGTTCTTGACATTCTGAGTAAGAAAGGTTTGACAGCACAGTATTCTAAGAGCAAATGCACTAAAAATTTCGTTGGTTATTTAGGTCATGAGATCAGCAAGAAGAGAGTAGCGCCTAAAGCATCTTTAGTTGAGGCAATTAAGAATCCGTCAGCACCTTGTAATAAGGATGATTGCAGAGGTGTTTTAGGAATGGCAGAATTTTATGCAAGTATGTGAAGAATTTTGCAACTAAAACGTTTCCTATTAGAAAACTTTTGAAATCTAGTTCAAAAGTTGCATTGTCAGACGATTGCCAACTTGCTTTCCAGACCATCAAGGATGACAGTTGCAGTGCTGCTGAGCTACAAGGATTCGATCCATTGTGTGGTAGCAATATTACCACTGATGCCAGCTGCAAGGGGTTTGGAGCAGTACTTTCGAGTGTGATAGCGTTTGTGTCGTGTTCAATTATCCCAACATAAGAAAGGTATTCTGTTATTAAAAATGAAGCCTTAGTGTGTGTCTGGGGTGTTGAACATTTCAGAGCATATATCTGGGGATCACATTTTACTATCGGGAGTGATCACAAACCTTAAACCAAAGTGCTCACAACTATAGGGCTGTTCTGTGCATCTCCCGGGTTAGCTCGCTTGTCGATCAAACTGTTAGATTTTAATGCCAAGGTGTGTTATGTGCAGGGTGTTATGAATAAAACAGCAGATTCTTTTAGTAGGATGCCATTGCCGCTAAATATTGATCCTGAACTTAGAGCTGAATTTGAAAATTGTTGTTCGGCAGATATCAGTGATGGTATCTGAAAGTGAATGAGGGGAAGCTACTGTAAAGGATGAATTGTTGCAGAAGATTACTAAATGGATTTGTGAGGGGTGGCCTCCAAAATTATCTCAATGCCAAATTTCTAGAGATAAGGCAGGAGTTGTCTGTAGAACAGCATAAAGTGCTGCGAGCGGGTAGGGTCATTCCTTCATATTCCCTGAAAAGCAAAATCCTAGACTTATATCATAAAGGTCATCTGGGCATAACAAAAAACAAGTGCAGGGTCAAAAACATACACTGGTGGCCCAGTATGGACCAAGTCATAGAGAACAAAGTAAGAGCATGTGTGTTGTGCAATATTCTGAAAAACTCTTGTTAACATAAAACCCCCTCTGTGTCCCCTAAAGTTTCTAAATATGCTGTGGGAAGAAATTTGGGGGGATATTTTATGTCCGGTGCAGAAGGGTTTTGATGGGAAGTACGTTATTGTACTTTTTAATAATTTTTCTAAGTAGCCAGGCATAAAGGTGGTTAACAAAGTGAATGTTCAAGTTGCCGCATGCTTCCTACATGAGTTTTTTTTAGAGAAGGGTTACCTAAAGTCATTCTAACAGACAATGGACCCCAATTTGTTTCAGAAGTATGTATTAATTTTCTTAATAGGAATAGTATTGTGCACAAAACTACTTCTATTTATCATCCGATTCGGAATGGTTCTGTGGATCGCTTTAATAGAATGCTAAAAAAATACGATTCAGTTAGCTAAGGAAGCTACGTTGTCTTGGATTAAAGTGCTTTGGCTCACTGTTTTAGCTTACAAGCTTGCACCCAGTGGCACTACGAGGTTTATGCCTAGATGCATCATTGTAACATTTTGCGATTTCTTAATTGCGATAGTTAAGGAATCGCAATTAAGAAATCGCAAAATGCTATTCATCAAAAATTTGCAATTATTTTGCGATTCGCTATGTTTCCTTAATTGCAATTCACAATTTGCGAATCGCAATTAAGGAAAACCCTTCCCATTGATTCCTATGGGCCAAAAGGCCCATAGGAATGAATGGGAAGGCATTCACATTTTGCAAATTTCATTTTGCGAATCGCAAAATGTGAATGCAATTGCAAGGGTGCAGGGGAGGTCCAAAGAACCCCTCCCTGCACCCCTGAAATTTAACTTTAAGTGCAATTTACACACACACATGACCCAAGGACATGTGTGTGTGTAAATTAAAACTTTCAAATATGCAACTAGTGCATGTTTGAACGTTTTCCGTAAATTAGCATGAAGTTCAACTTCATGCTAATTTACCCCTTCCAAATTGTGAATTCGCAATTCCAAAGTAATCATGCATTGCATTTAAGAAATCGCAAATTGAGATTTCTTAAATGCAATCGCAATTTGAGAAATCGCAATAAAATTGTGATTTCTTAAATTGCGAAAATAGCAAAATGCTTCATGCATCCCAAAAACAGGATTTGCATTCGCAAACGGCCGAATTTTGCGATTCGCACCGTTTGCGAATGCAAAAACCCTTGATGCATGTGGCCATTAGTCCTTTTCAAACCATCAGGGGCTGGTAACCTGCTATGAAAAATAGTGTGGCTTGGATGTTTCCCTCAAGGAACAGTGAATGGACCAAAGAGATGGTAAAATAACATGATGTTAAATATCACGACAAAAGTAAAAAGTGGTATGAAAAAAAATATAGGTCAAACCAGGGGTTTCCAAGAAAGGTGCAGGTCATTATTTCCCTCCGTTACAGGTGATTATGGTTTTATGCAACTCTGTTCAGTTGAGTGATGGTAAGGTGTGGCATCTAAGTCGTATTTCTCCGTACAAGAGAGGGATGATGTGTACCAATGAGACTTGTGTGAGTTAGCTGATGATACCGGTTCTACAGAAAATAAGAGGAACGCGTAATTGGTTGCTGGATGAATGTCCTCATGTCACCATTCCTGATTTGATGATTAAAAATTACTCAGTTTCCACACGAAGTAGATTCACACGAACATGTAGAAGTAAAGGAAGTGCATTTGGAGTCGATTGTGTTGATTGTATTTATATCTCTGTTTCTATTACACAAAGTTTTTGTTATATTTTTATTTTATTATAAGGAGAAAGATGTGTTGTATTTAGGCTTTGTCTCTTTAGTATAAGGTTGCCCCTTTTATTCCTCTATGGTGTTGTTGGAACTAGAATTATGAGTGTAGTGTTAAGAATGTTATGGGGGGATTCTTTGTATGGCCTTTGACTAAAGCAGTCCATTGTTATGCTGCTCCCCCTGTGAGGTTAATGCTGCAACATAATAAATCTATTGCTGAATACTAATCTGTGTACAGCATTTACTATACTTTTGTGAGACTGCAGATCCGACATGAATTATAGCTTTTAATTGAGAGACAGGCTATGCTCTTTGATGTATTTTCTATTTTCTATGAGACAACACGTAGATTGGTGACTGTTTAGGAAATAGTTGCTATTTGGATGAATTAGCCTCTCAGAAAGTTATAGTGCTATACACTGATAACCCTCACTCAATCCCTTGTTTTTCTCTGCTGTCATGATTACATGACGATGTTAGGTTTACAGTGTATTATGTTCGCACGTTTGCCTGACATGTTACCACTTAATGAACACATTTTTCTTCTAACACCTTTTCTTAACTCTTTTCTTTTATGCTACAGATGTATATTTCTATGATCAACTAGGGGCACACACAAAGTCATACCACTAATACCCAGTCCTTCCTCAACCAAAAAGTCGTGCCAGTTGTTTTTTTATGTAACGTTTATCTTTCTCGTTGCTTGCCTTTCTATTTTCTCGTTTATATTACAGAACTTCCAAGATGCGACGAGGGGTATGAAAGAGATGTGGTATTGGTTAGCTGACAAACACAATTCATCTAGTAAATATAAATAATGGAGGAAACATGACGTTTACGATACATAGCAACTGGTGAATGTTGGTTATTTTAAACTATAACAGTCTTTCTTTGTTTGGAAATGATTTCTTGCAATGTTAAATATTCCCCACGAACACACCGTGACTTTTGCGCAGTACATTTAATACAGTAGTACTGAACCACCATCCTGATGTACCTATGAAAAGAAAGACGTCTGCGCTGTCCTTTTGTAAGTGAATCCCTGTCTGTTGGTGTCACAAAGGCAGAGGGAATTTTGAGATTGCCAAGATGTCCTATACATGTAGTTTTCCGCAGGCAAGTAAAGGAAGTGCATTTGGAGTCGATTGTGTTGATTGTATTTATATCTCTGTTTCTATTACACAAAGTTTTTGTTATATTTTTATTTTATTATAAGGAGAAAGATGTGTTGTATTTAGGCTTTGTCTCTTTAGTATAAGGTTGCCCCTTTTATTCCTCTATGGTGTTGTTGGAACTAGAATTATGAGTGTAGTGTTAAGAATGTTATGGGGGGATTCTTTGTATGGCCTTTGACTAAAGCAGTCCATTGTTATGCTGCTCCCCCTGTGAGGTTAATGCTGCAACATAATAAATCTATTGCTGAATACTAATCTGTGTACAGCATTTACTATACTTTTGTGAGACTGCAGATCCGACATGAATTATAGCTTTTAATTGAGAGACAGGCTATGCTCTTTGATGTATTTTCTATTTTCTATGAGACAACACGTAGATTGGTGACTGTTTAGGAAATAGTTGCTATTTGGATGAATTAGCCTCTCAGAAAGTTATAGTGCTATACACTGATAACCCTCACTCAATCCCTTGTTTTTCTCTGCTGTCATGATTACATGACGATGTTAGGTTTACAGTGTATTATGTTCGCACGTTTGCCTGACATGTTACCACTTAATGAACACATTTTTCTTCTAACACCTTTTCTTAACTCTTTTCTTTTATGCTACAGATGTATATTTCTATGATCAACTAGGGGCACACACAAAGTCATACCACTAATACCCAGTCCTTCCTCAACCAAAAAGTCGTGCCAGTTGTTTTTTTATGTAACGTTTATCTTTCTCGTTGCTTGCCTTTCTATTTTCTCGTTTATATTACAGAACTTCCAAGATGCGACGAGGGGTATGAAAGAGATGTGGTATTGGTTAGCTGACAAACACAATTCATCTAGTAAATATAAATAATGGAGGAAACATGACATTTACGATACATAGCAACTGGTGAATGTTGGTTATTTTAAACTATAACAGTCTTTCTTTGTTTGGAAATGATTTCTTGCAATGTTAAATATTCCCCACGAACACACCGTGACTTTTGCGCAGTACATTTAATACAGTAGTACTGAACCACCATCCTGATGTACCTATGAAAAGAAAGACGTCTGCGCTGTCCTTTTGTAAGTGAATCCCTGTCTGTTGGTGTCACAAAGGCAGAGGGAATTTTGAGATTGCCAAGATGTCCTATACATGTAGTTTTCCGCAGGATAACATTTAAAAAAGAAAGCTGCAGTAAAGTTGTCAAAAAATACCTAAATCCTGTTTTCTTTTCAATAGACACAAACTGAAATTCTAACATGTGGCCCTTTTGAAATTATGTTCAAAATCAATGCGCGTGTGTTTTGCGTGTTTCAAACTAGCTCTTGGCATTTGTTTCGGTTTTTGTGCATTAAAGAATATTATTTGACATGTGCATGATCAGGCTATGTATTAGGAGAAAATAAATAACGTTGCATTTGTCTGTCACGTGATATCTTGCGGTGGCCTTCCAGCACAAAACATATTGAGCTCTATCACCACTGGAAGTAAATTAGCTGAAATAAAAGTATGGCTATCGAAAACAAAATGTTAGTCATTTAAAATGGGGAGCACATGATAATGTGCCGTATCAAATTTCCGGTAATACTGCTGTGGCAGAATTCTAAAATGAGATTAGTAGCCTCGCATGAAACTGTATCTATGAGTAAACCATGCACACTCGAGATAAAAACACAGGATGATTGGATACATTTGTTTTTCCTGATGTTCTCAAAATTTGTATCCAACCATTGCTTTAGAATACATTCTAGACTGCTGAATCCACATTTGTAACCTGTTATGTGTAGCAGTTAAGAAGGGTTCTAAGTTCTACCTTATAGTTTTGCCAATGCTTCCATTGGATTCATTCGATTTGAGCATGCTTTATATTACAGCGTGCATGAACAAAAACCATGAACACGAATTTACAGAAACGGATGTAAACATTGTAGTCAACCTTTGTTTGGAATGTGGAAATTAGCTTTGATCATGGGCACAATACAGAACTCCTAATACATTAAAGCCCCGATGACAAGAGGCACTGTATAGAGAATGGTATCAGTTTACTGCACACGTAAATGCAGATACAGCAAGGTGCAGTACATAATGGGTCTGTAATCAGAGAGCCTAAATAAAAAGAGAATTTATATGGGGAATTTGGTGCTTGACACTTCAAATTCAACATGTATCCGAATTTGCAGCTTGGTAAAGTAAGTATTTTTATCAATTTAATTATGTTTGGCCTCTCGTTAGTCACCAAAGCAGAACTCTGAGGTGTGATAATACCTGTAAATCTTTGAATTTGATCCCTGTGCAAGAGGAGTTTGTACAGAGATAAGACATTAACGACCCACTAGGAGTGAAGCAACGACTTACCGGAAATCTTCCTTATCCTAATTCGAAGTCCACCTCATTTGAATCCTTCCAAAATTAGGTGAACCTACCTTAGACAGAACTATACCCATGGCCTGTGATCTATGATTCCAGATTTCAAATCCCTCTGCTATTTTCATTAAATGGCTTAGAAGAAGGTCCTTCCACCCACCCCCTTCTGTATTTTACCCGCTAGAAGCTGAGAGGTGCCACACGGGAGGGTTGAAGGGAGGAACGTATGTGGAATGGGATGAGTAGGGCTTTGAATTTGGGTAATAAATATTAAGAGTAACTAATTGTTTCATTAGCCCCTCATGTCATCCTCCTCATCCCAGCCCTTACCAAAAGCGGGTACACATAAATTACTTTCAATGAAGGTGATACAGTACTTATTGCATCAAAATTACATTTGTGCACAAATGCTGAAATGCATTTTGCATCCATTGACAAAATACTCACAGCGGTACAGACTGTTGTGGTGAGAGAGAGAGCGCTACCATAAGGGAAATACATAATGGTTGTGACCCTGGTACTGACCTTAGAAGCTGTTACAAAAGCAAACATTTCAAATGCTAAAGCATTACATCCACAATGGATTCAATGGGATAACTCTCTTGTTGCAACAGATGTAGATTACAGATTTGATTCTACATTACAAACACATGCGTTCTTACAGTATGAACAAGAATATCCTCTGTTGGAAGAAATTATGCCTCTAGATCAATATGAATACATCATTTTTACAGATAGGTCTGCCCAGCTTGCCATAGGAATGAAACAGCAATATTCTGCGATTTACACAAATGTTAAAGGGCACATGCAAGACGGACAGTGCTGTCCTCGGAAAACACATACTCAGTCCCTAGGGAACTGTACTGCGCAGCTGATAGGACCAAAGGTCCTAATACTGGCACTACAAAATAATTATTGCAAATTTCCCACACTAATTGTCTATGATTCATTTTACTGTGTCCAGTCCTATAAGGAATACCTACACTTTTGGGCCCGAATGGAGTTAAAGATTCTAAAGGTTGCACAGTAAAGCACAAGATGCTTTAGGAACATGTGGCAATGCTGAAAGAAGCATGCAACACACTAAACCCCGGGGTATCCCAGGGGAGGGAACTAGAGGCTACAGAGTATTCAGGGGGAGCTGTCCTCCAACCTAAACATGTATAAATAAAAGAAGCTACTGTGAAGGGAAATGACCAGAAGTTTACGAGGTGCTTGGTGGAGTACCAGACATCTCAGAAAAAGTGAAGGACTGTCCTCACACACCACCAGGTGTCATGCTTCATCATTGGCAGTCCCCGCTCTCTAGAAACTTAGTTTGGTAGAGATCTGGCCTACACCCGGAGACAGGGAGGCACTTCTAAATCTAAGTGGGGGTCTGTGAAAGTGAGTGGTTTTTAAAACCCTTGTAAAACCCACAACATATTTATTAAATGGACTATTACTTGGTATTAAAATAAAGTGTGGTAATGGGAGAGTTATTACCCAATCCCCATCCGGAGTGTGGTCAACAACATGTTTCTGCCTACATGGCCAAGGGTCCTCTGCATTCATCAGAACGGGAAACATAGGGCTCCTATATTACCAAGGTCGGTTTGAACTTACCACTGGGTAAGGTGACCTATGTAAACCTCTACCTGTATGAGTTTCTTTAAACCTGTAATGCAAAATGAGATTGCCACCAGAGAGATATCAGAATCTATCTGAGTAGTATCCAGTCAGAGCACAATAAACATTACAAATCATATATATATACATATATATATATATATATATATATATATATATATATATATATATATATATATATATATATATATATATATATATATAAATATATATATATATCAAACAAATGCAGTCTCCCGAGCTCCGACCACAGCGACCCAGGAAACCACGCGGATCCAGTAATTGTAAGCACAGTTTTTTTATTTACAAGCTGAACCAAGCAATCTGACGCGTTTCGGGCATCCGCCCTTGCTCACAGACTTATATATTTCCGCACTGTGGTTCCTGAGTTTACCTGCCTCAAAGCCTCAAAGTTCTTCCTTTATTATAGTAGTGTATATATATATATATATATATATATATATATATATATATATATTCACTGAAAAAACCATAGGTTTGACACATGTTATAGTTAGCTGGAAATTTTACTGACATAAAACCAATGAAATTCCACGTTATAGTTAGTTGGACTCACTATAACTTGCGCGTGCAATGCACTGCTGATGACGTCACATATTACATCACTCATGACATGGTCAGTGACATCACTGATGACACCATCCTTGTGACATAGTGACAGACCTCCTTTCACTGTAATGTAACCCTTGAGACACATATTCAAAAATAGAAACTGAAATTTAAAAAAAAATGGAGATACCTATATCAGTTACAACAAGCAATTCAGTAATTCCACTATCTATATACACATCCACTCATTCACCAACAGTTCTATATAGTCACTCATACATATACTCACTCATCATATGAAGTGATACACCTATACATCCTGTTACACACCGACAGTCATCCAAAAGTTACTCACACACATATTCACACGTGCAAATAAACTATTGAACATCCATTTATTTGAATATAGAGTTATACACACACTTCCACCTTACTTCTATTGAAAATTACACATATTTATTCTCTTAAACAATCACTTATAGAAACACATACTTATTTAAACAGGAACTCTTACAATATCTTACTCTCACATATACTCACTTATATACATCAATATTCATATATACTAGATTAAAACATATGTAGTTACTGATAAAGACACTAGTGAGACAGTCATTCACTCACTAACAAACACATATAGACACTCATCCACCCATACAGTCCTGTACATATGCTGTCTTCAAAACACATACAAACAGAGAGTCAGTCACTCATGCATCTATGTGCTAAGTAATACCCCCACCAAACCATATAGACACTCATACTGATACTAATAAAAATATCTAATAACCCATATACATACGCATGTAGCTACTTACCAACACATGTAGCCACTTATACACAAAGTGAAACACTAATATATATATTTAAATATTTAAACATAACTCACTAATATTTATTTTTCAGAAAGACACATATTCACTGGATGGTGTCATCAGTGATGTCATGAGTGATGTCACTGACCATGTCATGAGTGATGTAATATGTGACGTCATCAGCAGTGCATTGCACGCGCAAGTTATAGTGAGTCCAACTAACTATAACGTGGAATTTCATTGGTTTTATGTCAGTAAAATTTCCAGCTAACTATAACATGTGTCAAACCTATGGTTTTTTCAGTGAATTTCATAGGTTTTTTAAATGCTACTTCCTAACTATAACGTGTGTAAAACCTATGGTTTTTTCTGTGAATTTCATTGGTTTTTAAAATGCTAATTCAGAAAAATGTCGTGTATGCAACCTATACTTTTGGCAATAAAGTTCTGGCAATATTTTTTTCGAAAACAAGCCGTTTTCTTCACTGTTCAAGTTGCATAGAGACTCCTTGTAAAGCGATACAGAATTTGAAAGTCTGTACCTTGCCTTTTTTTAAACACATTAAAATTTGTCTGTAAATAAAAATAGCCTTACTAAACTTTCGTGCGCGACCCGGTGTGCGCACTCTCGGCAACAGTTGTCAATAAAATGGATATCGAATTTCCAGGCTTTCGTGCGCGACCGAGTGCGCGCACCTGCCTATATATTTCATGAAAACTTTGCAATTTGAACTTTCCAAAAACAGCTCCAGGAGCATATTATAAAGGGCGTTTATCGGCTTTCGATCGTGCGCGACCGTGTGCGCGCAACAGCCTATATATATATTTCGGGAAAAGTTCGCGATTGCAACTTATTAAATTTCTTCATACACCCACCATAGAACTTATACTACTCAGAAGATATATTAAATCCGGATATGTTTCGATTTACTCCTTTTCACGTTTTGAAATTGGACCGCTACTTCCAACCAGATACTATCACCGCGTACACGTCCTGAGACGCGCATGTGAAGTCATGTGACTTGAAAACAACACTTCCAATTGGTTCCTAGTAGTTTCTATGCTGCGTCAATACCTACGCCTGCTTCAAACACATGCACAGTTTTGAAACAGCATGGGCCTGAAAGTCACTGAGTGAAATATCATACATTACAGTCAGCCACTTTCAAGACGCATTCCTTCAGAGGAACACTTACCGTTTATTAGAGGTAGATCGTCCGACTCCACCGGAAAACACCCCTAATAAAAAAGACATATATATAAAATGCGGACTAGCCGCTGTATCGTACTAGCAAACTTTAACTTAAAACTCGTTAGAGAAAACAAAAGGAATCGAACAAAATCAATAGGCCACTGATAGGATCTCTTTTTGACCTTGCTAAAATAGAAACATTAGGAACAACCCCTCATGAGAAATATGAAACTAGTGAAACTAGTGAGAGAAACCGAGCTCGACGCCATCTTGCCCCCTTTTAGGCCCCATCACGAACATAGATAGCCCTACATAGCAAAACGTGATCTTATCGCCTGCCCAACTTCAGATCTGACCCCCCCCCCCCTTTTGCTCTCATGTCCTGTCGGAATGTCCGGCTGTAGATTACAATCACATGTTCCATTTGGGAGGGGAAACGACATCAGAGCGACAAATATTAGAAATATACCACACAACAGCAAAATAACAGATTAAAACGTTTTTATTCTTGAACAAAAATATATTAAAACAACTATGGAGAACCATTACGCGAATAGTCCGGAGGCGACACCATGCGCCAAGGCCTGTCCCCAGGATGAACCAAGGAATCCGTTCCTGGGACCGTGGCAAGGAGCAGCCGGTCGCCATCGGCCAGAGAAGGCATGGGCCCAACCCGAGATGTAGTTGTCTTCCCATTCTCTTCCTCTTTCGGCGCCTTGCAGGCCACGAGGGGGGGATGTCTTGCATATGCCTCCGAACCCCCCCCCCCTCTCTTCATCGCCTGGTCCGGCCATAACAAATGTCAGCAAAACGCCGTGGGGTGCACTGGGAGGGAGAGACGGCGCGGACGATAATCTTTCAGCGCCTTGCAGGCCACAAGGGGGGATGTCTTGCATATGCCTCCGACCCCCCCCTCTCTTCATCGCCTGGTCCGGCCATAACAAATGTCAGCAAGACGCCGTGGGGTGCACTGGGAGGGACAGGCGGCGCGGACGAGTCTCTCCCGCCTCCCCACGTGCAGGCCCCTCACCTGCACCCCCAACGCTCCACGCACCCGTCAAAGGACTCGTCCAGTCTTGCGGTGTAGCGACGCTCCATGCACCTGGCAAAGGACTCGTCCACTGTGGCGGTGCAACGATGCTTCGCCCGACAGGCTTGAGTCCATCAGCTCCTGCAACCCAGTGACTGCCGGTGGTTGCATATCTTTCCTTAAAAAATGCTGCCAACAATATTTTCTGAATGGCGTAGCCATGAGACGTTGGCGCTCTCATGCTGACGCCAGCCTCAGTTTGAATGACCAACAATCCGGGGCGCGGCGCGGAGCGCGTAACGTAAGCATAACAGGTCATGTGACTTGTTAAGGCTTTTCATTGGTTTAGAAATATTTTTATGAGCATATTTGACTATTTTATTAAAGACACTACACATAACCTGTTTTTCAAGTTATGTTTAATTTTAAATGAAACGGTTTACATTTTCACTTTTTATTTCCAGTAAATTTGAAAAATAAATGTTTATAGTTCCATATGCTGAAGCACGTCAGTTTCCCACCCTATGTCATACAATTCTGACAAATCGGCATCCTCATCATGTTCTTCATCATCCTCAGGATTTAAATCATCTAAGGGTTCCACTTCCACTGACGTTTCAATGACATGTTCAACAATAAGATCGAGACCAACGGATTGCTCATTATCACTCATGGTTAATGTCCTTATCTTTAAAGAAAGAGAACAACAATGAGATGTTGCAGAGTAAGAGACAAATCTCAGACACTATAATATTAAAATTGTTTAACAACAGTAACATTTTGCAGCTATTATTTAGCCATGTCCAGCGATGCTGAGGAGGTGAGTCCTATGTCCAAGTTTTCAGTGAACAGGACTCATCTCTTTTTAACCTTCGATAAGCTTCACCAACTCTGTGTCCCCTGCTCATACTTAAATGTAAAGGAGCAGATTTATGTTAACTGGCGCATCCCCAGAGATGCACCAGTTAATGTGCACCGCTGCTCTGCCACCCATGGTGTGCCGCATTTACAATGTGGAGCACCATTTACTCGCAGTGACAAAATGGCGGTCAACACTTCCTGATTTCCTTCGAATCGAACGTTAACAGACGTCACGCAGCAAAAAAAAATTCCGCTCGCGCGCAGCCCCTCCTTCCCCAAAGTAGCAATGTTGGGCTACTTTTGGGCTGCTTTCTAGTAGGGTTTTTGAGCGTCAGAAAGTCTACAAAAGCCGTCGGCAACGGCCTGGGGTGGAGAACCATTACGCGAATAGTCCGGAGGAGACACCACACGCCAAGGCCTGTCCCCAGGATGAACCAAGGGATCCGTTCCTGGGGCCGTGGCAAAGAGCGGCCGGCCGCCATCGGCCAGAGAAGGCATGGGCCCGACCCGAGATGTAGTTGTCTTCCCATTCTCTTCTTTTTTCGGTGCCTTGCAGGCCACAAGGGGGATGTGACATACCTAATAGTATAACTCATATATATCCGACCTCCCCCTCTCTTCATCGCCTGGTCCGGCCATAACAAATGTCAGCAAGACGCCGTGGGGTCCACTGGGAGGGAGAGGCGGCGCGGACGAGCCTCCCCAGATGGAGGCCCCTCAGCTGCACCCCCAACGATCCATGCACCCGGCAAAGGGTTCGTACTCTGTGGCGATATAGGGACACTCCACGAGCCCAGCAAAGCGTTCGCATACTGTGGCGGTATAGGGACGCTCCACGAGCCCAGCAAAGGACTCGCCCACTGTTGCGGTACAGCGACGCTCCACTCACCCAGCAGGGTCTCGTCCACTGTGGCGGTGCAACGATGCTTCGCCCGACAGGCTTGAGTCCATCTGCTCCTGCAACCCAGTGACTGCCGGTGGTTGCAGATCTCCTAAAAATGGCGGTCGACTTTGCAGGAATGGGCCTGGCGTGAAAAGTTGGCCTGGTCACCTGTTAACCAGAAAATGGGCCCCTGTCTTTCCTTTCAAAATGCTGCCAACAATATTATATCAAACTCTGCATCGGTACTTACTTATAAATGCAGAAACAACTCAATTAACACAAGGGCTCTTTTCAGAGCCACCTTATATCAAAGCACTCAAACTTCTGATTTATCTCCATTTTCACACTTTTGTAAATAGGTGTGCGCGCCCGAGTGCGCGCACCCCGCAACTTTTTCGAGAAAAAAATATATATATTTTCGCTTTTAAGGACCTTACTGCACACCCTGAGAAAACCTACGCAGCAAAACAATCTCTACCTTCTCCCCTTTCCATGTTCCAACGCTTTGAAATGACAATATATTTACTCGCAGTGACAAAATGGCGGTCAACACTTCCTGATTTCCTTCGAATCGAACGTTAACAGACGTCACGCAGCAACAAAAAAATTCCGCTCACGCGCAGCCACTTGGGTGCGCGCACGCATGCGCGCCTATAGATATATAATTGACTTTAACTTTAATTTTCTCAACAACTACTGAACGGATTTACACCATTCCAAAAAAAGCGTAATCTGCGAGCCGGACTGTACAGTTTTGCCAAATTTCTTATAAATCCATTGACCCGTTCGACCTGTAGCCGAGTCTAAAGGTCCTATGGAAAATAACATGGAGAAAACACGTTTTGGGACCCCCCTTTTATCTCAGCCCCCACTTGACCAATCCCCCCCAAACTTTTAGGGAAGGAGCGCAGCGGACTGAGCCATCTTCTTTGAGAAATTCGCTAAGATTCTTCAACCAGGGCCAAAGTTATTCCAAATAGAATGTTGAGCATTTCCTATGGAAACTAGGTCCTAACTATAACTACCTACTGGCGACCGCCAGTAGGTATATATATATATATATATATATATATATATATATATATATATATATATATATATATATATATATATATATATATATATATATATATATATATATATATATATATATTACCTACTGGCGGTCGCCAGTAGGTATATATAGTTAGGATTTTTTCTCTATGGGACTTTTGAAAATTGTATGTCTAATAACTTTGGCGTTTGTGGACGGAATCGGCTGAAATTTTCAGGAAAATGGCACATTGTGTTTCTGTGCAGCCCCTGAAAATTTGGGGGGGTTTCGTCAAGGGGGGCCGAGGAAAAAGGGGGGTCCCAAAACACGTTTTTCCCATTCATTTTTCCATAGGGCGTTTGGCCTCACTTTTAGCTCGAACGGCTGAATGGATTTGCACGAAACTTGGTAAAATTGTAGGGACTGTTAGCCCGATGTGCCTTTGCTAGGTCTCAATATATGTGCTCCAGTGGATTTTGAGAAATTAACGTTTTAAAAAACAGATATATCTGTGACAGCGTCCCGGGTAGCGCTCCGGTTCGCGTACTTTTCGCGTAACAGAACTTTGCGAAGCGAAGCTGATTGGCTCTCCGGTGTCTGTCAACATTCTAAACAGTCCGGAGCGGCCGCCATCTTGTCTCTCGGTAGGATCGAGAGACAAGAGGAGGCCAAAACGAAGGGGCAAATGACCATAAGGGGGCATAGTAGATCCTCCCTGACCCCCTAGGTTTGATGTGGAGGCTTTAAAAGGGCCCCGCGGGGCAAAAAAAAAAAAAATGTTTTTTTTGCGTGGGGTGCGCCCGGTACGCGCACCGGAAAGCGGTTCAGGGAGCGTACTATAAGGAAACAAGAATGATAGACTTTTTAAATATTGTATGTTTATTGATTGTTCGTTTTGTTGTTTTTTTTTTTTTTTTTTTTATTTACGTAGCAACATGTAGGTACCAATGCAGAGTCTAAAAATAAATAAACGCCGTCTCCTTTGTAGATATCTTGCAAGTTGTTTCAGAAGTTATTGTGGTATATGGAATTCATACCATAGTCTGTCTGGAAAGCCGAAACAATATGGAGGCAGGAGATGATAAAGAGATGTTAAATACACATTGGAGATAATATAGTTGGAGAAAGGAAGTAACTATGAGCAACCTTACTATGTAACACAAACAAGTTGTACACTTTTTTTTAAGTCTCACTTTATATTATATCTATTTTGGTACTATTTCATAATTTACATATAAAAAAGAATAATGTCTCAAACAATTTTTAATTTTAAAATTTAAATTTATTGTTCAGATTTTTCAAAATCTAAAAGAATTTGTAACATCAATTCATCAGGTATGTCCTCCTTTTCATTCCATGATTCATATTCTTCTACACATTCAATTAATTCTTCGTCTAATGTGTCATCCAGAAAGTCATTTTCATCATTTTCTTCATTTGGATTGTTTTCAATCTTTATTTGAAAGGAAATATTATTTTCTTTCTGTTGTGCTTCCATTTTTTTGCTGTAAATTGCATAAAAAATAAATATATCAGTAGAGATAGGTTACTGTTGGGTTAAAGTTCAGGCAGGTACTTGTGAGTTTTTAACAGTGAAGTTATCTTTGCGCACTGTATGGATTCAGGCAGGAAGTAGAACTATTACAAAGTGCCTGTGATGAAGACTAAGTAAATTCATAATTATACCATAGAAGCCTAACTCAATCCATAATTATAACAGAGAAGCCTATCTCAATCTCTAACTCTTACAGAGGGACAGTATATAACTATCTGAAAACGTTTTCACAAATTACCATAACATAGTTCTCATTTCAAATTTTTAAAATAACTTCTTACCTTTCAAAAAGAAGTTTAATTTGTCAGTGAAAATGCTCTTCAAATGTACTTCAGGAAGTAGTAGTCAAAATGGCTGTGTTTCTCTCTCTTTCTTTATATATATTCAGGTACATACCAATCAAATGTCATGATATAATAGTAGAAAATGAAAGTAACATTTTAATTGGTTGTCAATTCCAACACTTCATATGTGTTTTGTGAAGTAATTTACCTCAGGGAATTTAGAGAGGTCTACATGCTAAATGGCTAAATGGAATTCCAACCAAATTTGTGAAAATGGTAGGGATTGGTATGTAGTATGAGCTAATGTATATTTGGTGAAAGTGTCTCCAGTGGTTTTTCTGTAAATTACTTTCCCACCTTTTTTGAGCGAGTGCTTGTCAGTGTGTGTCCCGGTACGCGAACCTGCAGCATTACGGGAGTCCTCCATTTTGTGTTTCGGTAGAATTGAGATACAAGATGGAGGGTAAATAATGTTCAGAATGGGTAGAAGGGGGCACGGTAGACGTATCCTGACCCCCTAGGTTTTATGAGGGTGGCTGAGGAGGCTTATATATGTCAGAAAAAATGATTTGAATTTTTCGCGCGGTTAGCTGCCGGTACGCGAACCGGGTAGCGAACCGGGAAGCGAACATAAGTGAAAATTAGTGAAAAAAGGTACATTCAAAATTTTAAAAGAGTAATTAAAGTTAAGGTAGCTCTGAAAAGAGCTTTTGGGTTCTGTGTAAGTTCTAGGTACTTATAAGTAGGTACCAATACACAGTCTTAAATTTTGTATAAAAACTCTGTTCCCCTCATCTGAGAAGTGCACGCCATCTCCTCTGTAGATATCTTGCATGTAGTAACGCAAGTTATTGTTGTAGATGCAGCCCATTCCATGGTCTCTCATGTAAGCTGAAACAGACTTATTTACATGCTTCCTCGATTTCTCAATTTGTGGACAAAATTGATTGGACCACCTCCATTTTTGTCTTTGGCATATATTGGAATATACCAAGGCAGTTTGAGGAAAAAGTGCCATCAATTGCTCAAAGGTGTCCTTTAAGAGCATTTCCAGACCTACCCCAGTCAAAGTGCCCAAATCATTTCCTCCACAGTGCACTATTATGAGGTCAGGGTTTGGCAAATGTAAAAAGGTTTTCACCAATGGTATCAATTGGTGACATTTCAATCCTCTTTGGCCAATCCATTTGATTTCCACATTTTGTAAATTGAGGTTGTGTAAATTTCTGTTATCAGCATACCTGTGAGCCCAGTGGATGTAGCTATGTCCTAGAATCCAGACAGAAAACATGGCGAGAGGAGGTTCTGCTGCAGTCAGATGAAGTGTGGGAATGAAATGGCAGTTGAAACAGTGGAGTTTGTAAAGAAAAAAAACTGTGGAGTTTGAGTGCTAATGATTCATTAGCAGTGATTGATGGATTTCCATTGCTGAAAACAGAAAGTTAGGGTGCATGGATGTGTTCTTTGAAAGATGTAATTTGAATGGTTAATAAAAAATGATGTTATGAAAGATTGCAGTGGATTAGCAGGTGTACTGAGAGTTCAGATTTCATTTGAAACATTATTGTGTGAACTTGTAAACATGAGAGGTCTGGCAGGCGGTAGTTGCTATGGAAAAAGGGCAGAAAGGGCAGAGGGGGGAAGGGTGTTGATTTGAAAAAAGTGAGGGAAGAGTTTTGATTCTCTGACATGAGAGATATGTGTGATGAATATCAGCATTTCAGTGCCTTTGTTGGTTCCAGCCTCTGGAGTGCATACCTTTTGTTCTGCTAAAGAAAAATTGGTGTGTTTCTGAGACTTTTTTGAAATTCAAAAAGCATTTGTTCAGGTGAGATATTGTTTCTTTATTTTAGATAGAGACTAGTATGATTTTTTGAGAAAATAAGAAAGCCAGCTGTGCATTTAAAATGATGTTTTGAGTCAAGTGTTTGCATTATGTTTTCAAAGAAGATTTTGCATTCTTTTACCAATTGTAATTGCAGATAATGTAAAGTATTAGTACTGACAAGGTGTGGTTGTACATAGGAGCTGTGCTGTGTTTTCAAATTATGATCAGAAAATCGTTTTTAAGGAAAAGGAATGCTTTTAAAATTTATGAGAATTTATTTACTTGCGATGTGACTCCTGCAATGCGTCGCTTTTGCGGAACAGATGCATGATGCATCTGTGTTGTTTTTGCCCCATGGTGCTCCACAGTGTACATGTTAAAAGTGATGCATAAGTGGTGCAAGGGCCTTGTAAATACACCCCTATGTGTGCTTGGCCATTTCAAGTCACTTCCCCCTTGTTCAAGGGCCTTGTAAATACGTCCCCATGTGTGTTTGGTCATTTGTAGTTACTTTCCCCGTGGTGCAAGGTCCTTGTAAATACGCCCCCATGTGTGCTTGGCAAATTTTGATTTTGATTGTTTGAGTTACATAGCCATGTTAAAAGTGATGGGAAAAAAGGTGCAAGGACCTTAAAAAAAGTTTTCATGTGTATTAGGGCATTTTAAGTCAGTACCCCATGAATGTAGGTATATAATTGTTTTACATAAAAGGTTTAAAAACGTTTTTTGAAATCAATTAGGTTTCTTGATATGTACTGCTAGTGTTTCATAGGTTGTTTGGGGCATATTTACAAGGCCTTTGAGTCCCTTTGATGTAATTTTTCCAATTTTAATTTAAAACATTTCCCCTGGAGCAAGGTCCTTGTAAATACGCTCCCATGTGTGCTTGGGTAATTTAAGTATTGATAGGGTGTGCTTCTACATAGGACGTAGACTACATCTGTACAATGAGATAACTAAGCTGAAGAAATACAGGTGATGTGATTGTTAAATGTGCAAAAATATTAGCACGTTTTTCAATTATATCACTTGTGTTTCCTAACATTACGAATCACATTGTGCAGATGAGGTTTAGGCGTGTTCAGGGAGATAGAGGAGGTCTGGCCTTTGTTCAAGAGTGCAGTGGACATGATTCACTTCATTGGTAGGCCTGTACATGTATTATCACCTCTGTACTCTTCAACATGCCTAAATTTCATCTGCAACCCTGAGTAGATCTCACCTCAAACAAACTTTTAGATAGTACACACCTTATTGTCATCCTGAATCAATCATTTAAAGTGTTAGGTGCAGATTTATGATGGCTGTGCGCCTATTTTGTGCTGCTGTTGCGTCACTTTTATAATGCAGGAGAGATTTTCAAGATGCACCATGTTGCAAGATAGCAGCCGCGGGTCGTGGAGGAGTTACGGTGGGGCAGGGAGGCGGGGAGGGGGAGGGGCAGGGTGGAGGGACCTAAACACTGGCATATGGATTATTGCAGGTAAGTACACAATTTAATGTGCGTCAAGTTTCATGTGGGCTTTTTGTTGCAGGGTGGGCAGTCATTTGCATGAAAGCCCTGTAAAACTATCACAGTAAAATTAAGATTTCACTGAATCATCTTTATGGCATTGCTGAATCAAATCCTTACTGTTATTGATTTACTGTTTGGCAATAGTGGTTAATAACATTTTTTATTATATTTTACCACAGATTCAACTGCAGATTATTTAGAAATTAGACAATGCCGTCTAAGGATAGAATCCGAAAGGCTATGAAACGTCAAAGACAGCAGATTACTAAATGCTTGCAGCAGTCCTCTACATTAAAATCTCGTCAACGCACGAAGAAAGCTCCGGGTAAGAGAACGAAATCATTCCTTAGAAACATTTGTAGAAACAAAAGTATAACTATAGAACAAGTTTTAGTCCTGAAAAAGAGAGCCAATTTAAATGGAAAGGAAAGGCCCGTCAAAAAAGTTTCTGCTAGAGCAGGAGATAACTCTGTGCATGGCAGTAGAAGGGAAAATACATTCAGGGACATTTGTAGGCGAATGTTCCGCAACAGGGTAATTGTCAATTTGCTAAAACAATTTAAGAAAGGCCAACAGAAAGTGGCATTTTATAAGAAAAAGAAAAATGTAGAGAAAATTATTGATCAGGCTTTCGAAATTAAGCGAAAGTTATTTATTTTGGTAATTAATAGAATTAGGAAACTAAACAAGGTAATTTATGTTTTCAAATCAAATAGTAGATGGAAGAGAGTAGTTAATCGAAGTAATTTTTGTGAAGTTTTCTCAGGAGAATGGATGCATAGTTCAAATAGTGAGGCATTTTTTAATGAGGAGAGTTATTTTCAGGACAATGATTTGGTGCATGCAGTTGACAGCAGTGGTCGAGCATATGAGGTAAAAGATGGTCGTCCGGTTGAAAAAGAAAAACTTGTGTCTGCAGATGCAGAAGAGGTGTTAAGTGATGAGGTTTTAGGGAGACATCCTAAGGGACCAGTGTACACCTGGAAGTGTAGTTCTATTTGCAGTGTGCAACAGGATTCCATCAATTTGCTTTGTGATTTTGTACGGACATTTAATAAGAAAAGATTAAAACAAAAAATAAAGTTGTTGCAAGAATTAGATCCTTGTAGAGTGAGACAAGTGACAGGTTTGCGTGGTCATTCACTGGCTTGTCTTTCCAGGAGAGTATTCCAGAGTGTTTTTCATCATTTCAGGATGCTAGCAGTGCATCATAATAAAGTGAGGAAATTAGTTAGAATGTTGTATTATGCTAAGAGTCCAGCAATTATGCTTAAACAATTAAGCACTGCTCTTTTGCATGGTTCTGAAGTAGATGTGAAGAATATTTGTCAAGAAATTGAGTTCTGTTACTTTGCTGGTAAAGAGAACAATGTTGAAATTGACCCACTAGAAGAAGGTAATGTGGAAGAGAGTGTACAGATTTTCAGTACACATAAGTTTCACAAGGAAATTTCCACGTTTATGGTGAAATCAAGTGAGAGGCCTAATTTCACTTGTGTGTGTTGTCGACGGACTTATTATAAGAATCAGACTAAGTTAGTGGATTTATATGCAAAAAGTGATATGGAAAACAATAGTGAATGGAAGGATTTTGCCACATACTTGATGGTAGAAAATTGTTTTGATTTGGGAGCGAACCAACGTATGTGTACTTATTGTTATAACAAATTAAACCAAAACCAGATGCCTGCTAGAGCGGTTTATAATAATCTGGAATTGGTTGACATTCCTTCTGAATTGAAGGATTTAAATACTTATGAATCTATTTTGATTCAAAGTGTCCATCCCTTCCAGGCTATTGTACGAATGGAGCCAAAAACAGGGAAATTGCCTCCATCAGATTTACGGGGAGGATTAAAGGGAAGAGTTGTTTATTTGCCTTTAGATTTGAAGTAAAATATTAATACAATTGGAGTAGAGAAAGTGGAAGAGGAACCTCTGGTTATCATAGTTAATGGGGTTCCGACAAAGAGTAAGAAAATCTGGCAAGATTTAGTGGATGTTAGGAAAGTCAAAAAGGCAACATTGTATTTGATAAAAAACAATGAGTACTACAAGAATGTATGTGTTGCAGAAGAGGAAGTAAGTGAAGAAGAGGACAGCGATTTGTGTGCTGGACAAATTGAGAAAGTAGAAGCCTCTAAAAATGAAGAAATATATGAACATTATAGTGTTCATCCTTTGCATTCCAAGGAAGTCATGGGGAATGCTAATGTTTTGTTTCAAATGAAACAAGCCAAAGGGACTCCCATTAGTGTTTGGGAGGAAAGTTTGTAAGCTCGATGTTTCCCACAGTTATTTCCCACAGGTCGAGGAGGACGATATGATGAGTGACCTGTTCAAATTCCTGCTTCAGAATACCGGACTTTACGATTGTATGCAGAAGATCCTAGGTTTCGTCAATGCATTCCCTATTTATCTCATCTACTGTTTGAAAGTGATCTCTCTGGATTGTCTTATGCAGTGAACCACATCTTGAAAAGTGGTGTACAACTGCGAAATATCTCGGCAAGGGACTTTATGGATAAAGTCAATGTGCAAGACAGTATTTTGGATTCTCACCTGATTAATCTCATGGCTTGTCAGCGTGGTACTAATGAGTATTGGTACCGCCGTCATGGTGACTTAAAATGTATGCTGAGGAACTTAGGAACTCCCACATGGTTCCTCACTCTCAGCTGTGCTGAGTATGGCTGTGAAGACTTACTTGAATTTCTACGAGAGGCAAATGGAAACATTGAAAATATTGAATTCAAGACACCCAGAGAACTGTGCTCTTTGGATCCAGTGAATGTATGCAGATACTTCAATCATATATTTGAAGCTATGGTGTCTTTCATCACGAACAAGAAAAATCCACCTCTTGGAGAGGTGTTGGATTTCTTCTGGAGAAAGGAGTATCAAGCAAGAGGTGCTCCTCATATACATATGCTGCTATGGATCAAAGATGCACCCAAATTTGGAACAGATCCGGATGACTTAGTGATGAGTTTCATAGAACAGTATGCTATATGTGCTGTTCCAAAGACAAACGAAGATAAAAGTCTAAGAGAACAAGTTTTACGGTTTCAAAGCCATCGTTGTGGAAAGTATGTCGTCGTAAATTCAGAAACAAGGACAAGTACTACACCAAATGTCGTTTTGCATTTCCACGGTCGGTGATATCTAAAGGAAGAGTGAACAATTTGATGTCTTCGCTGCGACATAATGTGACGAGGAAATCACCCCAAAACACATACAATTTGAAAAGAAACGAAGAGTCCAAGTACATTAACGACTACAACCCAGTAATTTTGTCCATGTGGAATGCTAACATGGATATACAGTTTGTGGCTGACAACTGTATGGCTGTGGCTCGGTATGTGACGTCTTACATCACCAAAAAAGAAAAGACAGAACTGAAGGATATGTGGGAGGATATTTCCCATGAAAAGAGCCTCATAAGAAGTTGTACAGTTTCAGTCTGAAGATGTTGTCGCATCGAGAAATCGGAGCTTACGAATGTTCTAACCGGTTATCTTCAGCAAGTCTCTATGCCAAATCAAGGAGTATCATTTGGGCGAGCCTTGGTCTTGCTGCAACGCGTAATCGAGTTCTGAAACCTGTACGGGAAATTGAGTATTTGGCGGAGAAGGAGCCAAGCAGTACAGATATTTTGAAGACCAACATGTTGGATACATATTATCCAAATAGAAGCAGTCACCTGGAGAATGTTTGTCTGTATGATGTTCTACAAAATTACATTTTCAAGAGGAACATCAAAGAAGGTATTGATAAAGGAGTGTATGCTGTAATTGGAAGTGAGGGATGTCTGGTCAAGCAAAGAAAATGTCATTTGGTAAATCATCGAAAATTGAATTGCGAATCTCCAGAAAGAAAAGAGTTTTTCTATTTAGCTCTTTTGCAACTTTTCAAGCCTTGGCGTGCAGAAGAGGAACTGCTTGGAGATTTCCTCTGTTACGAAGACTCTTTTAATGCAGCCAAGGAGTCCATAGAATGTCCTGTTTTTCCAAAATATCTAGAAATGTTGAATGCAGAAATCGAGCAGGAAGCAACAATTGCAGCTGAGATTGCTAGAGACAGTTCTCAGAACAGTCAGAGTTCTGTTTCATTGAGTCAGGATCCACTAGGAGAACCAGTTATCGAAAATGAAGCTGCCACTGCTATGATTGAAGTGGAAAGAGCCATGGCACATGCTCAGAAGGATGCGGTTAACTTAGAAGATTTGGAAAGACAACTCAACGTTGAGCAGAGGAAAATATATGACGAAGTTACCAACCAAATTGATCATGGATTAAGTCATGAGAAGAAAGAGTGCTCATGTACGTCGTTGAAGCCTGTCCGACTGTACGTGAGTGGAGAAGCAGGAACTGGAAAAAGTTTCCTCATTAAAGCAATTTCATGTTATCTGCAGAAAAGGACTGAGTCATCGCTGTCTTGTGTTGTCACCGCTCCAACTGGACTGGCAGCACATAACATTAAAGGGATTACTTTGCATCGGCTACTGATGCTGCCAGTGGAGCATGATAACAAATTACAATACCACAAGTTATCTGGGGATGCTTGTTGTGAAGTATTTAGAGTCCTGAAGAAGATGAAACTTCTTATCATTGATGAAGTAAGCATGGTTTCCAATGTCATGCTTGCCTTTGTGCATTTGAGAATGCAGGAAGTTCTTAAAACAGAGTATGATGTGTTATTCGGTGGCAAACACATCATTGTTTTCGGTGATCTTCTGCAGCTGACACCAGTGAAAGGACAACCAGTGTTTAAACTGCTTACGCATGAAGATACCAGGAAGTGCCTAGGGAGCATTGGCAACGTTAACATTTGGTTAAACTTCAATTATGCTGAGCTGCGTGAAAATATGCGTCAGGCGAAGGACGAAGATTAAAAGAATATTCTACAAGATGTTAGAATCGGGAAAGTGACTGAGCGTGGGAAAGAAGCTTTACATGCACAATTACTGTCAAATTTGTATCCAGAAGAAGACGTTCTGCCAGAAGATATTTTTCAGAAAATTACTGAGAAAAAATCTGGAATATGTTTGATGGCAACTCTTGCAGAATGTTCCATCTTCAATAACAAAATGTTGAATTTAGAAAACCAAGAGATCGTGAAACTGAAAGCTATTGACAGAATAGAGCATATGGGTGCAACAATTGTTTTGTCTGAGAATTTGAAATCTAAATTGGATTCATTAGAGAAGACTATATCTAAAACTGCGGGTTTTGAAAAGACTCTGAATGTGTGCTTAAATTGCCGTATCATTTTGAGAAGAAATTTACATGTTGAAAGAGGTCTGGTAAATGGATCAATGGGTAATGTTGTTGATTTTGAGAAATACAGAAGTAGAGATGGAATTGAATTTTTAAAAATTAAATGTGATGGCATTGAGGAAGTACAGCTAATTGGTCGTTGCACAGCTAGGTTTTTGCTTCTAAAAGACTTATATGTTCGCCGTAAGCAGTTTCCTGTTTGCTTGGCATATGCGGTGACAATTCATAAATCGCAAGGTTTAAGTGTAGACACTGCTTTAGTGAATATTGGCAGTTCTGTGTTCAAAGAGGGTATGGCTTATGTAGCATTGTCACGAGTCAGAACTTTATCGGGATTGTACTTCATTGACTGTGATGTCACAAACATTTGTGCGGATCTAGATTGTGTTAAGGAATACAATAGGTTAAGAAGAGAGTATGCGCCACATTTACCTCAATATCCTTTGTTTGAGAAACGTGTGGTAAGCCGGAAACGAAGAAATATCAGTAATAGTAGGGAGGTTGTAGCAAAAAGACCAAAAGTCGATGAACCGAAAATTGTAAGCAGAAATAAAATGAATTCTGTTGAAGATGTTGTTGGTTTTCAATTTGAAAATAGTTCTGGTGTCAACTGCTATGCTAATGTAGTGGTTAATGTTCTCTTTTCACTAGAGACTTTAAAAGAACAGATTGTGATCAATTTGGAACAAAGTTTATGCTGTTTGTTGAATTGTGTGTTAGAGAAATGTAGCGCTGATAGAACAAGAGTAGAAAGTGTGTCTGAAATTCGTTATCTGTTAGACGAATGTTCAGGTCAAACACAATTCTCTCAAAATATTCAGCAGGGTTGTCAGGAGTTTTTAATGTATATGCTTGATGTATTGCAAGATGAAGGTGTAGATGTAGATTATCTGTTTGGCCTTTCTTATCAATGGCAGCATGATTGCGAGAACTGTAGGCTATCAAGCACTACTAGTGTAGACTCAGAAAGATTTATATATTTAACTTTGCCTGACAGTAAATCAGTATCCTTCAATAAGCTAGTAAAGGCAGCCGATCAAAACATGGAGTGTAGCCAATGTAAGTCTGCAATGCTGTCCACGTTAATTATACGAAGTTATGGCCAGTATGTCATTTTAATGTTCCAACGATGTAGGCCTGATGGAACTAAATTGACAACTTTAATTAATAATTTTGTGGCTTCGCAGTTGTCAATATCAGGCAGGACTTTTGTAACTACAGCAATTATGTATCATGACGGTCCTTCAACTACTTCAGGACATTACACAGCTTATTTAAAATCTGGAAACGGCTGGTCATTCTGCAATGATTCTGTTTTAACTTTCAAAAAAAGATTGCCTTTCCACCTTCAAAATTCTTACCTGGTGTTCTTACAACCAAAATTTTAGGAAAGGAATCTTGGGATTTGTTCTGAGGAATTTCAAGAGGTTCTAATGGCTCCTACTCTATATGGCCTTGTGGATAAGTGTAGTACAGAGCGAAAACTGTTTGTGTTTATAAGCTAATTCAAGCAGCAGATCAAAACAAGGAGTAGAGGAAATGTAAGTCTGCAATGCTGTCCATATTATTTATGAAAACTTATGGGTGAAATGTCATTTTACAATTTCAACTACATAAACTGGATGTAAAAAAGTTGTTAAGTCTAATTAAAAATGTTTTGGCTACACAGTCATCGATTTCAGGAAGAACATTTGCAACTGCAGCTATTATATATTAAGATGGTCCTTTGACAACATCAGGATATTACACAGCTTATTTGAAATAAAAAAAGGCTAGTCTTTCAGCAAACATTACCAATTGAGTATGAAGCAATGTTGCCTTTTGACTTGTTTTCTGAAGTGAGAATTTAGGATAGGTAACTGGACTATAATGATTCTAGGTGTTGCTGTAATTTAGTGTGCTGTTTTAAATTGCTTTGTATGTCTCATTTTTCTTAAAACGATGGAGTTTATCTTTCAGAAAGTGGCGGGCAGAAAATAGTAACAGCACAACAGAGTATAAGCTGTTCATAGGACATCCTTTGACGTCATAGAAAGTAAGTTACTTTTGAGGAGTTCTTATTTCTGATTGATTATATTTTAAGGGTTTTTTAAACACAATCATTTTGATTGTGTTTTTTTTTCCCCGCTGTTATATGATGAATACCTTCAACTGACTGTTTTCAGTGAAATTTGATATATTCTGAGAACAGCAAAAATAAACCATTAAATATGTATAATTAATTTTGTACTTTGAATTGTGATTTATAATATGTATTCATCTTGTCTCATGCTCACTCTTTTTTTACTACCTTCTATTAATTTAAATTTTTTTGTTCTTTCTTACACAGATTAAAAGTATAAAAATTAAAATTGACTAAATTAACGACAATTATAAGGTAAGTGTTTAGTACTCTTTACGTTACATCTCTATCAAATTTAACTTTTATTAGTTCCACTGCTTCATTTCTTTAACCTTCAGTTTCCTGCCTTTGCTACTTCCCTCATTTCTTTTTCTATTACTTACTTATACTACTCTTTCCACTCCTTTTCTCAGTCCCTCTTTCAACAGTAACTGTGTGTTACTCCCTCTATTTGTCTTTCTTTTAACATTACTCTCTGTTTACTTACTCTTTTTAAAAAAAAAAAAATTGTTTTAGTTCGCTTCCGGTTCGCGTACCGGCGCGCGAACCGGGAAGTGAATCAAAAGAAATAGAGGTTGCTAGAGTGCTAAACATTCTAGCAATTTTTCATAAAGGGAAGGTAGTTCTGAAAATAACTTTTTTTTATTAATTTTGTTGTTTTATATTTTTTTTGTTTTTTTGGGGGGGGGAAACAAAAATGATTAATAAGAAAGGGCTCAACAGGAGCAACAAAAAAAAAAGAAAATTTAGTTTCTGGGACGTTTTGTACATTGATGATGTTCAAAAGCTCTATTGATTAGAGTTACACTCCTCTCTCCACAGGAAATTAATTTGCCGCAAGTTAAACAGGTTAATTTCATTTGGCCAAAGTTCTTCTGTAGATTTGGGACCGTTTCCCTTGCCTCTGATCCCGTCACTGCCACTTCATTGGTGGATGTACTGGCAGGTCGGGGGTTATCCACCAAATCACGTATTTGGGCAGCACTGTAATTTATCGGGTGCCACCTCTCCATATGGCGATGCATGGTATAATTACCATAACTGTATTTTTTTTCGGTTCCTCTGGACAGTTCATTGTGGCAGATGAGGCAGGTAACGTACCGGGCATTTACCTTTTTTTGATGTGGGGGAAATGAAAAAAAATGCCAATTAAAATTTTCTTTTATATGGGACCTCCTTGGCTGTTCTTTTAAAAACCTCCTTGTCCCTTGCTCCTCTTCCTCTTCTTCCTCTCCTTCCTCCTCTTGTTGGAGGATGACCTGAGGAGGTGGTCCTCTCTTCCTTGGAGGTGGTGGTGGTGCTGGGGGTCCACCAGCTGCAGCTACTACAGATGCCATGACTGAACAAGCAGAAACAGGTCTTTCTCTCATAAAAATGAAAGTCAGAGTGAGGAAAAAAGGTGGGACTTTCATCATTTGGGAAAAAAAAATGTTCTAAACCAATGAAAAGTGTTAATTTTAAGTCATATGACCAAGCCTTCCATCATTAGGAAACTAAAAGTAAAATGAACCAATGAAAAGTTTTATAAACTAGTCACATGACCTGTTATGCTTACGTTACGCGCTCCGCGCCGCGCCTCGGATCGTTTCCGGGGCTCTGCGTTTCGCGCCTTGGTTCGCGTTCCAGAGCGCTTCCGGGTGCGCTAACGCGGCGCGTCATAAGACGGATTATACAGTAACGCGATCCGTTGCGATTACGCGACGCGTCACGATGTTGCTTTCTAACGCGGTACTTGCGCTAACGGAACGTTTACCGGTTCGCGGACCGGCAGCGAAAAAATAAAAAATAATTAAATAAATATTTAAATTTAAAAAATATAATACAAAAATATAAAAAATATATTTTTGAATTAGAATAAGAATACATTTTACAGCTTTTGAAATTTACTATTAAAAAACCATTGAAATTCACTGAAAAAACCATAGGATATAGACCATATATAGTTAGGAATTAGCATTTACAAAACCTTGAAAATTCACTGAAAAAACCATAGGTTATAGACCATATATAGTTAGGGATTAGCATTTACTAAACCTTATTTTACTCACACAAAACCATTGAAATTCGCATATATAGTTAGTTGCGCTAACTATATATCGCGCACCCGCAATCCACTGCGGATGATGTCACATATTACATCATTCATGACATGGTCAGTGACATCACTGATGACATCACTGATGACATCAGTGATGACACCTCAAATGACATCACTGATGACATCACTGATGACATCTCAAATGACATCACTGATGACATCACTGATAACATCTCATTTGACATTACTGATCACATCACTGATGATATCATTCATGTGATAATACGATGAACCTCTTCAGACTCTAATATAACCTTAGATACAATCAATGTAAACAGACACTCACAGACTGTCACTCATCCATGGAGTTACTCACACACCTAGTCAGTCATGCAAAGAATCAATCACACCTCCATTTCCTCAACTATACAGTTATACACACCTTACTTATTCAAACATATACTAACACATATTTACTCTCTTATACAATCCCTGATACAAGTTCACAATGATCCATACAGCCACTCACACATTCACTGGCTCTTATGCACAGTTATTTATACATGTCAACTCTCACATGTACTGTGTTTTACATATGTACTTACTTTGACAGGTAGCACTGAGATATCCATTCACTCACCAATACACTCATGCACACAGTCAACCGCCCATACAGCTGTTTCCACATGTACTTTTGAACCCATACATCTAGTGAATCAACTGCTCACACATCTATGCAAAGAGTCATAAACCTCCCAGCCACCCACACACACACTCAGTCTCCCATACAAATACTTGGGCAACCAATCAATAACCCATATAGTTACTCATATAGCTACTGATCAACACATGCAGCAGTTTACAGAACAACAGACATAATGATGCACAAATTAAGACAGTTTAGTCACTAACCCATGCACTCAGTGAGACACATTTAATCACTCACTCATTCAGTCAGTCATGCACCTACTAAATCCTTCATCCAGACACTTATACATCCACTCATTCTTCAATATGTAAGACATATTTTAACTTTACAGAAACATACAGTCACTGGATGTTGTCATCAGTGATGTCATCAGTGATGTCACTGACCATGTCATGAATGATGTTATATGTGACATCATCAGCAGTGGATTGCGGGTGCGCGATATATAGTTAGTGCAACTAACTATATATGCGAATTTCAATGGTTTTGTGTTAGTAAAATAAGGTTTAGTAAAGGCTAATCCATAACTATATATGGTCTATAACCTATGGTTTTTTCAGTGAATTTTCAAGGTTTTGTAAATGCTAATTCCTAACTATATATGGTCTATAACCTATGTTTTTTTCAGTGAATATATATATATATATATATATATATATATATATTACCTACTGGCGGTCGCCAGTAGGTATATATAGTTAGCATTTTTTCTCTATGGGATTTTTGAAAATTCTATATCTAATAACTTTGGCGTTTGTGGACGGAATTGGCTGAAATTTTCAGGAAAATGGCACATTCTGTTTCTGGGCAGCTCCTGAAAATGTGGGGGGTGTTCGTCAAGGGGGGTTGAGAAAAAAGGGGGGTCCCAAAACGCGTTTTTCCCATGTTAATTTCCATAGGGCGGTTGGCCTCACTTTTAGCTCGAACGGCTGAATGGATTTGCACGAAACTTGGCAAAATTGTAGGGAATGTTAGCCCGATGTGCCTTTGCTAGGTCTCAATATATGTGCTCCAGTGGATTTTGATAAATTAACGTTCAAAAAAATATATATATCTGTAACAGCGTCCCGGGTAGCGCTCCGGTTCGCGTACTTTTCGCGTAACGGAACTTTGCGAAGCGAAGCTGATTGGCTCTTTGGTGTCTGTCAACATTCTAAACAGTCCGGAGCGGCCGCCATCTTGTCTCTCGGTAGGATCGAGAGACAAGAGGAGGCCAAAACAAAGGGGGAAATGACCATAAGGGGGCATAGTAGATCCTCCCTGACCCCCTAGGTTTGATGTGGAGGCTTTAAAAGGGCCCCGCGGGGCAAAAAAATAAATAAAAAACAAAAATCGTTTTTTTTGCGTTATCAATAGTGTTGTCCGTATTCCCAGTCAGTACCCTTCCCCGCCCGCCATGTGCAGAAAGACCGCATACATCCCCCATAACGTCAAGGCTAAGTAACTAGAACGTCATAAGGAGTTGCAAGTCGCTCCCATACTGGCGCCATTTTGGTCGAGGTCAGGCAGGTTCAGATTATAGTTCAATGTCTCCAATAAGTAGCGGCAGGACCAGAATCCCTTTCGGCAGTTTTGGCTTTGTCATTACGAGCACTAGAAAACAAGACATTCTGGGCAGTATCACCCTTGACGCAACCCTTTATTGTACAAGATGGTGTCTTTCAAAAGCCAGGGGTATAGGAGTATGTAACAAGCGAGCCATTTAATTGAAAAAACTAAACGTGACAAACAGTTGTAGGATCAGTGAAGGTTGATTTTTTAATTGGAAGTATAACAGGATCAGTTACAATAAAATCCTTCATACGCACACCATGGGCGAGTATCATGGGTAACATTACTTCGAAGCTTTATTAATACAATAATCAATAATGAAAAATCGACATCAATAGGGTTGTCCGTATTCCCAGTCAGTACCCTTCCCCGCCCGCCATGTGCACAAAGACCGCATACATCCCCCATAACGTCAAGGCTAAGTAACTAGAACGTCATAAGGAGTTGCAAGTCGCTCCCATACTGGCGCCATTTTGGTCGAGGCCAGGCAGGTTCAGAGTATAGTTCAATGTCTCCAGTAAGTAGCGACAGGACCAGAATCCTTTTCTGCAGTTCTGGCTTCGTCATTACGAGCACTAGAAAACAAGACATTCTGGGCAATACCACCCTTGACGCAGCCCTTTACTGTACAAGATGGTGTCTTTCAAAAGTCAGGGGTATAGGAGTATGTAACAAGCGAGCCATTTAATTGAAAAAACTAAACGTGACAAACGGTTGTAGGATCAGTGAAGGTTGATTTTTTAATTGAAAGTATAACAGGATCAGTTACAATAAAATCGTCTATACGCACACCATGGGCGAGTATCATGGGTAACATTACTTCGAAGCTTTATTAATACAATAATTAATAATGAAAAATCGACATCAATAGGGTTGTCAGTATTCCCAGTCAGTACCCTTCCCCGCCCGCCATGTGCACAAAGACCGCATACATCCCCCATAACGTCAAGGCTAAGTAACTAGAACGTCATAAGGAGTTGCAAGTCGCTCCCATACTGGCGCCATTTTGGTCGAGGCCAGGCAGGTCCAGAGTATAGTTCA